>NW_026596079.1:24330262-24385126 GCF_907164565.1 Psammomys obesus | reverse complement strand
ATCTATCTATCTATCTATCTATCTATCTATCTATCTATCTATCTATCCTATTTAACTGCTAGAGAACAGGGTGTACATAAAAGAGAGAACTTTTAATATTTGCTCTTCTGAGCCCAGTGTACCTTACTTAAAATGCTCTTTTCTGGTTTGGTCTGGTTTCCTGCCAATTTTATTTTTCTTTACAACTACTTACAGGATGGTGTTGCCCATGAGGGTTTGGCCATGGACCAATGGGATAAAGACAATTACTCAATTAAGATTCTGTCCCTCGATTCTAAGTTGTAGCAAGTTGACACTTAAAACTGTCTATCACAAAGATCCAAGCTGATCTCATGTCCTTAGCATTGAGAAAAGAGCAGAGATAAATAAATACAATATCTGTGTTAGAATGTGGAGGCTTTTGGCTGTATGCTCAGGAGTTGTATAGCTGGGTCATATGGTAGTTTTTTTCCTCTTTTAATAGGAGAGCTCAAAATGGTTTTCAAAGTGGCTGCAACAGCTTATGCTCACACTAGCCATGTTTGAGGGTTCTACTTTCTCTACATTTTCACCATATTTTCATACATATTTCCTTGATGGTTATTACTCTCACTTGGATGACATGAAATCTCAGAATACTTTTAGTTTGCATTTTTCTGATGGTTATATCCTTTTATAGATAGGCACCTTTACTTTGTGATGTTTAATTTTTGTATGTGTTTATATAGCCTGTATATAACTCCTTTTGTGAGGATGGCAAATATTTTCAGCCATTATGTTGGCTGTCTGATCTGTTGATAGTTACTATGGAGGAACTCATTATCATATAGTATCATTTGTCAATTCTTGTGGCTGTTTCCTGGGCTGTTGAGGTTCTATTGGGAAATATTGTCTATGCCTATTTACTGAAGTGTATTTCCTGTTTTCCTTAAGCCATTTCAGTGGTTAAGTCAAGGTCTTTAATCTGGTTTGAATTTATTTTTGTGTAGGGAGTGAGATATGAATCTAATTCCACTATTCCAATTCTGCAGGTGGATGTTAAGGTATGTTCTGTCTGCTTCTGGTTTCTTCAGGGCTTTTTATAATAAAGGTATGCTGATCTTTGTAAAATACCTTGCTCATTCTGATGAGATAATCACACAATTGAGGCCATTATTATGGTCTGTTACATGTATTGCTTTGTGTTTGTTGAATCCTTGTATCCTTGGAATAAAATCTAATTGGTTGTGGCATATGATTTCCTTAATGTGATCGTCAATTCAGTTTTTGAATACTTTGTTTAGGATTTTGCATGCATATTTATCATGGAGATTGGTCTGTAATTGTTTCTGTTATTTATGTGTAATTATCTCATTTTGAATACCTAGGTTACAGTTACATTGTCAAATAAGTTTGGAGTGTTTATTCCCCTTCTATTTTGTGGAACAATTTGAGAAATTTTGGTCTTAAGAAATCCTTCAGTGTTTAGAAAATAAGTGTTTGTTTGTTTGGTTTTTCAAGACAGGGTTTCTCTGTGTAGAGTTGGCTGCCCTGGACTGGCTTTGTAGACCAGGCTGGCCTTGAATTCACAGAGTTCTGCCTGCTTCTGTCTCAAGTGCTGGGGAAGATAATATTTTTGAAACTCATAATTAAGCTTATAAACAGTAATAATCAAGAAGCATTTTTACTCAAGATAATTTAAAATTGGAGTTTAAAGATGGTACAGGACAGAAAAGTACAAGTGTCCCACATAATGTTCTTTTGGAATGCATACGATTTACCCTTGTTCATTCAAATGCTGATTTCTCTACCCCACTATCTTGTTTCAATCCGGACATTGCATTGTGATGCTTATTCTAAGCAATGCCTGTCTCAGGTTTGTGTAAACATGCCACCATTTGTTCTGTATATTGTCAATTAAAACAACCAGCCACAATGCTGAGCGATGGAGAGGATAGAGTGGGACATCCTGGTCCGGAATGGGAAGAAGAGGAAGGAGGCAGGGGAGGAGAGAAAGAGAATACGGAGGAGTAGTGGTCTTGGAACCACGTGGAGAGATGGGACCGGACATCAGATAGGACTAAAAGCAAGTATAATGGGTGAAATCTGAATGGTAGGAAAATATGTGGGCTGAAAGTTTAGGATGGAGTAACTATTGCCCAGTGTTGTGCTCCAGGTTAATTAAATAAATCTTAGTCTCTGTGTGTTGATTTGGTTATACAGCTGTTTAGGAACAAACACTGCTTAACTAAAAGATATATCAATCGTAAATATTAATAATCACAACATACAAGCTAGCTTCATAGACATTTGATTCAAATAGCATAATAATAGCTAATACTAAGTTGGTGCTCAATAAGTATCAGAAATGTCCCAAAAGGTCTGGATAGGTGATTATGGTGGCACAATATTGTCATCTTATCACTTAGTTTTCTCTGATTAAAGGTTTACTTACTCCAAGATGATGATACTCCTAAAACTCACCAACTTTCTCTGCCTCTGCTGTTACTGTGCATTTCCATAGGAAAAGCATGCCTTGAACTTTGACAATGGGTCAGGAAAAGTTGCAGACATGAAGCTGACCCTTAACTTGAACTTAAGTACTGGGCTTAGTTGATTGGAAAACTTGTGAATAAACGATGTACTCATACCTTCATGAATAATAAATACTTGCCTTTTGTACAGCCCCTGAGATTGAAGAGTTGGTTTTTACACTGTGTTATTGCAGCAATTGCTGATTGCTGTAGGTGTACAGCCTTGACGTTTTCATGTGGTTTTGATGAGGAGAAGCTTTGCTCACAGCGTTCCTGAGTACCCCCAGATCTTTTTCAGTTAAGCAACAAAGCTGTAGATCTGAGAATGGAGATTTCACTAACCAAGTCTGTGGACTCAGGACCCTTGAGCAATTCAAGACCACTGGAGAAAACAGCTTGGCAAAGATTCATGTGCTTGTATTTGCAGGTGAGCAAACATCAAAACCTTCAACATGAATGTATTTAGAACCCAATCGATTTTCACTTGAATACCCTATCGCAAATGAGATAAAATTAACTTTCTAATAATTAGCTAAAATTTTAATGTGTTTCATTTTTTGCATGTGCTTCCCAGCTCTGCTAAGTTGGAAGCCTTAAACCTATCAACCAATAAATTGTTCCTTGAGTTTCTCTTTGGGGACCAATTAAAAGTAGCAACATGTTTTTCTCTAATAAACTGGAAGTTTTATCTCCAGCTGTTGGGATCTGGGCTTCCAGATGTATGATGCATGATCAACCAGGGAGAAGGCACTTGAGACAATTGGAGGAAAAGGGATTCTGTTGATAGTTCTTTATGCGAGTTTGGTAGTTCCACCCTCTCCGTTCCGTTCAGAGGGCGCACGCTCTACTGAACATGTGCAATCCAGCTGGCACCCCAGCAGGGAAGGTGCTGCTCCCACCCTCCAGGGAGAGCTCCTGGCAGAGAAGCCTGACGGCCGGTCATTCGTCATTTTCACCGGTGCAGCTTCTCTAGAGGGTCTCCTTTTACAGCTCCTAGTCTGTGAAACTTCTCACAGAAGCCTTGGATAAATGTTTTCCAGATGCTATCAATCATGGTTTTACCTACTAACAGGAATCAAGGAAGAGTGATTGACTTAATTAGCAAGTCAAAAAGGAAAGGAAGTAAGGCTGAGAAACACTTAAAGGGAAGACGGCAGAGCTATCTAATCATCTGCCATCAAGGTCATTTAGGAGAAAGAGAGTTGTTGATTGAACATCAAGAAACTTGAGGCCTAGCCAACAGCCTCGGCTTAGAAGGCTTAGGTTCTGGATTGTGGTGTGGTAGAATCCCAATCTCACATTTCCTTTACCCAATGGACAGGTTACTTGGCCTCATGGACCCTTGTTTTCCTCATGTTAGAGAAGAAAAGATACAAATTCTATATTATTTTGTAGACATAGATATGTAGCTTTCAGAGCACATATCTGGCTATCAGCTGTGGTGATCTGAATGAGAAATATTACCCCATTGGCTCAGGCATTTGAACACATGGTTCTCAGCTGGTTATACTGTTTGGGGAGGTTTAGGAGGTGAACCTAAAAAAGGAAGTATGTTCCAAGGGTAGTCTTCGAGAGTTTAAAGCCCCCTACACCATTTCCAGATTTTTCTGTCTGTTTTGTGCTTGTCATAAAATATCTCAGCTTCCTCTTCCTGCTGCAGTGTCTGCTGCTGTCTGCCACATGTCCCTGCCACAGTGGACTTTCAGCCTTCTGAAACTGGGTTCTGAAATAAACTTTCTTCTATAAGTTGCTTTTGGCTATTGTGTTTTATCATAACATCAGAAAAATAATTACTGAACAGTTGTGATGCAAAAATAAAACAAAAATTCTCTTTTTATTGCTTTAGGTTTTTAAAAATTAATTTATTCATTTTACATCCCAATCATATATATCTCCCTCCCTCGGCTCCTCCTAGTCTTACCCTACCTTCCTGTACCCTTCTTCCTCTGTGGCCTTGCAAGGCCACTTTCCCCAGGGGAAGTGAAAAGTTCTCTTTTCTTATGGTAAATTGAATGAATAGACTCAATTCTTTACCTGTCATAGAAGACACACTATTTTTTTCAGACTGCTTTTGCTTGACAAGCCTTGTTCTCACCAATTATTGTAGGTAAAAGCACCTGTCTTGAAATTTAGCCATAAAATGTATCACATATTATTTTTTCTCATTGCTATTCCACAACTACTTTATATGTGCTTGGTACCTACCCTAATGGCCAAATAAGGAGGAAGAAAGACACATAAAGCAGATCTGCCAATGTTGATCTCTATAGCCACCAAGCTAAGACATGTTAAGCCATTTAAATCCTACCTGTCAAGAAGACAGCTGTGTGAAAATAATGGCCAATTTTGGCCACTGAGTTTTGGGGTATATGAATTTAATCTGAAAGTAAGGACAGTCTTTATTACCCTACACCCTTCCTTTGACTTCTGTTCTGATTGCTTCATGAATCTCACCCCAATATTTATTGAATGAACTATTTTGGAGTGCTGATATTAGATATACACCCAGAAAATAGTAAGTGTAGCTGTATCACATTAAGTTCCACTATATCCTTGGTTTAAATCTTAATCTCCAAAATCAGATATTCAATAAAATAATTTAAGTTTTTATGACAATATTCATTTTATCACTTTTTTTTATAACTCCATCATTCTGCTGAGTAGCAGAAAAGATATCTTTTTATCTGTTCATGGTTTATCCTTCTTCAAGAGCTTTGTTTGACTTTTGAAAGTTTTTCAAACTAAAGAAAGTGAAAAGGGTTGGGAAAGAGACTCTGAACATTTCTGTTCCTGGGTTGTTATTTCTATGATTCTCTGTTGAAGAGATCAATATTTCTCAGACTTGCTCCATGTCAACAAGGGTCCAGAGTCGGTTAGTTCTTTGCTACTCTTTTATGGAAGTCCATGATTATTTTCAGCTGACAGAGTAGAAACATGAACTGGTTTCGGGTATGCAAAACTTATTCTAAAGCATTGATAATGTGTTGGTATGGAGAGCAAATAAACACCTCTGGACTTTGATATAGTTCAAAGTCAGTGTTTCTGTTCCAAACACTTGTTCCTTTTCCTGCATCTTATAAAGAGAAGACATCCAAAATTTTGCAGAGATAACTTTTCTTTCTGTCATCAAGCAAGGACTGTGGCAAAATGCAAATCCTCTTTCCCCAGAAATCCAAGTGCTTAAGCAAAATATTTGGTTTCTAACTCTCTCCAGTTCTTTCCTGGGGAGCTTTTTCTGGTGTTACCTGGGGAGCTTTGTTCTTGTTTTCCTTTTAATTATTTAGTTTTGGAAGCCCAAAAGCACAGGAAACTTTCCTGTTTCTGTATCTGGATCATTACTATCTTTAAAGATAGTAATGCATCTTTGCATGCTTTAAAGACAGCATGCAAAGCCCTAGCTGTGGCTTGGAATGGCTAATTTGTCAAGTGCAGACAATTTCAAGAGAAAGAACATCCCAAACTATTTGCTTCAAAATTATATTTGTTTCATGCAAAGCAAGACACTAACAGGCTATGTACCATTTTGCATATGTACTGTTAGATTTGACCTATATGCTACTGCTTAATTCAAGATGTTGAGTAAATAAATCAGTTAATGAACAGAAATTTCTATATTGACCGGTGGCCCTAGTTCTGTTTTGTATTGTTTGTTTTATTTTGTTTTGTTTGTTTTTTGGACTGTCTTTCTTTGAAATGCTTATTCACTGGTTACAGCTGTATTTATGCCTAGATTAATCAGAGAAGTTGCCAGCTGTGATTTGCAGATGTGCTCCATTTCCCAATGCCAGAAAAATTCAATTATGTATGCTAAGGTCATTGCTATAAAGCATGACCACACTGACATTTTATGGTGAATAGTGACCATTGGAATACTTAGCCTGCAGCAGATTGTATCTGCTTATATTATAATGTCCAAAATAACCATGTGTGAAACCATTATTTTAGTTACATTTACAGCTAAATTGAGCCAGGCAGTGATCCAAGCAATGGGCTGGCAATCAGCCCAATTCAAGCTGAGCAAAGGCGATTTCATACTGCAAAATGTGAACTAACCTGTGACACATTACAGTATACATGAAATGTTCAAATAGAACTCGCCCTCCAGCAAAAGAAACTGGAAGTGAATAATTTGACTTTTAAGTATTTTCTACAATTTCAAGTATGTATCAGGTACAGGCTAAAATTCTTATAAATATTGCAATTCTGGGAAACATTCTATAGAGAGCAATTTCTTCTCTGTCATGATGCTCAAAACAGTGAAATCCACTTCCAAACTTCAGGGTTTTGTTATAACTGAAGGTGAAGGAAAGGATTGGCCCTATCACCTTATGAAAAAGCAAAATAAACAAAAGTACACAAAATAATGCCAATCAGATATTGGAGGAAAGGCAATGTAGAAGAGTGAGAAAAAGAGAGATGAGTGCAATGAGTCCGGTGATCCCCGTCTTAGTGCTTGGAGAGTATTCAGGATGACTGACAGGTGACAAAGCCCAATGGTCTCCTGAAGCAATAAGACAAATCAAAGACTATGGCGGTTCATAGTAGTACCAAATCATTTAAACAACCGCAGAAAAGATTGCTTCACAGAGAGAAGTATCCACCAGATGGAGAGCTCTAAAGATCTGCAGTCTTCTTTTCATGACTTCCACTAAATGCTACATTGGATACCACTCAACAAACACATATGTGAAATCAAGGAACCACCTTGAAGGGAAAAAGAAAACACCTTGGATTTCACACAGACCATGAACTTGTTTGAAGTCTTCCTATCTAGAGTTAAGAAAGTGTTTAACTTATGTGAAAATCATTTAACTACCTCAAACAGCATTGCTTCAGAACCGAGGCCTGTTCCAATTTCACTTTTAAAAAATTCAAGGCTTGAAAATAAAAAATTCAGTTCACCTTCAAAGAGCACAACTGTTTATTAGACAAAAAGATAAAGAATCTTAAGGAACACAGAAGTACCAGCACACAGAGTAAAATGTAGGATACACAGAATCCTAAAATATTATGAGACAAAAATCAAAAGGAAAATAGGGTTATGATGAGAAGAACAGAAGAACAATGAAAGTGCATAACATGAATCTTAAAACAGACAACAGTATTAAAACATGTGTACAAACTATATCTGATGTTCTAAATGGCAGAATAAATCATAAGAAATAAAGCAGAAATATGAAAGATAAAATTAAAAGTCCCTAAAAATGAAAATATAAGGCGTCTGAAGTGAAGAATAGTAAAAATATCCCAGCACCAGTATAAGAAAAATGTTATTGAACCCAGAAATTGAAACTATCCAAAATTAAACCAAGAAAGATGATGGGCAGGTGAGCTATAGACAACATTAAGAAGACCAATGTTGATGTAATTGGAATTTCAAAACTCGGAGTAATAAAACAATAATAAAATAATACTGACTTTCCAAAATTTGTTGAAAATCTTAGAATTCACAGATGTAGGGATCCCTGGGATCCTTAAGCAAAATAAAACTGCTCCGAGGCACATGATAGGAACATGATTCAAATATGTGATTAAGTAAAACCTTAAAAAGAGAGAATTTAAAATGGCAGAAGGAAATCTTCCTAAGAGAGAAGCAACATCTTCAAAGAGTAGAAAAGTTTCAAGTTAGATTTCTATTCCCAGTGAAACTGCCTTTCAAGTCTAAATGTGGAATAAAGATTTCGTGATACATACAAAAACTGAAAAGATTTATTAGCAATAGACTCCAAAAACTAGAAAGGTAAAACAAAACCTTTCAAGTGAAAAAAAAAAAAGACTGTCATGAAACAGAAATCTGAAAATACCCCAAATTGAAGAAAAGCAGACTATACAATTGCATGAGTGAAAATACAATGTTAAGATAACTATTGTTCCTCCCTCGGGGTGGGGGTGGGATCAAAGAACCAGCCACTGAGTTCGTGTCAGAGACAGTTCCTGTTCCCCTTACTAGGAAAGCCATTTTGATACTGAGCTGCCTTGGGCTACATCTGAGGAGCAGGGATTCTAGGTTGTATCCATGAATGGTCCTTGGTTGGAGAATCAGTCTCAGAAGAGACCCCTGTGCCCAGATATATTTGGTCCTTGTGGAGCTCCTGTCCTCTCCAGGTCTTACTAACTGCCCCTTCTTTCATATGATTCTCTGCACTCTGCCCAAGGTTTAGTTATGAGTCTCAGCATCTGTTCTGATACACTGCTAGGTAGAGTCTTTCAGAGACCCTCTATGGTAGGCTCCTGTCCTGTTTTTTTTGTTTTCTCCTTCTTCCAATGTCCATCCCATTTATCTTTCTAAGTGAGGATTTATCATCTTACCCCAGGTCCTCCTTCTTGTTTAGCTTCTTTAGGTGTAGAGATTTTAGTATGTTTATCCTATCTTATTGGTTTAGTATCCACTTATAAGTGAGTATATACCATGTGTGTCTTTCGGCTTCTGGGATACCTCACTCAGAGGAGGACAATGCAGTCACTCCTGATGAGACCTGATAAGCTTGGTTCAGATGGAAGGGAAGGAGGACCTCCCCTATCAGTGGACTTAGAGAGAGGCATGGGAGGAGATGAGGGAGGAAGGGTGAGATTGGGAGGGAATGAGGAAGGGGGCTACAGCTGGATACAAAGAGAATAAAATGTAATTAATGTAAAAAAATAAAAATTTAATTTAAAAAATGATAAATATTATTGAAACATAATAGTGAGTTGCCAGGTACACATATAGAGAATGAAATGTGTTTTAAATAAAACACAAAGGAATGAGAAGGAGCATGAATATGCTGTGACAAGTTTCCCATATAGGATGTTATAGAACATTCTCTAGACACAGCCTCTGAGGAGACATAGTTGTATCTAGAAAACTTCAGAGCAATAATTATAAAAACAAATATTTTTACCAAGTCAGGCAACAAGGAGATAAACTGAAAGGCCAAAATTATGAAAGTGTTCTACTGAGAGGGAAAAGATAACATGCATATTACTGTATATATATATATATGTGTGTGTGTGTGTGTGTGTGTGTGTTTGTGTGTATGTATATGTGTGTGTGTTTGTGTGTATGTATATATGTGTGTGTATATATATATACACACACATACATACATATATATATGTATGTATGTATATATATATATATATATATATATATATGTATGTATGTATGTATGTATCAAAGAATCAAACACCCTGTTGTCTGCGAGGACTATTGCTTTGCAAAAAGGACACAAATGAATTGAAGATGCCTGACAAATAGCTCTTGTTAACTGGACACGAACTAGAGTTGTCACCTGAGCTGAGGGAACCACAAGTGTGACCTCCATCAGACAGTTCTGTGAGCATGTCAATGGGGACATTTTTTTGACTAATAATTGATGAGTGAGTATCCAGATCACTCATCCTACCTAGCAGTCCTACCTAGGGCATAGAATTCCTGAGTGGTATTAGGAGAAAAAAAAACAACTGGCTGAGCATACCAAGAAGAACAAAGCCATAGACAGTGTTCCTCCATGGTGTCTGCTTCTGTCTCTGATGAGATGACTGTGTGCTTTTTTCATTTAATCTGTTTATATGATGGATTAAATTTATTGATGTACATGATGTACATATGTTAAATCATTCTTGCATCTGTGGGATGAAGCTTACTTGATCATGGTGACTGATTTTGTTGTTGTTGTTGTTAGTTTGTTCTTAGATTAGATTTGCAAGTGTTTTATTGAGAATTTTTGTGTCTATGTTCACACAAAAAATTGGCCAATAAGTCTCTTCTTTGTTGGGTCTTTATGTGATTTAGACATCACAGTAACTGTGGCCTCATAAAACAAATTACGCAGTGTTTCTTCCTTTTTTCTATTTTGGGGAATAATTTGAGGAGTATTGGCACAGAATTCTAACAGACTTTCAGAGAAGAATTAATGTCAATACTCAAAAAATCAATCATTTCTTTAGACTTAGTAGAGCATCAGAGAGCTTTACAAGGAAAAGAAGAGATAACACCAACAGGAGTAGAAGTCAAAAAATAGTCAAACTCAGGGGAAAATCAATATAGGCTTTTAAAGTATGTTCTTATGATTTGCTGTCCCCCCTACCCAGTGTCTGTTATATTCCCCTTTTCATTTCTGGTTTTCCTAATTCGGATCTCTCTCTGTCTTTTAGTAACTTTGGATAAGGATTTGTTAATCTTATTGAATTTTTCAAAGAACCAACTCTTTGTTTCATAGGTTCCTTTGTTTGTTTGTTTCTATTTTATTGATTTTAGCTCTGAGTTTTACTTTTTTTCCTTCTTCTACTCCTGTTGAGTGTTATCTCTTCTTTTCCTTGTAAAGCTCTCTGATGTTCTACTAAGTTACTAATGTGAGATCTCTGAAATTTTTTAAAATTTTTTTATTTATTATGTATACAGTGTTCTGCCCGCATGAACACCAGCACACAAGAACAAGGCACCAGGTCTCATTATAGATGGTATATACTCACTTATAAGTGGATACTAGACCAATAAGATAGGATAAACATACTAAAATCTCTACACCTAAAGAAGCTAAACAAGAAGAAGGACCCGGGGTAAGATGATCAATCCTCACTTAGAAAGACAAATGGGATGGACATTGGAAGAAGGAGAAAACAAAACAAAACAAAACAAAACAAAAACAAACAAACAAAAAAAAACAGGACAGGAGCCTACCATAGAGGGTCTCTGAAAGACTCTACCTAGCAGTGTATCAGAACAGATGCTGAGATTCATAACTAAACCTTGGGCAGAGTGCAGGGAATCATATGAAAGAAGGGGCAGTTAGTAAGACCTGAAGAGGACAGGAGCTCCACAAGGACCAAATATATCTGGGCACAGGGGTCTCTTCTGAGACTGATTCTCCAGCCAGAAAAATCCCTTGACAAAATCTGACATCACTTTATGCTAAAAGCCTTGGAGAGATTAGGGTTACTAGGGAATATACCTCAACACAAAAAAGGCAGTTTACAGCAAGCCCATTGCCAACATCAACTTAAATAGAGAGAAATTCAAAACACTCTACTAAAATCAGGAAAAATGCAAGGTTGTCCACTCTTCCATACCTATTCAATATAGTATTGAAGTCTTAGCTTGAGCAGTAAGACAACTGAAGGAGATATGGGACACAGATAGAAGATGAAGAAGTCAAATCGTTTTTATTTGCAGATAAAATAGTATATATTCGTGACCACACAAATTCCACCAGGAAGCTTTTTCGACTGTTAAACATTTCAGCAATGAAATCGGATACAAAACATATACAATTCAGTAGTCTTCTTATAGACAAATGACAAATGAACTGAGGGAAAAAAAATCAAACTACACCTTTCAAAATAGTCTCCAAAAATATGAAATTTCTTGGGGTAACTGTAATCAAGCTAGTGAGAGACTTGTATGATAATATCTTTCAGACACTGAGGAAAGATATTAAAGAAGCTGTTAGAAGATGGAAAATCTCCACTGCTCCTGGAACAGTAAGATTAATAAAGCAAAAGTGGCCATCCTGCACAATGCAGTGTAGAGATTCAAAGCAATCCTCATCAATTTCAACACAATTCTTCATGGAACTTTAAAGGACAATTTTCAGCTTTATATGGAAAGAAAAAAAAAAAAAAACCCAGGCTAGTTAAAACACTTTTGATTGATACAATATCTGGTGGAGGTATCATCTCAAATTGAACTACACAGCTAAAGAAATAAAAATAGCATGGTATTGGCTCTTTCTTTCTCACTCACACACACAAGCACACACACGCATACACATACAAATCCAGACATACTGATCAATGAAATAGAATTGAAGACCCAGAAATAAGACCATACACATATAGACACCTGATTTTGTTCTTTTATATAAAGTGGCAAGAAATACACACTGGAAAAGAGACAGCATTGTCTCCAAATGATTCTGGTCAAATTGGATAGCTACACATAGAACAATGCAACTATGTACACACTTATCACCCTGCACAAAACTCAAGTCCAAGTTGATCAAAGACCTTAATTTAAGGCCAGATACACTGAATCTGATAGAACAGATAGCGGGGAATAATCTTGAACTCATTGGCACTCAAAGTCAAAGAAAAGACTTTCTGAACAAAGCACAGATAACACGGGCAGTAGAAGCAGTAATTCATAAATCGGACTTCATGCAACTGAAATCTTGCTGCATGGCAACAGACACTACCATTCAGACAAAGCGGTATCCTACAGAATGGGAAAAGATTTTTAACAACTACATATTTGACAGAGGGCTGATATCTAAAATATACAAAGAACTAAAAAAAAAAAAAAAACCAAACAAACAACAACAACAACAAAAACAAAAAAACCTGTATATCAATAAAACAACCCATTTAAAATTGGTGTACAGATCTAAACAGAATTTTCATGAAAGGAAACAAAGTGACCGAGAAACACTTAAAGACATATTCAATATCTTTAGGAGTAAGGGGAATGCAAATTAAAACTATGTTGAGATTTCATTGTGCACCAGTGAGAATGGCCAAGATGAATAAAACAAATGATAGTTTGTTGCTGGTGAGGGTAAGAAGAGCACTCGTCCACTGCTGGTTGGAGTGACGACTTATACAGTCACTATAGAAATTAATGTGGTGATTCACCAGGCCTGCACAGGTCTATACCAGACAAGCTTATAGAGTTAAAAGGAGACGCGCACACATGCCGTATCCCTAACCCAGAAGCTAGCTCAAGCTGCTGGCACTTGCAAATGAAAAATTAGTTTTCTTCACCGTTCTCTCACTGAAGGAACAAACAACTCTTAAGGGTAGACGTCATGCTTAGCAGTAGATGGCCAACTGAAAACGAACTCAATGGCATTTTTGGCCGTTCTTTGTCTCATAATGTTATCAAATCATTTTTTTTTTCCTTTTAGCCCTAGAGTTCTTTTAAGTTATGTATGTTGGCTCTCTCTATATGTTTCTGGTGCTTTTCCTTTGCTCTTTTTTTTTTTTTTGGCTTGTTCTTTCTATACCAAATTGTTTATTTTTTATTGATTTCATTATATTTCATTTTATTTTAATATTATTCCTTAGATGTCTGATTTCTAACAAGAGGCAGAAAAGGGTGTGGGTGGGGAGAGAGGTGGGAGGAATTGGGAGAGGAAACTCTAATCAGAATATACTGCATGAAAGCTATTCTCAAAAATACAAACAATTAACTCTTTATTAATATATGGCATGATCATATGTGAAGAACACTATAAAAATTCACAAAAATTTACTAATAAATAAAGGTAGTAAGACTGAGAATATAAAGGTCAATATTAATTATTAGTGACCATGATGCCTTCCCAACAGAGAGATCATGGAGAGTATTTTCCAAGGCTGTATGACCTCAAAAAGTATTTTCACTTCACTTCCAGACTGACTGAAAAATTACTTCTTGAGAGGAAATGGAAATTAACTAGGTCCAAACTTTTTAAATTCCAAAATAGAAAAAATGGAAAGCAGAAAAAGAAAATCCCAAACAAACTTAAAATGAACAATGATTGAGGAAGAATTCTGAGAATTAACACAAGCATTATCTAGAGAGAATGAGTTTCTGAATGAAACAATGTCAAATGACCATAAATCAAATCAGTACAAAGAATTAAATAAAAAGTTTGTTCTTTTAGAAAAATCAGTAAGATTGACAAACTTGTATCCAAAGTAACTAAAAAGCAGAGAGAAAATCAAAATTATCAAAATTAGAGATGAAAAGGAGGACATAATGACAGTTATTGACTAAATGCAGAGAATTATAAGGTCACACTTTAAAAACTTACACATCAAATCGAAAAATCTAAAAGAAATGGATAATGTTCTCAATAGATATCAAAGTTAAGTCAAGAATAGATAAGCAATTTAAACAAACATATAAACCCTAGTGAAATTGAAGCAGTAATTAAAAATTTCCCAACCTTAGTCATTAGGGAAATGCAAATCAAAACAATCCTGAGATTTCACTTTACACCCATCAGAATGGCTAAGATCAAAAACTCAAGTGACAACACATGCTGGAGAGGTTGTGAAGAAAGGGGAACCCTCCTCCATTGCTGGTGGGAATGTAAACTATTACAATCACTTTGAAAATCAATCTGGTGCTTTCTCAGACAATAAGGAATAGTTCTACCTCTAGATCCAGCTATACCACTCCTACGCATATATCCAAAAGATGCTCAAGTACACAGAATTATACCAAACTTTCAAAGAAGAGTTAACCCTAATACTTCTCAAATTATTCCACAAAACAAAAACAGAAGGAACATTGCCCATTTCTGTTTACCAGGCCACAGTTACTCTGAAACTTTAATCCACATAAGGAGGAAAATAGATTCTGTTGCTAGCTCTTTATTCAAGTTTTTTAAAAAAGAAAAGCATTAAACTCTAGTTATGGTTCTACCTGAACTGAGATAACTGATCCAATCTTTTTTTATAAAAGCAGTAGAAATTTTTATTTTCTGAGCTTCCTAGAAAACCTTAAAAATATTAAAGCTTAGAGTTTCCAGAAATCCTGAGGGAGACTTAATTCCCATTCCCATGTGATGCTTGTGTGCATGCCCACACAGGCGTGCAAGTGCACACACACATACACACACAAGCACACACAAACACACACACACTCGATGTTTGACCAACAACAACACAAATTATATTATTACTTTCATTGCAAGGAGACAAATGTTTCCCTGTAAATAATTTTTCATTGATTATGCTAATATTTCTAAAACTTGAAATTAACATTAGTGGCCCACTGTCAGCTGAATCTCTTGTCGTCTATCAGACGGTCAATACCAGTCTAGTTTCAAAGAAAGGTTCAAGCAGCACAAGGTTGCGTTGTGTGTGTTGCTGAAGCTTTCGGTACGATAGGAGGCAGAAAGCAACTACTTTCCCTTCTGCTGAGATGATTAGAGCAGCTTGTATGCAGTCTCTGAGGGTCCATAAAACACGGGGCTCTTCTAGGGTTTGAACTTGCTGAGAGCATATTGGACCAGAGTTGAGGTGGGGAAAGGGTTAAAATAGAATAGAGGTGGGAAAGGAGTTAACTGGGTGAATTCAGACTGAAGTCTAAGTACTCCACTGTGATCAGATAAGTATAAATTATGAAATAGCCAAGCCACGTTTTTAAAACCAGTAATGCAAAATAAACAGTAAAGAATCCACATAAAAAGTTTTACTCTTTCCACTTTGGCTTTTAAGGATCATACAGGAGCCTGGATGGTGTGGGGTTTGGCATATTTATTTCACAGTTCCTTATAAACCTTGGATCTTAATATAGTGTTTGGTGAGTAGTTGGGAAAGATACAGGCAGATTCTTCTTTTTGAGCATTCTTCATTTTGCTTCTTTTGCTGTTTGAAATCCTTTTAATTTCCTAGAAACTCATTTGCCCATTCTTGGGATTACTCACTATACTCTTAGATTCCTGTTTAGAAAGTATTTGCCTGTTCCCTTGTTTGGAAGTATTTAAATTCTATTTCCTTCTAGCAGTTTCAAAATTTCAAGTCTTAAACTCAGTTCTTCAATCTACTTTTGAGTTTAATTTTGTACTGTGTGAGGGATCTGGGTTAGTTCCATTCTTCTTGTGTGAAATCCAGTTTCTACAGAGCATTAACTGTCCTTCATGAGACGCGTGCTTTTGACGCCTTTCCCACGATCAGGTGGGTGTAGCTGTGTGGGCTTATTTCTGGTTCTTCCGCTTTATTTCATTGCCACACATTTGTTTCTGTGCTAGGACCTTGCTGTCTTGGTTACAATGTGATTTGAGTTAGCATGTTGTAATAGCTCCAATATTGTTCTCTGTTAAAGGTTGCTTTGGCTATTCATGCTCTTTTGTGCTTCTGTATCAATGTGAGGATTCTATCTGTTATTTCGTCCTAAGAACGTCACTGGGAATTTGATGGGGATTGCATCAAATCTATAGACCAATTTTCTGTTCTATATATTGAAAGCAAAATGATTTTCCACGACTTGGGCCAACAGTAAAGTGCCATTTGTTTTCTGTGATGGTTCTTACAGGAGATAAAGGGTGCCTGAGCTTCCCCTAGAGCCACAGTCTATTAGGGATCAACATGGCAAGGAGCATTCAATAATTGAAGAGGATTTATTTTCTCCCAGCAATAAAGAACTGGCAAATATTTCATTCACATCGTCTCCTCTAATCATCACAGAAGCCTTCCGTGATTGGAATATTGCTCCAGTTTTACAGACCAAAATTCACATTATTTTATAATTTATTCAGATGTATGCAGCTGGTAAGTAGGCGAGCCGGGATTCTAATGAGTTTCATCTGACCCTGAGTCATCTCCTATGTATCAGTCTCTTTCACCTTTCCAAAATGACAAGGTGCATTTGTATTCTCCATGAATACATCTTAAATGACAATAAATACTGATTTATCTCTCTTCATTTGCAGTTATTATGGAAAAATATTATTTACTGTTCAAAGACAAGTGACATAGCTTCAAATTCATTCACTTACAATGCAAAGAACAAACCCACATTGTGCACAAGAAAATATTGTGTTCTCCAAAGATTTTTTAATATAATTTTTCTCTTGCCAGAGGGATCCCATTGCAGAAAGCCAGTCTAGAATAGGATGATAAATATCATTGCACTAGATAAACACACCTGAAAAACACGGCCTAATAAGAGAAAGTCTGCAGTATTTGTTCATAGACCAGGTCACAGAGAACACCTCTGCGGTTCTGCTTTCAGGTTTTTAAAAAAGAAATGAAAAAGGCAGAATCACCCAGAAAGAGGTACCAAAGTGGACCGCGAGGCAACAGCGCCCCCTACAGTATGCGAAGAGGTAGCGTTTCAAGGATTTCTCGATGCATTCAATTTTAGAAAATTAACTTGCCCCAAATGCCAGTTTTCTCATTCATCTCCTTCCCAGGTCAAACATGATTAACGCTTTTTCTCAAATTCTTGTGAATCTTTTCCTCTTGTCGGAAACTCTGTCAAGATATGACTTAACTTCACTTAATGAAAAGTGACATTTAAGAGAACTTCTTAAAATCATGAAATTTGCAGGCAAACGGTGGGAACTAGAAAAGATCATCCTGAGTGAGGTAACCAAGAAGCAGAAAGACACACATGATATATAGTCACTTATAATTGGATATTAGCCATATAATGTAGGATAAACATACTAAAATCTATAGTCTTAAAGAAGCTAAATTACAAGGAGGACCCTAGGGAATACGCTTAATCCTCATTCAGAAGGGCAAACAGCATAGACATCGGAAGTAGAAGACAAGGAACAGGACAGGAGGCTTCCACAGAAAGCCTCTGAAAGACTCTACCCTGCAGGGGATCAAAGCAGATGCTGAGACTCTTAGCCAAGTGAATGCAGGGAACCTTATGGAAGAAGGGGGAATTAGAAAGACTTCGAGGGGGCAGGAGCTCCACAAGGAGAGCAACAGAGCCAAAACACCTGGGCCAAAGGGGGCCTACAGAGATGATACTTCAACTAAGGACTATGCATGGAGAGGACCTAGACCCCCTGTTCAATGGAAGCCCACTGGCTGCTCAGTTTTCAAGTGGGTACCCTAGCAAAGGGGACAGGTGCTGTCTCTGACATGAACTCAGTGTCAGGCTCTTTGATCACCTCCCCCTGGGGGGTGCAGCCTTGCCAGGCCACAGAGGAAGACAATGCAGCCAGCCTTGATGAGACCTGATAGGCTAGGGTCAGATAGAAGGGGAGGAGGTCCTCCCCTATCAGGGGACTAGGGAAAGGGCCTAGGGGGAGAAGAGGGAGGGTGGGACCGGGAGGAGAGGAGAGCAGGGGCTACAGTGGGGATACAAAGTGAATAAATTGTAATCAATCAATCAATCAATCAATCAATCAATAAATAAATATGATAAAAAAATTAAAAAGGGTCCTCTTTAGAGAAACTTCAGTTCTAACCAAAAAGAAGGAATTTTTAGCTCATCTGTGTATGTGATAGGCTGATCTCTTTGTGTCAGTGGGAGGGTTCCAAGTGCATCTGGTACAAAGCTTGAATTAGAGAATCCTAGGGGTAGGGGAGAGAGAGAGAGAGAGAGAGAGAGAGAGAGAGAGAGAGAGAGAGAGAGAGAGAGAGAGAGAGAGACTAACTCAACCATTTCTTCCCCATGTATTCCAAAACTGGCTGTTTTTTCTGCTCTTTAATAGTTAGACTTAATTCCTAGTCTGACCACAAGATGGCAGCACTCTCCAACAGTTAACCTACACCAGGTAGGTAGGGTGTGGGGTGTGGAGATGCCCAGCAGGCAAACAAAACAAACAAAATAGAATTTATAAAAACAAAAACAACTTAGTAAAGAAGGTAGGTTGAGCCTTTCACACCTCTTCTTAATCATCCTCATTTTACATTTTATTTTAAACTTTATTATAAAAAATTACAAAAAAAGGAAAAACAGAATTAACTAGACCTAAATACTATTCAACTCAATGAACTTCTTTCTATACAGTTAGAGCAGCCATTCAACAAGAATCCATGCAGTTCCACATCAGATTTTATGCTTTCACTATTTTTAAAATAAATTTTATGTACTTTTTAAAAATAAAATTTCTCACTAAAGACGAAAAAAAGTAACAGAGCTTTAGATCCCTTCTGTAGCTCATACTCATTGCCTGCATTCGGGCCTTCCTCACTGCTAATATTTCGCCTTCTTGTTCTCCTTCCTACACGTTATATCGTGCCCACAAGCATATTTGTTTTCGTGTATACACACATTATTGGCTAGATTCCCCATAGAAAGAGGAACATACAGGATTTTTCTCCATTATTTTGAAAAAAAAAATTAAATGAGCATACTATTTTTAAATGAGATTCAGAAACAAAGAAAAGAACTTGTGAGTAATTCCGTTCTAATTCTAGTTAAATATTAAAGCACAGTCTTTAATCCCTAACATCTAAAATGATCACTTTACAGAAAAGACTAGCATAGTGAGCCGTTTTCAAGGGAAACTTTCATTCTTATTTCACTCTAGCCAAGAAGAAACTATAATGGCTTCCCCCTGGAAATTTTACCTCACGTTTGAGGTGGTCTAACTGGCTGGATGTCTGTCCTGGATTTCCAGCCTGCTTCAATCGTTGGATCAGAACACAGATTCGAGGCACATGTACTGACCCAGGCACCCAAACTTGCTGCACCCGGAACGAACCCACGCTGGCGCCCATTCCTGCTCTCCCAGCCTCCCAGTGCTGAACTTCACTCCCCACAGCAGGACCCACGAGAGGCGTCCTGCCCCACCCCCCAAGTCCTGTTCAGCAGCCTGACCCAGGCGAAACCTCCATCCTCCCTTAGCCAGGTGGGCTGTGTCTCCTTGTCACATGTCTTTTCTCTTGAGACACATTTGGTTACAGGTACCAGGCCAGCAACTCTAGACCTTCCCTGGTAAGGGAAGAGAGACCAGCTCCTCCCACATAAGAAAATCTGTACCTCCATTATCAAGCCTGCTACACTCTAGGATATGCAGTTCCAGAGGCAGAAAAGCTATTCTGAGGGCGGGGCAGGAGGGCAAGGCTGATGGCCCGGGGTTTGTTGTAGACAGCACACGTTTTCCGTTCTTTGAAGCATGGTGAATCAAAGTGATAATATTTGGTAGAAATGTGAGTTCAGGATTCTTCTTTCTTTCTTTTCTCTCCTCCCTCCCACCCCCACCCCACCCAAAGCTTCTCTTCAGACCTCTTCCTCTCTTAAAAATCTGTCTGCCTTTTCCCTGAGCCTGGCTCCAGGTTCCAGGACGAAGCAAGAGCTCCCCCTACCGACATACTTGAAGAAAGACAGGATTTGTCAACTTCCACCCGAGATTTTTCTCCTGAATTTGGTCCAACTCGTAAAAATTATTTTACACACATACACTTGAAGAGTTCTTGTGTTTTGAAGAAGGATGCGATTTATATACTTCTGGATAAATATTTTATCCAGTGTATTAGTGCCAATACATTGATGACATGGTCAGCTTTCTGCTCCAACATGCTCAGGTCATATGTTGAGTGACCTGGTTTTGATAAAGTACATTAAAATCTCTGTTCCACTTTACAGCATGACAGTAGCATTTCTAGGTCTTATGTCCGCTGTACAGGATCTTATGATGTAAGAGTAGACCCATTTGAGTCTAGAGACAACTTGAAAGTTCCAGGCACATAAAAGTGTTTCGGCTTGGGGGTAGGGTCTCCCAGTTTTCTCCTGTTCTGCATTGAGCCGATTCTGAGAGCTTACATCCAGAGCTCCAGCGACACGCCTGCCTGTCTACTGCTGTGCTCCTCACTGTGATAGTGGTGCACTCACACTCTGAAACTATACCAGCAGCTAAACCCCCAACTAAATGCTTTCTCAAATAGGCTGTGTTGGTCACGGTGACACAATAGAGCAGTAACCAAGACATGGTGTCGTTCCTTTAGATTCACAGTGGTAGAGATGAGGTAAACGGGGCTGGCTCTGTCTGGACTCCCATGCCCACCAGAGGAAAGAGTCGTGCAGAGAAGAGAGGAGGGGTTGTGAACTGAGGGCTCTGGGGAGCTATGTGCGGTACTGGGTTTTAGGGTATACTTACCTTTACCTGTAGAGATCCAAGCACTCATCGCTGCCACCCAGCATATTTTGAATCATCATTAGTAAATTCTTTTTGTCAACTCCGAGTTCCCAGTTCTTCATATTAAATCACACTTGGTCACTTTAAAATGATCAGTAGCCCTTCTTGCTTTCTCAAAAACTAGCAATGACTAGATTTCCCCTAGACCTCTGTCCTGTAAATTGCCACCAGTTACTTAGGGCACGGATCCTGGAGGAGAGCATCTTACCACCACTTCACCAGATTACCATAATTCTAGAAGGTATCTGCAAACTCACTGCGGCTCTCACCCTCCTCAAACCTTTCTTTCTAGCATATGGCAACCAGTATAGAAACAAACAAACAAACATTGGTCAAAATGCAGAGATGAACTGAGGGTGAGGGGCCAACCTCAGGAGATACATCTGTAACACATCTTCTGTAAGGCTCAGGAACATCACAGAAAAAAGGGTGGAAAACTTGTAAGAGACAAATGATCAGAAGTCTACTGCGAGACTGTATCTCCTACAAACGACAGGGAAGCTGCACCATGATACCTCAAGAGCAAGACCACCTAAATAAGCCCTGAACAATGACAACATCAATAGATGTGTTAACATGGAAGGGGAAATCCCACAAAGCACAACCTCTAGGCAAAGAACTACAGGCAACCAATGACTTCTGAGAGAGGGATAATTTGTCTTCTCCAGGCATGAGCTGGAGAAACTCTAATTGGGTTTCCAATATCAAGTAGCGAGTCCTCCAATAATATGCATAAAACAATGATAAACAACCTATAGATGGTAGCTACGTACTTACGCACATAGGTAATAAGAGTAAGCAGAGAAAAAGAGGCTATGAATTTGAGAAGAGTGTAAGGGGGAGGACATGGAAGGGGTTGAAAGGAGCAAAGGATAAAATGATGTAACTATATTTTAATTAAATCTTTAAAAATCCAGAGGAAGCAAAATGATGGGAAGGGGGCAACCAGCTTTGGTCTGCTCTCATCCTGATTTGTTTAGAGGGCAAAATATCTGCAGGAATGTTAAGTGGATAGATTTTGACCCTTGCAAAGTGTGCTGTCCTGTCCTTTCATACCCATTAAAACCACAGCATTGATCCACTCAGAGAAAGGCAGCACCATTTAGAGAGGAGAAGTCACTTACCAGGCTTTATGTTCCAGGGTGAAATTGATGCAGAACTCAGTAGTTTAAAAGTAAGTGCTCTATCATTGCAGAAGAAAAAGTAAAGCTTAACTCAGACCCCCAAGAGTTCATAAGAGAATCCCCCAGGCAGAGGAGAATTGCCAGCAAGAACAGCAAAGAGCAGGCCGGGAACTAAAAGATGACACAGGAGGCATGCGAAACGTGGAAGAATGTCGAGATTGGGGAGGGGTTATAGTAAAGATGTCAAGTTCGTATAGTCTCGCTTTAATTTTCCTGATCCCTTTGGTATTGGAGTTTAAAGTCTGGGATACAGAATCAGCAGTAGTACACGGATTTAGATGCTGGGTGGCTTGTGCTCCACATTCTTGAATTTGGAGATAGCAAAATCCTTTCAGAATGTCTTAAAATCTGGAAGGTGCCATACTGACATGGCCCAGGAGGGCGATGGCTTAGAGAAAGCCTAAAGGTGTCTCACACGTTTGGTTCTTGAAATAACAAGTGAGAAATCCCTGGAAAGAGGTGATGGAAGAAGAGAGTGGGGAGATGAGGCTGCAGAAATCAGGCCTTCACAGTATGATGCGATGACAGGGTACCCACCTATCTGTAATGGAAACCAGCATAAAATTCAACAGAGTTGATTTGTTGGCATGTTGAGGATGCTGATGTGGGACCAGGAAACATCAAGGACTGGGGACTACTTAGAGGAATCTATGGATGACCTAGCAGAAGAACACTGTCCATGGAGGGGTGTTCCTCTGCTCATCTGAAGGTTCTTGGGCCACATCTGCACATAGGTGTGTCTTCAGAAGGATCAGGCACCAACTCATAAAAGAGCAACACCATCCTGCTATGGAATTACATTCCTGCTATGTATTCTGAATACATATATAAGAGGGGTCTGCCTTACAGTGCCAGTGTAAGAACATTTTATGTATCTCATTTGACCCACATTCAGTAACATTATGTCGGTAACCAAAATCAGCCCCACGGAGTGCATTTGTGCCGTAACAGTTGGAAGACTCTACAAATAGAAGATCCTGTATTGCCTGGAAAGCTGATTGTTACAGATCCTCGTGTACACATCCTGTTTCCACATTCAGAAATGAGGGCTTCCGAGCAGGATGAGGCCTGTTATTTTAAAAGACACAAGTAACCACTAATCTTGCACGTCTGAGTCAACCCTGCTCTGCTAAATAAGGAGAAGAATCCCTTCTGGGTCATTACTGGAAATGTCAGCTGCTCCAGCCCGTCATCTTCTGGTTGACAGAGTACACGCACTCCACTCAAGTCACCGCGTTTGACTCTCAGCTCGCACGCCTTACTACGAGGTCCTTCCAGCCTCTGAATGTCCTTCGCCTCATTTGTAAAAGGGAGACAACCAACCCCTTCCTACCAGGGCAGCTGAGAACAGTCAAGTGACAGATGTGCCATCGTTGTTTAAGTCATCATCGGGCCTAACAAAAGATGGCTACAAGTAAAGAGATATTGGTCCAGTTATCCTCAGCAGTCACTTTTTGTCATTCATTCACCTTTGATGCGTTACAGGAAACCCTCTGAGAACAGGTTCTGAGAGAATCAGAGTCTACAACAAGGTTACCTTGTGTGGTTTACAAACAACTTATGAGCTTTCAGGTGGTCTAGGTGTTCACCCAGGAAGGTGGGAGCAGAGCCTTGCTGCAGAATCCAGTAGGACCTACAAAGCATGATGGAGTCTATGTCTCACACACTCTCTAAAACATTAATTTCTAAGGCCATACCTTCCGAAGGATCTCTCTAAAAGCAAAAGGACCTGTTTATCCACACTCTTCCTTGCAAGCAAACTCTCGATGTGTTAAGTGATAAGACAGCAGTAGCCAGCACTGATGTGATGGCAGACACAGATTTAAGACTGAATACATCACAGGCCTCCCTCAAGAAACAGAAAGGGAAGTGAAAAAAAAAATCACAGAGGTGAATGGGAGCATGAGAGGCCTTTTTTATTCCCAATTAAGTGTGGCATGAAAGGATGTGATCCGTGTGAAAAAGAACAAGGCTGCTGATGGCAGCAGCGAATGCCGAGCGCCGTTTAATATTTGCTGTCTGCCATTAGGAAGAAAGAGGCTGGATAATTGCCCAAATTTCATAACCTTTAATTATATACATCCCTGAGGACAAATTAAAGAATGTGCCAATAATACCTGAAACTCAGGTTAGAGTACTAGAAGCTGTCAGACACCTACCTTGAAGAAGTGGAAGAATTCTTCTAGATATTTTCTCACCCTGTCAGGGAGGGGAGAAAGATAGAAGGTAGGGGGGAAGACTTGGGAGTTCCGATGTGGCTGTTATTTCTACCGCCCCTTTTCTTCACTCTCCCAAGAGCACCCAGCAGTGAGGGGCCTCCAGGGAGAGATTCCAAGCAGTCACACTTATGATCTATTTCACAGGATCAAAGAGAAGAGAAGTTACAGTGGCACAGTCTTCAAATTCTTGCTTTGTTAGAATTCTTTGAAGATGTGACATGGTACTCCAGGGGCTGGTCTCCCTCAGTGGATCTTTCAAGAGGAGCCTGATATGGCATCAATACTTGAAACAGGCACATAGATATGAGAAACAGGAGTAAGTGATAACATTGAAACCAAAGCAAAAGCAAAGCAATAGCAAAGCAAAAGCAGTTACAATGGTGTGTGTGAACATAAAAAAAAAATAAAAAAAAAAAAAGGACAAAAGAAGAGAACACACTCATGACAGACTGCAGGCCATGCTCTGTTGCTTGCTCACCAGTCTGGCATTTCCAGCCTCAGATCTGGGGGTGACAATGCCCACTGTGTCCTGTGAGCACCAAGAATGCATTTGTGAGAATTAGGGGACTAGAAAATGGATTTGAGAAAACTGGGTAGAATATTACATAAGTCCCTAAGCAGAGCTTTCCCACTGGCATACACACAAACACATGCCTCTTGATGATATTCAGTCCCTCCCTATACTAGTATGTATTTATAAACACTGGCCTTGTTTCATTGCTGGGGAAGACATAAGGTTGACTGCAGGAGCTGAACTCAAGATGCTTGAAGTGTATTAGAAAATATGAGTCTGCAACATCAAAACACTACACATGTCAAAGTGGTAAATAAATAAATAAGCAAATCTGTGGAACCTACAAGTAAATGATCAATAGTTCACAAATTCTTTGAGATCAAGGAAGTTACTCTTATTTTTCAGTCCATCTTTATTAATACATTACCTGGAAAAACATAATTCTATAAAGAGATAGAGAGATAGTTATAGATGGATAGACAGAGATGTAGATAGATAGATAGATAGATAGATAGATAGATAGATAGATAGATAGATAGATAGATAGATAGAGATAGGCACATGCACAATTTATTTATTCTGGGCATTGGCTCAAGCAGCTACAGAAGTGAGAAGCCTCTCAGCCTGTCATCTGTAATATGGCGAGTCAAAAGAAACAGTGGTTTCTTCCAAATGCCAGAGAACTGAGGTACTGATGTGAGTCTAATGCTGAGTCCAGCCGTTTGAGATCCATGCTTACCAGCACTGAGGGGCAAAAGGCAATAGATGTGAGCTGAATCAGACCCAGGATTCCTGCTTTCTCAGATTTGTTTTGATCCAAGAAGTCGATTGATGCCCGTTTACGTAAGTGAAGGTAGGACTTGTTGTTGTTGTTTTACCCAGTCTACTGACTCATAAAATTTTTCTTCTAATAGTCAAAGTTGCTTAGTTCTCAGGCAGAATGAGTTTTCCTTACAGATGAAAGAAAGTGAAGGGAATGTGCAGGTTTTAGTGTCAAGCTTTAAAAATGCCCTGTCTAGATACTATAACCAGCACTGACTTTTCTCTAAGGAGTCTTCGACATATCACAAATATTTGACAAGACAGATATCTAGATACTTTCTTCTCTTATAAATAATGAAAAGCAAAGCTACATAAAGTAAAAGTTCAAGTTTAGAATTCACAACCTCTCCTCAGTTTTATACCTTGCCTTCCAGTGTACTCTCAAACGTGAATACCGTCAGGAAGGGTCTTTATTTGTGCTCTGTTACACAATATAGCAGACTGGGTAATTTATAAAGAATGGGAATTGATTTCTGAGCATGCTGAAGGCTGGGAAATATAAGGTCAGTTTGCTAGCAGGTTCCTGTGGATGTTTGTCTTTCATGGATGGCACTATCTAAGTGTTCTCACACGGTGTAAGAGGGCACGAAGGCAGAAGAAAAAGCATACTGTTGCAAATAGCAGAGAGAGAAAGAGAGAGAGAGAGAGAGAGAGAAAGTGCAAACTCATTTCTACAGTCCCTGCTGAAGGCCTGTGAACCCGTCCAGAAGAGGCTTTCACACTTTTAGCCACAGACCAGCATCTTCATGTTCCACATGGGAGGCAGATTTAGATTATGGTAAAGCACAGGCTTAGAATAGGTCCCTGAACACTACTCCGACTTTACCATAAAAACAAGGGTTAGCCAACTTAAAGAAATTTTATGATTTCTACTTTCCTTTGTATACTAGTAAAGATGGAAATCTTCAAAATTTTTAGTCAGCAAAGCTGTTTAGATTTTACTGTACATTAAACATTAAAGTTTAGTGCACATAATGTGCAATTAATATACATTATAAGTGTTGTTCTAGACAGAAACAAGCCCTGTTTCTACCCCATTCTCTTTATCTGAAATATATATAATTTAAATAGATCTGAGATTAAATAATAACAAAATAATAATAATACCCAGATCTCTAAACTTTTGATTTTATGCTCTCTTTGGGCAAGAGATGAAACAATAGTCACTAATAGTCACTTTTTCTTTTTTTGCGCAGAAAATCACTGCCTAGTTGAGAAAGAAACTCCAAAAGCAGAGGTTCCAAAAGTGTCTCCCACTGTACAGCACAACTAAATGAGTGAGGGAAGCCTAAAACACAGGAATAGAGGTGTTCAGGATCTACAATGGTCCTCTCGCTCAGCTTATACAACAGAGATCAAAGCTTGAAGAAACTAAGGTAGCTGAAAGAGTTAGAGGAATGAACCAGAAACAAATAAGTCACAGAAGGAAATAACTGGAAAGTGCCACAATGATTTTCCCAGTTATTTGACTAAATGTTAAACTGCACAAACCAGAGAAGGATCATGAGGCTAGTTTGAAAGTGGTGACATGGCAAGAGCTGTGACATAATCACAGATCAAACTATTAATCTGGCTTGAACACAGCTGATAAAAACTTTGTCAAAACAGATACCAAGAGTTTTTAGTGGCGATGCCATACTGGCTGTTTGCGATGTCCAAACCAGCAAATCGACACCATTTCCACCTGGGCACCCTTGAAGAGACTCGGGAGTCTGTCAGGGAAATTCCTGTATATAGATGGAATAAAACAGCCCGAGATTGAACAGTTTAGGATAGGAGTTTCGTTTTCAACTTGGTTGACCTTGCTTCAATGTAGCAGACTCAGTATAATGATATCCCCACTCCATTTTCCATAGGGAAAAGTAAAAGTTCAGTGAGTGAACATAAGGCTTTCCTGGGCAAGCAGGATGCCACTGTGAAGCTCACTGCTTTCTTACTGACTCCAAACGGTGACTGACACAGATGAATGACTGGGAGAGTATCTAGGCGCAGAGAAAACTTCCATAGCGGTTAGTCCAGACCACTCAAAGTAATCTACACAGCCAATGCAACACTATCAAAATTCCAGTAGCATTTATTGTGAAAATTTACTGAAACTTAAAATAAAGACAAAGAGCAACCAACTTAATTTTGTGTTATGTGAAGGAAGCCGAGGGCATCACACTTCCTGACTCCAAATTCTATTGCAAAACCACAGTATATCAAAGCATATGGCACTGGCATAAAAAGACCAATGGACTAATAGAGCAAAGTATAGTCCAGAAAGAAAACCAGGACCAGTTAATCTTCATCAAAGGTGCCAGGAGTATCCCATGGGGAAAAACAGTCTGTTTAATAAACATTGCTTAGAAAAAGTATATAGCCACAAGAAATATATTGAATTTGATCCTTATTTTTACAGCTTGTATAAAAACAATTTAAAGGAGATGAAGGACTTAAAAGCCTTAAAAAACCTAAAGGAAGAAAATATGAGAAAAAAAGCTTCTGGATGTCAGTCTCAAAACTGATTATTTTGAGGAGAAATACATTATGAATATAGTCAACAAAAGTAAAAGTGAAGAGATTTCACTATATCAAACTGAGAAGCTTCAATACAGCAAAGGAAACTGATAACAGTGTGAAAAGGCAGCCATGAGAGAAAATAATTGCAAACCATGTAACATACAGCTCACTAATATCCAAAATAAAAAATTAAAACTCGGGGCTGGAGAGATGGCTCAGAGGTTAAGATCACTGGCTGCTCTTCCAGAGGTCCCAAGTTCAATTCCCAGCCACCACAAGGTGGCTCACAACCATCTATAATGAGTTCTGGTGCCCTCTTCTGGTGTGCAGGTGTACATGCAGACAACATTGTATAAATAAATAAACAAATAAAGCTAAAGTTTAAAAAAAATTAAAACTCTCAGTATTTAATGGCAGAAATAAATACAATTTTAAAGTAGACCAAGAGCACAAATAGATGGTTCTTCTGAAGAAGACATAAACTTGCCAAAGAAGACTACAATTCCACCACTTGCAAAATATAAATCAAAACCGCAAATACACATCATTTCACACCAAGTGTGAACGTTTATTTTTTAATAGTAGCAAGTGTTATTTAGATTATAGTGAAAATGGAGACATTATACAGTGTTAGTGAGAATCCAGTTTCATGTAGTCATTATGCTCAAAAGTATGGAGTTCCTCAAAAAATAAAAATAGAATACAATATGTTTTATCTATATAATAAGAAGTTATCTGCCCTCTCACCTCTCACATTTATTGCAGAATTATCTATAAGACAAAATACTTAAATGTTCACTGACAGAGAAAAGAAAGAAAAAGAAGTGTAACACACACACACAAACACACATACAAACACACACACACATTGAGACAGAGGATTATAACCCTCATGAAGGAGATCTGAAAAATATTATGCTGAGTAAAATAGTAAAATAAACTGAGCACAAGATCTTACTTACACGTTGAGTCTAAAAGTAAGTTGAACTCAGAAAAGAGGGCAGAGTGACAGTTGCTACGGCCTGGATATTTGGGAATGAGGTAGTGTATAAACTTTCAGTTACAAGTTGAATAAGTTATTGAGATATAATGTAGAACAGGACGACTACAGTGAGGCACGTAGATACAAAAGGCAGAAACACAGTGTGGTAAAGAGTAGCAGGCAGCTGAGTTTCTAGAGACTCTTTGCAATGCAGTGAAATGATTTCTATCAGGAACACAAAATGAACATCTATTAGCCTATCACCCTTTTTTCTCATTATAAACAAAGGTCAAGTAAATACCTCTTGCATAGAATTGCATATACACATATATATATGTATAATTGCTTATACATATACATATATGTATATATGTGGGTATACATATATGTGTATATATATACATATATGTTTATATATATAGAGAGGATATATATGTATATATACATATATACATATAAAAAGAGAGAGAAAGGCAGACAGACAGACATAGAGACAGAGACAAGGAGGGAGGGAAAGCTTAAACTAAATCCTAGCAGACATAAATTTATTAAAGGTTAGATATATTTATCATTGTTGCAGTCAATGGTCAGGAATTGTACTATGCATGAAGAACGCAACAATGAAGAGCATGTACAATAGCAATGTACATGCTCGCCCTCATAGGAAACTTTGATGTTTGTCAAAAGCAGAATTAAATGGCTCTCCTTACTCTACAAACAGATGTTCTAGAATGCCCATGCGCGAAAGGCATTTCACAAGGATTAAAGGCCCCAATATACCTGAGACATTTAATGCAGTGCCCATCTATAATAAGAGTACAATAATGACAGTGACTACAAAGGAAGAAGAAATTTAAGTCAAATAATTACGAGAAACATTCCTTCTCGTTCCCCAGAAGTATGTCCCTTTCCTCTTATGCTTAAGTGACTGCTTCAGTGTCAATCAACTCCAGCATATTTTTAGTGTTCTGAGTATTCCAATTTTAAAGATTTTTACCTTAATCCCCAAACCTCCCTCTTGATCAGCTGGCACAATGAACTTCCTGTGGAGCAGATGTCCTTGCCCCAGTACTCTAGATTCTTCCAAGGCTTAAAGATTTTTTTTTTCTTATTTTCTTACGCAAGTCTATTATTTTTTCCTTTTCCTTTTTCTCACCCAAAGGAGCTAGTGATAAACATATCAAGGGTGGCTCAGTGCCACTTTCCCCAGTGGGGCTTGGCAGACAACCTTTCATTTCTTCCGGGCTATTCCTGCAAATGTGTATATATGCTTATAGATATATAAATATAAATATATATATATATATATATACTTTATTTATTTACTTGTTTATTTATGGTGAATATTTCTGTGCATATACACATGTATGTGTATGTCTGGAATCAGGTCCATGCCACCTGACATGTGGATAACTTTCAGTATTTGGTTCTCCCCTTCCACCATGAGGATCAAATTTGGGTCTTTAGGCCTGGTGGTAAGTGCCTTTACCTGCTGAGCATTCTCACTGGCCCATAGTTTCAAATCTTAAGGTAGTTCTTCTGGTTATGTCCCAAGTAGGCTTTATACATTGCCAGAGTGCATACTCAGAAATATCTGCCCCATTTCAGTAGTCTCCTTTCTCACTAGGGCTTCTCAAAGTAATGAGCACCAATCTAAATCCTACAGGTCACCAGTAAATACCTTGGCTTTCTGGTTCTGGTAAAGAGACTCTTCAAAAATGTATCTCCTTCTCTCCAACTTCCTATATATCCTTGTAGTCTACATTTAGATATATAATTTAGAAGATAGTTTATATATACTATATAGTTAAATATAGTTTTATGTATGTTTAAAATATAATTTAGAAGACTAGTTAAAGTTCAGCTTCATTAGAAACCTCAGTGGAACCTGCTTTTATACTGTCAATGTTTTGAACTTCACTTGGCTTCTTTGCTCTTCCTCTCCATCTTCTGCAGAGACTATTAGGGACAAGTCACCACACTGGCAGAATGAGATAAATTAGGAAAGCTTTACTGGCAATTTGTCAGGAAGCTGCTGCAAGGTAGACTCATGAATTTCCCCCTAAGCCTCCACTTTCCATTCACCACTCACACTACAGTGATAATGCTTTGTAACTACATAATGGTGCCCATCCTTCACTCTCCAGTGACACTGCCCACACTTAATTGGCTCTTACAGCATCCTCCATAGGATAAGTAAGTGTTGTTACCACTGTCCCCAATTTGCCAATAATTGAGACACAGAGCGGTCAAGTGTCTCTTGGAAGGCCATAGAAAATGTCATTCAGACAATTTCTTCAATGTTATCTGTCCTAATCACTGGGCTTCCCTGCAGTTCTTAACTTCTGAGTGAATGTCAGATAATCACAGCATCACTGACAGACTAGCAGATGGAAGAATGGATGCTCTTCTCAAACCCTCGCCACTGTCTCCTTATGGGAAACACATGGGTTAAAACTGAGCTCTTATTGTTTTGATTTTTAAAATTTATGGTCTTTTAAAGGTAAATGTTTCCAAAAAGACATAATCTGTCATTCTTCACTAATGCTTTATCAGAAAATATCTGCTTACCAACCTCTGGAAGTTAGCATTTTAAAGTAGCTACAAGAGAGATAAATTATTCTCTCATAAACCAGAATGATGCCTTGGTCATCTTCTGGTCTCTACCCAGCCAAACATACTACCAGCAGAATTTTTGCCTAAACCACCAGGATTAAGCATTACGTTTTCTGTTTTGTTTTGTTTGTTTGTTTATTTGTTTGTTTTTAATGGGAACTTTATCATGATTTCAGTAATTGAGTAAAGTCAAATTTGATTTTCTTCATAATACTTACAACCAAAGAGCCTTCAGTCACAGAAAAAGACATCAAAATTCACTTAAATACTTGGCTTTGTGGTATAGAATATAAACATAATTTATACACATAATTTTCGTCCTTGTGAACCTTAAATTCAAAATATTCTATATTTGTAGTATTTACAGGTTGAATGATAAATCCTCCAAAAGAGAGATCTGCATTCAACTTTCTAGAGAACCTTTGAGTGTTACCTAATTTGGAAAGGGATCTTTTGTAAAACATAATCAAGTTAAATTTGTGAGATAACATCATCAAAAGTTACCCAGGGGGGACCTAAATCAAAGAACAAAAGTCTTTAGAAGAGATAAGGTACAGAATACATGGCTAGAAGAACAGGTGGCAATGTCAAGATAATGGGAACAATACAGCTTAATAACCTTAGGCATTCTAAGTATTAGCAACAGCCACCAAGCACTAAACAGATTCCCTTCCCAGCATCTCCAGATTTAAGACCTCCAGCCTAAAAACTGTGAAAGAATAAAGTTCTACTGTTTTATGCCACTTTGTTTGCTTACATTAGAGTCATACATGCTCTAATATATTAGAGTAGCATGGGAAATGAAAAGCTCATGGCACATTGATCTTAGAAGATGGACACAAGTAATGTTTACCTTCAATCCATGGCTAGTGGGCACATTCAGCTTACTTCTTCAAAATCTGAACTTCCTATCAAATCTCCAAGGCTGAGACATACTAACATCCCATTATTATTGTGTTAGTTCCTTTAAGGACTATTCCACATTCCTTCATGAAGAGCAACAAAATAGGGAGCAAGTAAAATTTCAAACAAAATTTTTTAAAAAGGGTGTTTTTCTCATTGCATGCATGTAGATGATAGTGTGGATGATACACTAATAATAGGTACAATATGTCAAACTTAGACACAGGTTTATCAAGAGAAAGGTAGAAATTAACCAGGTGTGGTAGGACATACTTACATTCCTTTCCCTGTGGAGGGTGAGGCAGGAGGATCATAAATTTGAGGCTAGCCTAGAGCTATATAGTGAGATTCTATCTCAAACAACAACAATAGAATTTATATTTCTACCTAAGTTTACAGCTAAGATTAAATTAGATAAGTACTCTAAAAATACTACTGAGAAGATACCATGGGACATTGGTGGAAAAAGATAAATTCCACCTGGCTTAGAAAAGTAGTTGAAACAAAACTTAAAACCCTAGAGAAGAGCGATGACTCAGATGTAGATAAATAACTTCTCACTATTCTTTTAAAAATTTTAGTAGTCTCCATTTCATAAAATCTTTATCACAGGACATTTATATACTATCTTACATATTTTACAAGTTAGGCACAACTTCAGCAAAAAGTGAAAAGTGACCCACCCTCAAAAGAAGGGATGAAAACAAGAGTGCCATGTTGAAATCCCGAATACTCCGTCCTGATCCTTTCTACTATATAAATCACATCTTCAGGGAGGAAATAATAGTCCCTCAAGATAGGAAAGCATACTGTCTGGGGTTTTCAAAGGAGAACGGACTGGATGTTCCATGAAGGGTGTGATTGTAGTGCACAATTATAAAGTGCAGGAATTTCCTAGTCACTCTGTCATCTGACTTAGATGAAGTTAAAGAGTCAGAAGAATCCACAAGGAAGGGCTTACAACTTGGGGATCTTCACCTTGCCTGAGAAAGGCAAGCTCTCATTTTGAAATGTTGCTGAAGGTGGTTTATCGGGAGAAGACCAGAGAGATACCATTGAATCTGAGTGCTGTTGTGTAGGTGGAAAGTTGATCACTGTGGAGTTGCTTTTGGGTTCTTCTCCAAATGCACACCTGGAAGTGTTTCTGTGATAAAGATAGAGAAGTCCATCAAACCAACAGGAGCAGAGCAACAGCAGGGCAAATGTGCTGGGTCCTTTGTATATTTTAGGTAATCAGCCTAGGTTTTGGATGTGGAATTTTCCACTGGCTGGCTGTTCTTTCTAATGTTGGCTTGGGAAGATTATTAAATTATAAAGCAGAAAAATAATGTCGAAAGCAGCCTCTTTGTGGAAGGTGATGAAAATGTAAGTGTGATGCTAAAGCTTCAGAGATAGACAGCAGCTAAGTACACACTCAGTAGGCCTATCACACGCTCCATGTTCCCTCCTCTCTGCACTCATTAAGTGATAAGCAATTACATCTAACAACTCCAAATCAATGGAGCTAAGGCAGGCAAATGCAAGCAGTAATTCCAGAGGCTTTCTAATTGTGCATTCCCACAGCATTATACCCACTCACACACACGATGCACACACATAAGCAAAGGTTCTCTATCGCTATTTAGAAACACAGGTTGGTGTGTAGAAATTTGCCATCTCTTCCAAAGCCACATTACTGATAGGGGGAAATAAAATATTCATGAAAATATAAGTTAGCAACGAAAAATCTAAAATATGTTCAGGGCAGAATAGCTATGAAAGGAAGACAACTGAAGGGTAGAGGCAGATGTGCCTAAATTAAAAGCAAAATTAATACTCTAAGAAGAGGAAGAAGAACTTTCAATGGAGAGCTCCAATGCAACACTCACACAGATGGCCCTGGCTGAATTAAGTGGGTCATAGAAAGAAAATCCCCAAGGCATGAATCTAGGAAGGAGACTGGGAGGAGTGTGGTGTGGTGATAGGGCTAGAATGAGAACTATAAGAAGGTAGCAAGGAAGGAGTGATTATCATATATTCTATATATGTATAAAGTTGTTAAAGAGCAAAATTAATCAATAAAAATGTATTTTTAACATTAAAAAGTGTTGAATTTTATAGGAAGCATGGCAAATAATATTCGATCAGTGAAAACCAAAGAAACTGTTTTTTTTTTTAAAAAAAAAAAAAAATAGGCCAGACATAGTAGCACACACCTTTAGCCTCCGCAGATGGGAAGCAGAGGCAGGTGGATCTCTGAGGTCAAGGCCAGCCTGATCTACATAGTGATTTCCAGAACAACTAGAGTAACATAGTGAGAGACCCTGTCTAGAAAAAACAAAAACAAAACAACAAATATAGAATCAATTGAAGGTTCTGAAATATATATATACAGCTGAAATTAGGAATGGATTGCATGGTAGAGAAGTATAACTATGGTACTGACCTGGAGGCTTCACGCCCACTGCCCCTTCATAGTGCTGAGAGGTGCTATCTATACTACCAGAGGAAAAATCCACATCCACCTTCTCCAGCTGTGAACCTTGTCATCTACACAAAAGACTGGCTTGTGGAGCATGACCACTGGGACAATAGTGGCATGGATGCATGAATGTTTAAATAGAATGGGATTCTATTTAAACCTGCTTCACGAGATGAAACCCAAACCTGGCAGTGTGATCTGGGCCAACACCTTGTGGTTAAACAAGTAATAGGCCTTAGGGGAGAATTGCCCACTATGATTCTGATAAATGGACATAGCATTAATCAAAGTCTAATGACTCGTAGATTAGAGCATCTTTCAACTCAGATCTTATTAAAGAATATTTCATGTTTGTTGTTTGTTTGTTTCAACAGATGCTGATTAATAGAGATGTGTGGTACAGAGAATGAGGGACTTTGGAATGTTCTGTCTTCAGAGGACCCTCTATTTCATATCCTCTACTCCTAAAGCTCAGAAATCATTACAGAAGAGACGGTGAGAAGGTTCTAAGAGCCAGTATTTTCCAGACTCTGTGGGGAAATTGTACATAAGAACTCACAGCATTTGTAACAGCACACAGAAAAAACTGCAAGCTCAACCAAAATCAAATCCTAGGATGGAGAGGGAGATGGACATAAAGTCCTATCACTAGCTAAGGCAGGACTGGGGGAAGGAGAGTCAGTTTTCTTTAAGAGAGAAGGGCCATGCCTTAGTCAGTAGTCACACATTCAAAAGTATATGCCTAGCACAAATTGGACTCGATGAGTCAGGAACAGAAAACGTATGTGAATATGGGTAGGTATGGAAGGGTAGATCCAGAAGGATTTGGGGAAAGAGAGTGAATACCGTCAAAACATCCTGTATAAAAACCTCAAAGAGCCTCCTCATTTACGTGGAAATATAGCCACAAATATGATATGCAAAGGTGGGAATGCTGGCAGGTGAAGAGGTCATGGTACTTACACGAATGGGAATCCTGTTCCTAGAAAAGAGGTCCCCTGAGAGCTAGCTCACAAATAACTATCAGAAATCAGAGAGAGAGAGAATCTCATAGTTCTTTATCTTAACTTTATCTATAGCTTCCAACATGGACAGCTATGAGAAATACATTTCTCTTGTTTATTTTTCTCAGTTCCATATATTTTGTTATAGTAGTCCAGATATATGAATTTTTTGACTTTCAGAAGAATAACATTAAACAAGGAAACAAAAACCTACAGGTGATATCTGTGGTCGTGAAAATTAGTAACTTGCTTATTTCGTGAAACAAGAGTAAATTTTCAGGCATATGGACATTTAATACCATAGCAAATAATTTTAAAATGCAAAACATAAAATTTATTTTTCGTGAATGATATATCCATAATGATTTACTGACCAGGTATGTTTTGAAAAAAATATTGTTAATTATTTTGTTTGAAAAATTACAGTCAGGGTATTTGTAATATAGTATTTTTATATACTGAACTGCCAGAAATAGTGGACAAAGAAGAACTGATGCTTTCAGCGAACTATCCAGATACTGTTAAGCAAACTTATTACTGTTATACAATACATTTTTTCAGGTGACAGATATAAATAATTTATTGTAAAATAACAGTTCATTTTATAAATGCAAAATTATTTTTATAAATTTCATTGTTGAAAATCAGAAATGAATAGTTTTTTAAATGTTGAATTACAGTGAGATTAAAATATTTCTAAACTGTGAAATAAAATCTCAAAGAGCAGGCCAATCAGTTCATGTCTGAGACAGTCCCTGTTCCTATTACAATGGAACCCACTTGGATACTGAACTGCCATGGGCTACATCTGTTGCAGGGGTCTTAGGTTATCTCCATGCCTAGTCCTTGGTTGGAGTATCAGTCTCAGGAAAGACCCCTGTGCTCAGATTTTTTGGTTCTGTTGCTCTCCTTGTGGAGTTCCTGTCCTCTCCAGATCTTACTGTTTCCCACTTCTTTCATAAGATTCCCTGCACTCTGCCCAAAGGTTGCCCATAAGTCTCAGCATCTGCATTGATAGTCTGCAGGGCAGAGCCTTTCAGAGGTCTTTTGTGTCAGGCTCCTGAATTGTTCCCTCTTTTCTCCTTCTTCTGATGTCCATCCTCTTTGCTTTTCTGGATAGGACTTGAGTATTCTAGCAAGAGTCCTCCCTCTGATTGGCCTGCTCTTTAATTACCTCCCCCTGAGGGGGAAGCAGCATTACCAAGCCACAGAAGAAGATACTGCAAGCCATTCCTGATGAGACCTAATTGACTAGGATCAGAAGGAAGGAAAAGAAGGTGGGAATCCCTATCAGTGGACTTGGTGAGGAGCATGCATGCAGAGGGTAGAGGAAGGGAGGGATTGGGACGGGAGGAGGGAAGGAACCACAGGGGGAATACAAAGTGAATAAAGTGTAATAAATAAATATTATATTTTAAAAATCTCAAAAAGCAAATGGAAAATCATTTTAGAAAAACATTTCAAAATAAAAGATAAAAATTATAAAGAAGAGATGGAATTGGAACTTGAAATGTTCTTATTGTTGAAGTCACAGAAGGAGAGAAACACTGCAAGGAGAAACATTTTTAAAAACTGATTAATAGCAACAATGTACTTTAAAAAAAAAATCAAGGATCAATCAGACCGACATGAAAATTCTACAGGAAAGACAGAGGCAAGCTGTAAACGTCCACACCTTTAAAAGGCTAGCATTAATCTGAAGTTTTATGTCTAGCAAAACCAGCATTAAAAGCCAACAGCTAAATGGAGATATCTTCAGGTAGTGTATCACAAAAACATCCCTTGAAAATACTCTCAGGAATGCCCTCCCTCCTGGAGACTCTTCTTTTCCTATGGAGTTTCCTCATGCAGCCTCAATATAAGGGCTTTGGCTGTGTTACATTGCACCTTGTTTTGTCTTGTTTGGCTGTCCTCTCTTTGGGACCTCCTTTTTTTCTGAATGAAAAATTAGAGGGAGAGTGAACCTGCAGGAGCAGGAATGTGATGGTGGGGGCTAGGAGGAGAAGAGGGAACAGAAACTGTGGTTTAGATTGTATGAGAGAAGAATCTATTTTCAATTAGAAAGAAAATGCTCTAGGGTCTGGGGGGAAGGGTCAACAGTTAACAGCACCTGCTGCTCTTGCAAAAGGTGGGAGTTGGGTTTCCAGTCCCCACATAGGGGTTCATGACCACCTGTACTAGAATTCTGGGGGATCAGGGTCCTCTTCTGGCCTCCACAGACACTCGGCTCAAATGTGGTTCATGTACATACATATAACGCAGGCAAACACTCATACACATAACGCTTTTAAATTAAAGAAAGTACTTTTAAAAATTTATTTTTAAATATTTTATACCATACATTTTAGTCATTTTTCTGTCCTTTCCCTCTACTCTTCCAGTCGCTCCTTACTGATCTTCAGATTCTTTCCTGATATTAAGCCAAACTAAACCAAAAATATCATGCATAAACACACACACACACACACACACACACACGTACACACACACGATGTCTATTTTGTGTTGGCCAACTGTTCCTGAGCATGTGCTATACATGTTGCTACAGAGATACCTGCTTATCCATATTCATTGCTGCTCTATTCACAGTAGCTAGGAATTGGAAACAACCTAGATGTCCATCAACTGATGAAGAAATGAGGAAAACGTGGTACATTTAGACAATAAAATATCATTCACCTATTAGAAAAATGAAGTTATGGAATTTGTAGATTAAATGGATAAAGTCCGGCATAATCATCTTGACTTAGGTAAAGAAGACCCAGAAAGAGAGACATTACATGTTTTTCTCTTATATGTGGGTGTTGGATTTTAAGCTTTAAATAGGTGTGGTTCATTTAGAATAGCCACAGAGGTTAGAGAGCTATTAAGGGTCCATGGGGAAGGAACAAATCCTCTAACAAGGAGAAATAGAATATAAAGGGATAAAGGAAAATTAGACTAGAGATACAATGGCTGAGGGAAAATATTGGAAGGGATAATTAGGACTAACAACCTCTTCAAAAGCCATATGAAAGCCTGATACAAAAGAAGACGTGTGTATATGTATATATACACACACAATAGTAAAGTTTAAACACAGTTAACAAATAGTGGGGAGACAGTGCCTCAACTAGACATCACACGCTACTAAGTAAATCCTCAGTACCAAGAATAAGTTACATCTTTATGAACTGTTGGCTAAATGGGTCCCACGGACCTTTCCAAACGTTATATGCTACTGCCAAAAAATAATGCTCTGGAAAACAGTTTTTTTTTAAACCCATCTAAGAGTATCTAATAAAATATAAGAACCAATATTTTGGTTAAATAAATTAGCAAAATGCATTACTGATTGGAACTTTGTAATTTAATATAAATGCAAAAAAATTTCAAACTCCTATATTAACTACAAAACAAAATATAAAATACTATTTATTGGAAATACTTGAGTGAACATAGTTTGAAAAGAAATATAAATGTATTTATATGGAGATATGACAAAATTATGAAAATAAGCCATGACAACAATTTTAATATTATTTGAACAGTTGTAGAGAGAATACATTAAAGTGATTATGTTCATGAGAAATATATCAAAGAATTTTAGCAATCAGAGTACGTATGTGCCTAAAAGTGGAGTCACAAAATTTATAAAACATCTAGCAGTCAAATAAGCACTAAATTGATTAATAACCCAGACATTTGAGCATAAACACTCCAGAAATTAGTAAACTAGAGGTTTTAAAATTATTGAAAGGGGTCAGAATCTAGAGGAGAAAACTAATTAGGATATGAGTGAAATATAAAATAATTTAGATAAGTTATGATTTCCCTGTTCCAGGATGTAGGAGAGAGTCAGAGAGGGTGGCTGGTACCATTAGCTGACACAGGAATACAGAGAAGCATAGACTTACAGGAAACAAGACACGTGGTTTGGGGTATAACAATTATCCTTCCTAGAGGGGTTTATGGCAGATGTTGTTGTATGCAGAGGGGAGTAAAAAAGAACACATAACCTCCACTCCCGGCCTTCTTCATCTCTTCTTTGGGCAAAAGCACTGGGGATTTTGTATGTGCTGGAAATGTATGTGCTGGAAAGGGTTGTTTGCAATCAGCTCTCACAAACAATCAAATCCTTAGCAGAAGTACACTTATTGTCAGCAGAGATTGGGACACTTATGTGACATGGACAGGATACAAGAACTCTCACAGGGAGAGGGAAGAGAAATGTGGGCTCATCCAAAGCTTTCTATGTGTCACTTTCTTGGTTGCTATGTATCTTTCTGCTAAATTCACATTTTTCAACCTCTGCTTTACTGCTTATTTCTTAACAGTACAAATAATGTTAAGAATACAAATACAAATTATATGAAATTTTACTCAGAAGGCATATTGACATTTTTTAGTCTTATTTGTAATACGTATGTATACATATATACAAACATACATACATATGTACATAACCACTAAATACCACTTAAATTCATTAGGTTTTTATGCTACTTGTTCTATTATATTTATCCATCCCACTAGTCATTCATAAGTATTGTTTACTAGTTATGCATTCTAAATTAAATGACAGACAGTAATACACTTTTTCTGAAGTAGGTCAACATATATATGTATCCAGAGTTTAATATATTTACTATATAATTTACATATGATGATATGCAAAAATCCTTTCCCTGTATAGGAAAATGCACATATTTCTGTAACCCAGACCTCTGTAATAATTTGGAATATTATCACCCTCTTATCACATGCTCTCTTCCATTTAAACCTAAACCTTGTTTCCTAGAGATAAGTTTCCCTAGATTAATTTACATATAAAATTATGAATGTGCTATGTATTCTTGTGCCTGGATTTCACTCAGTCTTATTCTTTAGATTCATCTATATTATCGTATGTAACCAAAATGCTTCTTTTCATAGATGAACATTAACCCATGGTATGGATATACTTACTACACGTTTCTCCATCTGTTCTGCCATTATCCTATTGATACTGATGTGATGAATTATTTCCTTTTGTTCACTCTCCATCTTATTTTTGTATTTTGCAGAGAGTTGAAAGATATTATGCAGAGAAAACCAAGTCATCTTGGGGCTCCATTTCCATCCCAGAAGCAATTAATTCTCATATTTTTCAAGATATCACTGTCACAATTTCTAGCATGTTCAATTACAGGCACTGCTCAGTCTTCTTTGGAGACAAAATTATAGACTTTTTCTTTTTATCCTTGAGTGAGTTCTTTTTGTAAGCTCATACATTTTCTTCTGAGATACTTGATCTATTGCACAGACTTAGCCTTTTCTGTTTAGAGCATTTTGTCACTTGCAGACTGCTAATCTCTTCTTTGCTATTAGATTCTGAATGGTACCATAAACCAGGAACTGGCAAGAATTTTCTTTGTTGACATGCTAAAGGAGACTTCTTTTTTTAAATTTTTTATTTTTATTAATTAGTTTATTCACTTTGTATCCCACCTGTAGCTCCCTCCTTCTTCCTCTCTGAAACTCACTCTCTCTCACTCTTCTGCACCCATGCCCCTCCTCCAGTCCACTGATAGGGGAGGCATTCCTCCCCTTCTTTCTGCTTGTCCATCAGGTCTCATCAGGAGGGAGACTTCTTGAATCAAAGTTTATTGAGCGCTAGAACACTCCAGAGAAAACAGAGGAAGAGGAGCCTAATGTAAATTTAACTCTGGAGTTGCCTCCTCCCTAAAGCCTTCTTCATAATGTTGGTTTTCAGTTTCTGAGAGTTATAAACAGTTATGAGAAAATAACTTGCATTTATTTTCTAACATTGGTAATATCTATAAGATTAATCTACTCTACTTACCATAGTAAGATAGGTGATGAACCTAAGTTTTCACTGTTATCAGTGAACCCAGTATGGCCACTCAAGCTTTTCAAATGGGTTGCTGTTAGAGAAACCAAGTCACCTCAGGTCACCTGTCCATCTAAAGCACAGTCCCTTCTGCCAACATCTAGGCTTGAAGTGAAAACAGACAATATTTTGGACAACTTTGCTGTAAATCCCTTCTTCAGTGATAGCACATTTGTTGTAAACCACTTCATCTACAAATAGCACATAGTATGTTTATTTTTATTAGTCCTTTTAGAGTTTCACACAGTAAGTCTTAACTATATTCACTGCCTCTTCCAACTTTTCCTATATCCATCTCCACTCCTCTACTTGCCCAATTTGCTATTCATGAATTTTTTTGTGTGTGCTTGCTTCTGAGTTTTCCATTTAGAAGGAACTACTATAAGAGTCAAGATATAAACACTCTCAGAGACAGCAGTGTTGCAAGGTAAAAGTTTTTTTATTGTGGCCAGGTAAACTTATTCTCCACAGGAGTAAGAAAACAGCAATATCTAAACTGCAGCAGGGAAATTCTTATGTAAGTCCTTCATCCTCTTTGCAAGCAAGCAATGCTTAATAAAAAGTTCCACTTTCCTGATTAGCATTTAGAATAAACACTTTGTTACACGTTTTTAACGTCATTGTGGTCAGCCAGTTTCGCAAGACCTTGTTTCTCAACTCAAGTCGACCTGGTTTTCAGAAGGTCTTTATGGTTTATTGGTTTGAAAAACAGTCTGCACCCTAGGAACATAAATCTCAGTTTACCCAAGAAACACAAGCACAAGTATTAAAACAAATCTGGAAGCTGAACAATGAAAGGAATGGATGCCCTGTAATTACTTAATGCCTATGAAAATCAACAGCGAAGGCAGAAACGAGGAGTCAGCTTCGAACAGAACAATGATTTGGCTCTGTTTAGTGCCTCTCTTTTCCGCTATCCTTATTTTGCCATGTAAAATTGGTTAAAAGAGGGCACTTGCTTGGTGATGTGTTGCTTACACTGTGAACAGCCTGGCTCACAGGGTCTCTCCCCAGTCACATTGATGACATAGGGTGCACCACAACAAGCAAAGCCTGTGAAAGGGTTTGCTTCATATCTTGCCAAGAATTCAATCTGTTCCAGGATTCTGCAAACTAACAAAAGCTGTTGCTGTGCTATCACTCTAAAAGATGAAGTGGCATAGTCATATGCAGCCTTCTCCTTGTATGGTAAAGTGCCACCCACTGACAGACACAGCACAACAACATCTGAATAGTTAGCATGTCTGTCAGCAGCGTGCTGAAAATTCTCAGTGCAAACTGAGTACCTGATTGATGATGCCTGACCTAGTCTACACCCTCCTACTGATATTAGTAATAGCCTCTTGAGAAATTTCAACAACTCTGATAAGTGCAAAATTTAAATCTAAGTAGGAGTAGAAACAGAAGGAAAATACTACAAGACTAATTTAGAAGGAAACTGTCAGTGATATATGATGAATATATACTTCCAATACAGGAAAAATTAATAAAATTGTGAAAAATCCTCTAGATATTAAAGAATAAGAATAGGTGAAATATAAAATGAGAAGCGTAGAACTATATATATATTCCACTTACTTATTTGCACTTATATATCCTATTGCCATAATGAGCCCGCTACAGAACTTAACAAAGACCTGGCACATGTTCAACAACAGAGTATGTTAACAGATTCTGGATGTTACATACATTGAGCAACCCGAGACTCAGAGAAGGTGGGCAACTTCCCTCAGTAACTGGCCACGTAATGAGCAGAACTAGAAAAGTTGACTCCAGACCCACATCCGAAAAATCTTTCTTCCAGGCTACTCTATCAACTCCTGGGCCTAACACTGAAAGCTACCTAAAATCTGGTACAGTTATATGCTTAGTTCAAAGATATGTATGTATATATATATCAACTTGATATTTATCAACTTGTATATATATATCTATATATATATATATACAAGTTGATATTTATATATATTTCAAGTTGATATCACTAGCTAGCTAGCTAGATATCAACTTGAGGTGATTCTGGCCAGGGAAACAGGCTAACTTCAGAGCTTCACCTCTCACTTAGTCTTAGCCACAGGTCTATAGAAGAACAGCTTCCCTTCCCTTTTTGCCACCATTCCCATTCCTCCCAAACTTTACTCCCTTGACCACATAAAGACCCATCAAAGAAAAAGAATTAAAACTAATTTTCCTTTTAAACATAGATGCAAAAATTCTCAAAAAGATCCTGCCAAACTGAATTCAAAAATACAGCCAAAAGATCATCCATCATTATCAAGTCAGCTTCATTCCAGAGATACAGGGATGGTTCAACACATATAAATAGATAAATATAATCTATCATATGAACAAACTGAAAAAAAAAAAACCCACATGATCATTTCAATAGATTAAAAAAGAGCCTTTGATAAAAATCCAACACTTCTTCATGATAAAAGTTCTGGAGACATTAGGAATACAAAGGACATATTTCAACATTTTAAAAAAAGCAGTTTATAGCAAGCCCAATATCCATGCAAACTGAGAGAAACTCAAAACAATTCCACTAATACCAGGAATGAGACTAGGCTGACCACTTTCTCCATACCTATTCTATAGAGTATGTGAAGTCTTTACCTAAGCAGTAAGAAAATTACAAATGAACTAAGAAATCAGAGAAACAGCACCTTTCACAGTAACCTCAAACAATATAAAATATCTTGGGGTAACTCTAATCAAGCAAGTAAAAGATCTCCCATGATCATGGATCAGTAGGCCATCCACCAAAAGTTATCTATAGGTTCAATGTAACCTCTGAAGGCATAAGGTTATTGTGTAATTCAAATGGTGATTTCTGTACCCCTCATATCTGGTTGCAATCCTTGTTCTGATCTGGTAATTATTTGTCTAATCCTTGTCCCCTGATCGGGGTAATTCTAGGTCTTGGAAGGAAGTCACATGGCCATCAGGGCAGATTACAGGCCAGACCTTCCCCTGATAAGGAAGCTGCTCTACCAAGCATCTTGGAATTCCTAGAAACACCCCACCCTGCTAAAGATCTTAGTCTAGCAGTGACCTTCAACTGTACATGGAGATCAGGGAAGAGGAGCCCACAGGATAATTAAGTAGTGAATTTTCCTTCTTGTGATAGGACCATTAAGTATCCCTGACTCCCTGACCCCAGCGAATCAAACACATTCACCCTCAAGATTCCTCCCTTTGCCCAGGGTTTATACTGTCTTTGATTTCACATGATTAAAGGTACACAGCTTTCTTACTTCAAGACTACCTGAATTAGTCATTTATCTTCTGCCAGGTGGGTGCAGTCTCAATGGGCCTGGGCCCCTCTGGGCCTGGGTCTCACCCAGCCTGCGTCTTGGCTGCAAGCTGGCCATGCTGGGCCTTGGCCTGCCCCTCTGTTGTGCTCAGCACAGCGGCTTGACCCAGAGCTGTAACGCTCCCTATCGCTATAGGCTTTGGAATGTCCGAGCTCCTGTTGCCACCTGCGATCTCATGTTAAAAGAGCCCAAACTGTAACACTCTATGGAAAAACCTTTTCTACACCACAGTTTAGTGTACTTGGGCCTGGCCCTGAAGCACTCTAGCTGAACTTGAGAGAAACGGAAATCCTGTTCTCTGTCCGGAAGCCGAGTTCTAGGACCCCAGCTGGAATGCAGGCAGGCCCTAGCCTGATAAGGGGAGCAGGGCCTGTCTCTGACATGGACTTCATTGCCTGCTTTTTTTTATCACTTCCCTCTGACAGGGCTACCTTGCAGGCACAGAGGATGAGGATACACTCAGTACTGATGTCACTTGAAGAGCTGGGGTAGGTTAGTGGTGGTGGTGGAGCTCACCTTTTCTGAGGAATAAGGGATGGGGGCTGGGAGGGAGAGGAAAAAGGGAGGGACCAGGAGGAGAAGAGGGATATAAAATCTATTACTCTGTAGTCTGCTGATATATATATATATATATATATATATATATCGGGATATAAAGTGAATAAATAAATTAATTAAATTTAAAAAAGAAACCACAATCCTTAGATGGCCTTGAAAGGATAATTTTAGCTTCATACAGAAACAAAAATAGCTAATACCATGATAAATAATCAAAAATTTGCCAGAGGTATCACCGTCACTGATTTCAAGTTCTGTTACAGAGTCATAGTAAAAAAAAAAAAAAAAAAGATGGTATTGACACAAAAACAGACATATTTATCTATCAGTGGAATTGAATTGATGACCCAGACAAAAAGCTATGCATCCACGGACACCTGGTTTTTATAAAGATGCCAAAAAACAGACTGCATCTTCAACAAGCAGTGATGGCATAGCGGATGGCTTGAATGTAGAGGAATGCAAATAGATTCACACTTACCATGGTGCAAAAAACTCAACTCCAAATGGTTAATAACCTAAACATAAAATCAGATACACAGAACATGATAGAAGAGAAAGTGGGGAATAGCCAGGAAAGCGTTGGCACAGGAAAAGACTTTCTGAACAGAACAACGTCAGTGCAGGCACTAAGATCAACAATTAATAAGTGGGATCTCATGGAAATGAGAAGACTCTACAGGACAAAGGACACCATCATTGAGACAAATCGGCAGACTACAGAGTAATAGATTTTATTTTTGCCAACTATACATCTGATAGAGGGATAATATATAAAATACATAAATAACTCAAGAAACTGGATTTCAAAAAACTAGATATCAGGATTTTTTAAAAGGGGAACAGCTCTAAAGAGAGTTGCCAATTGAAGAAACTCAAATGTCTGAGAAACACTTAGAGAAATGTTGAACATCCTTAGTTATCAGAGAACTACAAACCAAAAGTGCTTTGAGATTTCATCTTACACCCGTCAGAATGCTTAAGATTCATAAAATAAGTGAATGCTCATGGTTATAAAAATGTGGAGTACGGGACGAACTCATCCATTGCTGGTGGGACTGCAAGCTTGCACTGCCACTATGAAATCAGTGTGGTGATTCTTCAAGAAGATGGGAATCGATCCACCTCAAGATTCAGCTACGCCACTCTTGAGCATATACAGAAAGGATGATTCATCTGACCACAAAGGCACTTGCTCAAACACATTTATTGTTTCTGTATTCATTGGAAACAACCTATATGTTCTTTAGTGGAAGAGCAGATAATAAAATGTGTTACATGGAGTATTACTCAGCTATAAAAAAAAAAGTTGAAATCAGCTCCAAGCTTTTTCTTTGGGGCACACTCCATTTCCTGTCCTGCATTCTCGGGGACAGGCAACAACCTGAGAACAGCAGGTGAGAATACTCCCCCAACACCTGGCCTGCTAGAGTCCAGTTGCAGAGCCTCAGGCCATCGAGGCCTAATCCCTCCACCTTGCCCCAAACTTCATCTTTGGGGCATGCTCCATTTCCTGGGTCACATCTCTACCTGCATTCTTGGAGACCAGCAACAATCAGGGAATAGTAGCCATCAAGGAGCAAGAAAGCCAGGCATTGGTTAGGGACCAACAGCATTAGTTGTGCCCCATTTCCTGGTGCCCATTTCCACCTGCAATCCCAGAAACTAGCAGCCATCAGAGACTACCAGTTCTCCCTGTAACCCCAGAGGCCTGGTACCACCCAGGAAAACCAGAGGACCCCTACCATCCGGGATAACCAGCTATACCTACAGTCCTAGAGGCGGACTACCATCAGGCACCACCAGGCTTGCTAACACCAGGGACAACCAAATGGCTAAATGTCAGCACAAGAACACAAGCAACAAAGTGCAGGGCAGTAGAGCACCCCCAGAACCCAGCTATTCTACTTCAGCAAGCTCTGGATACGCTAATACATCTGAAACCCAAGAAAATGATCTCAAAGCTGATGTTATAAAAATGGCAGAGGCCTTGAAAGAGAAAAATCCCTCAAAGAAATACAGAAAAATACAATCAAACAAGTGAAGGAATTGAATAAATCCCTTTAAGAAATACAGAAAAAAAAAAAAAAATATATATATATATATATATATATATATATATATATATATATTCAAGGGGGAGAAGGAAATGAATAAAACTGTTCAAGGTCTGAAAACGGAAACAGAAGCAATAAAGAAAGCACAATCTGGTATAATCCTGGGGATAAAAATCCTAAGAAAGACAACAGGAACTACAGACACAAGCATTACCAACAAGAATACAAGAGATGGAAAAAAGAATCTCAGGTGTAGAAGATACGATTGAAGAAATTGATACAGTAGTCAAAGAAAATGTTTAATCTAAAACGTCCTTGGTACAAACATTCAAGAAATATGGGGAACTATGGAAAGACTAAACCTAAGAATAATAGGAATACAAGAAGAAGAAGACTCTTAGCTTTGAGGCCTAGAAAATATTTTCAGCAAAATCATAGAAGAAACTTCTGCAACCTAAAGAAAGAGATGCCTATAAACCTACAAGAAGATTTAAGAATATCAAATAGATTGGGCCAGAAAAGAAAATCCTCCAACCACATAGTAATCGAAACACTAAATGTACAGAACAAAGAAAGGATATTAAAAGCTGAAAAAAAAAATAGGCCAAGTACACAGCCAACTGCCCTGAACAACCAACAACCACTAATGCCTCTTGGGGCCACTGTATTTATATGCCCTCTGAAAAGTTCCCAGAATTTCAAATGTCACACAATTTCGGAAACTATCTGCAGCTGGCAAAGCCACGCCTCTGCTTAGAGATGAGGCAAATCATAGTCAGCTGTTGAAGCTCTATATCCTCAAAACTGGGATTAAGATGAAAACATATTCTTACAGTATTTTTGTGTGTTTTAAAGAAACCTAAATTCCAGAATTGTCACTATGGCGGGTCTTTGGTAGTAAATACCAGCCTCTCTTAGTGAGGCTTTTTTCTCTCTCCACCAAAAAGGGGGTAGGGTGCATATAAAGATCCAGAATCTCAATACTCCTGCAGGAATGTTAAAAGGAGATAAATTTCTGTGCGCTGACCATTGCTGACTGCCAGACACTGCAGTTCTTCATGGCCCTAGAACAGCCTCACAACACTTACTCGGCAATGACATCACTGCTGGGCCACACAGTCTTTCCCTCAGCCCTCAGCTTCACATCTACAAGGTTCCTCCTCCGAACTTTTACTTTTTCAAAATTCTCAAGTTTTTTTTTTCCTTTTCTCTTTTCTGCATCATTAGAGATTCAGTTGCTATCTTTTTAATATCTCTGAATCACCTTCTTGTGGTAGCAACTTATATCAGTGTCCGTTCAATAACTGTCATGACTGGACAGAGAATGAAGTGGTGGAGATAGCAATACTTGGATTATGAAATTGCATTTGAATTACGTAATTCCATATGCTAAGCAAGCATAGGTATGTTGATGCGGTTTACATAGTATATATATTTTATATATTATCAAAGTATATTAGAGTAAATGCTGAATAATTAATTAGCAATATTTGCACAGTAGTATTAATAGTTTCTCCTTAAGAACTGTTATTCTGTTGTAGAACAGTTATGGTTGAATTCTGATAACATAGTACACAGTAACAGCAAACTTCAAGACACCAGAAAAGCAAAGCAAAGCAAAGCAAAGCAAAACAAAAGAACTCACAGTTGTGGAGAAGATAAGGGAGTCTAGCTACATTTTCTGAAATACAAAGAAAGTTTTAAATAAAACTTTTTATATAAGATTTAATTTTAAAAAAAATTATTTTCAAAATTAAAACCAAATCATTTTTTTAACATTTTCCTTTCTCTAACCCCTTCCATGCACCTCCTTGCTATCTCTCAGTTTGTCACCTCTTTTTAAAATTCTTGCATTGGCAAAAATAGAAACATGTACATATAAATATATAGGTATATACATAAAACCTGCTTATTTCTGTGTAATGTTGCCTGAAGAAATATGATCTCAAGGCTGACCACTGAGTATTGGATAATCAACTGGGGGACTTTTCTTAGGAGAAGACCAGTTTTTCTGTTCTCAGCGTTCTCCAGTTGTCCACAGTTCTTTGTCTAGGGATGAGGCCCTGCAAAGTTGTATTACTTCGATGTTAGCATGTACATTGGTGGTGTTCTTCAGGTCTTGTTTAAGCACCCATGTTGATGAAACTTCATGGGTATAGCCTTTCTGACATTCCCAGAAGACCCAAACTCACAGCAATCTTTCTGTGGTCTTAACAATCTCTGCCCCCCTCCTCCTCTACAAAGACCCCTCAGCCTTAGGTGCAGTAATTATGCTGTAGGTATGTCACTTGGGACAGGATACCACACAGTCTCTTGTTTTCTGTATTTTTATTGGCTGTGATTTTTTTTTTATAATGGTATCCATCTGTTACAAAGAGAAGTTTCTTTCGTAAGAGGTAAGAACACACTTATCTGTATGTATAAAGACAAATATTTACAACTTAGGATTTATGCTTCTTCAGTAAAGTGATGGTTGTAGGTCCATGACTTCACTTGCCTTGAGGAATTGGCTAGATTTCTCCTACCAGATATGCTTTTCCTCTTGTAGAGAATGCTTTATGTTCAAATAAATGAGCTATTGGTTACTGCTAAGGTATGCATGACACTCTTGCACTCTTAGAGTTATTGTGCCATGCTGGTCATTGTTGTGGTTTACAGGCATTACAACTGGGTAGGACGCTTGTCTACTTCCCTGCCTTGGAAACCTGCATGACACCTACTGCTACCATGGAAGCTAGTTCTGAGCAAGAAGGCATTTAGAACAGATCCAGCTCAGATGTTTTGGGTCCTGTATGTAAAGTATATTCACCAGCAGAGACTCACTTTCCACCTCTGGGGGCAGCTGATGGCAACAGCAGTAACCTGTAATATTTGGAGAGTCTTTTCAACAAATCAACAACTCAAAAGTGGGCTTCTTATGCCTGGTGTTGGAATTTTTGTTAGTCTATGGATCTTGGGGAGAACTTTTTTAAATAATAGAGCAGGTCATAGTGATGTGTATCTACAATAATAATATTTGGGTAGCTGAAGTAGGACAGTCTGAGGCCATTCTGGACTACACAATGCGATCTTGGATTTTTGTTTTCAAGGAGACATAATAGAAATCTAGGGTCTTGTTACTTAAGAGATGATAGCAAGTAAAAATAAAAGAAATTACTGTCTATAGGCCTCTGCTGTGTATCAGCCAACTTCCAATATTATCCCAGGCAACTTTACCACTAATTTAAGCAATTAGGTACTATTATTTTAATTTGATATATGAAGCAACATTTTTTTTTTTAGGCTGAGAATACACTGGCCTTTTTATTATTATTTATTCAAATCCATGGCTACAATTCAGGACATCTTTCAGATTCTTGATCATTCAGTCATCTCTTTACATAATTTTTTATATCTAAGGTACAGTAGAAAATATTTATTTCCTGTCTTGAGTTCAGTTTTAGAGTGCTTAATATCTTCATGAAACATTGGTCCACATACATAACAAACCCATGATTTCCAAGAAAGCTCTATATGCATAAATTTTCTCTTTAATATAATTTAACATTTGTAAGTTTTCCAGAATAAGCCTAAGGAAACAGACTAGTTATGAATGCCTTCTTCGACAGCATGGGGATCTAGTTTGAACCCAGAATCCACATAAAAATAAGGATGTGGTGACTGCACCTTATTGTCCAATCATTAGGAAGGTAGGAACACGGAGATTCCTGGTAAGTGTTGGGTAAAATAAGAGAAGATGTCTCAAACTCATAAAATAGAGAAAGTTAGAAGTTTATCTATTGAATTTCAAACAGTATAGGCCTCTGTTTTTGAAAGGCGCGCACGCACACACACACATATATATGCACATATACATATGCAAATGCATATACATACTCTGACACACATACCCAAGAATGGAATGAGGCCTAGATAGTATTAACAACATAAATAATTACTGTATTTGCATGGTTAAGTTCATCCCTGAGCTGTCGAAAATGACTAATCATTTTTGTCTGGATGGTTATGTTAGACTTGTAGTCATCTGATGAAGATGCTCTCTATTTTGCTCTTTTTACCCTTTATTGCTGCATGAGCATGGATCCACATAAGGCTGACAATTATTTCAAGGTCTTCGAGTCCTGAGATAGTCATCCTAACAACTGCTAAGCACAAATCTATGTCCTTGGTCACTGGGAAGGTCCTTGATGATCCAGACCTCGGAACCTTGATTTAATATTATCCTTTTTGGTACATATCTGGGCTTGATAGAATTCTGAAAAAAATAAACTTCAACTCCTTTAAAAAAGTGCTGCACCTGTGATTGAAGATGAATGAACTTATTAGACAAACAACAACAATGAAATCCTAGTAATCGGCAGATCTATTCTGCCAAGTGATGGAAGTTTGGTGATGTTATTGTTGACCTTTCTGTTCAGATGGAGAAGTGTCTTTGGACTTGAGAGTCCAGGAGCCACACAGCTCTTAGAGGAAATTATAGGTCCTAAAGGAGGGTTTCTCCAACAGAGCTTAGGAACTCAGGGGCCTCAGCCACTTTTTCCCGTTGTCTCTTCATTGCTTCTTGGCTTCTTCCAATGAGAAAGTCACACTGGGCAGCAGGTCTCATAAAAGAGATTTTTTTTTGTAACATTTTTTTTAATTTTATTTTTTTTCTATCAGTTACATTTTATTAACTCTGTATCCCAGCCATGTCTTGATCCCTCATTCCCTCCCAGTCCCTCCCTCCCTCCCTCATCTCCACCGTGCCCCTTTCCAAGTCCACTTATAGGGGGACCTCCTCCCCATTCATCTGATCCTGTTTTATAGGTATCTTCAGGACTGGCTGCAAAGCTCTCCTCTGTGGCTTAACAGGACTGCTCCTCCCTTGGGGGGTGGGGAGGCCAAAGAGCCAGTCATTGAGTTCCTGTTAGAAATAGTCCTTGTTCCCCTCACTATGGGAAACCAATTGGTTACTGAGCTACCACAGGCTACATCTGAACAGAGGTTCTAGGTTATAACCATACATGGTCCTTGTTTGAATGTCAGTCTCAGAAAAGACCCTGCGCCCAGATATATTTGGTCCTTGTGGAGCTCCTATCGTTTCCCCATCAGACTAACTCCCCTTCTTTCTTATGATTCCCTGTACTCTGCCAAAGGTTTGGTCATGAGTCTTTGCTTTGAAAACACTGCTAGTTAGAGTCTTTCCAATGCGCTCAGTAGACTACTGTCATACGTTCAATGCACATCCCATCTGTCTTTCTAAATGAGGATTGATCATCCTACCCCATGTCCGCTCTCTTGATTATCATTTTAGGTGTACAGATTTCATTATGTTTATCACATCTTATAGGTCTATATAAGTGAGTATATACCGTGTTTGTCTTTCTCCTTCTGGGATATTTCACTCAGGATGATCTTTTCTAGATCCCACCATTTGCCTGCAAATTTCATGATTTCCTCCTTTTTGATTGCTGAGTAGTATTCCATTGTGTAAAAATACCACAATTTCTGTACCCATTCCTCCGTTGATGGACATCTGGATTGTTTCCAGGTTCTGGCTATTACAAATAAAGCTGCTATAAACATGGTTGAGCAAATATCCCTTTTGTGTACTTGAGCAAACTTTGGGTATATACCTAGCAGTGGTATAGCTGGGTCTTGAGGAAGCACTATTCCTAATTGTCTTAGAAAGCACCAGATAGATTTCCAGAGTGGTTGTATCAGTTTACATTCCCACCAGCAGTGAAGGAGGGTTCTCCTTTCTCCACAACCTCTCCAGCATGTGTTGTCCCTTGAGTTTTTCATCTTGGCCATTCTGATGGGTGTAAGGTGATATCTCAGGGTCGTTTTGATTTGCATTTCCCTGATGGCTAATGAGGATGAGCATTTCTTTAAGTGTTCCTCTGCCATTCGATATTCCTCCATCGAGAATTCTCTGTTTAGCTCTGCTCCCTATTTTTTAATTGGATTACTTGGTTTGCTGCTTTTCAGCTTCTTTAGTTCTTTGTATATACTCGATATTAGTCCTCTGTCAGATAAAGGGTTAGTGAAGATTCTTTCCCAATCTGTAGGCAGGCGTTTTGTTTTGATGACAGTGTCCTTTGCTTTACAGAAGCTTTTCAGCCTCATGAGGTCCCATCCATTGATTGTTGCTCCTAGAGCCTGTGCTTTTGGTGTTCTGTTCAGGAAGTTGTCTCCTGTGCCAATGAGTTCTAGGCTGTTTCCCACTTTTTCTTCTAACAGATTTAGAGTATCTGGTTTTATGTTGAGGTCTTTGATCCACTTGGACTTTAGTTTTGTGCAGGGTGATAAATATAGATCTATTTTCATTTTTCTGCATGTGGACATCCAGTTGGACCAGCACCATTTGTTGAAGATGCTGTCTTTTTTCCATTGAATGGTTTTGGCTTCTTTGTCAAAAATCGAGTATTCATAGGTGTGTGGGTTTATTTCTGGGTCTTCTATGTGGTTCCACTGATTCTCCTTTCTGTTTTTATGCCAATACCATGCAGTTTTTATTACGATTGCTCTGTAGTACAACTTGAGATCGGGGATGGAGATACCTCCAGATGATCTGTTGTTGTACAGGATTGTTTTGGAGATTCTGGGTATTTTGTTTCTCCATATGAAACTGAGAATCTTTTTTTCAATGTCTGTAAAGAATTGAGTTGGTATTTTGATGGGAATTGCATTGAATCTGTAGATTGCTTTTGGCAGGATGGCCATTTTCACAATGTTTTCCTACCAATCCATGAGCACAGGAGATCTTTCCATCTTCTGAGATCTTCTTCAATTTCTTTCTTCAGA
>NW_026596079.1:24291554-24329862 GCF_907164565.1 Psammomys obesus | reverse complement strand
GATCTTCTTCAATTTCTTTCTTCAGAGACTTGAAGTTTTTCTCAAACCGATCTTTCACTTGCTTGGTTAGTGTCACCCCAAGGTACTTTATGTTATTAGTGGCTATTGTGAAGGGTGTTGTTTCCCTAATTTCTTTCTCGGCCCTTTTGTCTTTGGTATACAGGAGGGCTTCTGATTTTTTTGAGTTGATTTTGTATTTTGCCACTTGAAGCTACAAAATTAAAAGACCTAAATTACTTCTCTTAAGTTGTCTGTACTAAAAAAAAAAGTTGTGTGCATTAGTAATATATATTAATATATATATTATATACACTAATATGTATATATACACATCTATACATTAATAACAGATGTGAAGTAAGATTTTTATCTAAAAGACTCCAACATCATTAGAAAGAAAACTGTTAAGCCATGCACATGCATGTGAGACACTGCAGCAAGCACAAAGGGCAAAGTGTTCAAGTTCACAAGATGTGACTGGCTTCACAATCTAATAGGAGAGTAAATCCAGGCAGCTCTCAGCACCTGAGCAGAGTCCTACAAATCTCTGCTAAGATTAGACTTGTGCTTCCGTTCTGTGAGGTACACAATGCTTCTGCCTCTACGGACATTTACTGTAGAAGTAGCACTGCTCTCTTGAGAGACTGACTGGACACCAGCATGAAATATAGTGGATTTTAAAGGGTAAGCTCTGAGGCTTTACATCATCTTCCCCCACGAAGAGATGAAATTCATTATTTATTGAGAACTCTGAACTGTGTCAAGCAGAAATATAGTGACTTCTTCGCAGAGGAAGAAAGAGGGAACTAGGAAGATGTAAGTGCCGTTTGGAGTGTTGTTCCCAGAAGAGACATGGTAAGATGTTGGCCCATGAGCACTCACTAAAGTCGTGCTCTGCCTGTATGTGTGAAGGGCATGGTCTCTGTAACGTGGATTGGCTGCTCTAGCCAAGATTTTTATGGAAGTACGCCTATAGCAAATGTAAAGAATTATTCTGGACACTTTGTACCCCTGTAGTATCAGTGTTGTCTAGTTTCAGAAAATTCCAATTACCCGCCTTTTTTTAATTGATATCTTATGTTAGTCTCCAATAGGCTCATGGTAGACCAAATCATGCTATGGTAACAAATAAACACACAATAACAGGAGCTAAAACCACAGAGGTATTATTTCCTGCTCAGAATCTTCACAAGACTAGAAGGCTCCCTAATGTTGAACTTCATATGGTGGCTTGATTTTCCAGGCTTCTTTAGCATCACAGACCCATCATGCATGGTATGTGCTCTAGTTATCATGCAGGAAGGGAAGACTGACAGAGTGGCCCAGCACCAACCATTTATTGTCCAGAGTGATACAAATTATCAACACTCATATTGTGTTTGTTGCTTTGAAAGTACAGCTAAACAACTCTTTGCCTGAAATGGAAAAGGTACATTTATGTGTATTCACCTACAGCACAGCCATATATACCTCACCTCAACTTTCCAAACTCTGGTGAAAGCATTCTTGGAGAGTTTGTTTCCGGTGAGAATTTAACTGACGTTCTGAGTTAGAACATTAAGACCTAAATCCATGCTGTGGATTTAGAATAGAATATTGTATTCTAAAGAGAATATTTGATGTTGTGTTGTTTTTAACAAAATATCAAATGTTCAATTTTATCAATAAAATTCAGGAGCCAGAAGCTGGGGTGAAAGCCTACTAGCTTAGAGAGGCTGAGAAAGCACCCAGCTGACCTTCCTCCTCAGCTGACATTCCAAAGGGAAAGCATCTTTTCCATACAGTCTCAAAAACCTTCAAACTGAATTTCTCTCCCTTCTACTTCCTGTCCATCTCTCTATCCTGACTTTTTCTTACTCTCTCTGTTTTTTTTTCTTGTGTTTTTTTTCCCTGTCAACTAGTTGCTTGCTCCACCTCTTGACCTCTGGTTGACTTTATTTAATCCAGTTTACAACAAGCAGAAAGCTCTTAGAGGATTAAAGGTACGTGGTAGGGCTGAGCCACACCACAACTAGAAACAGGTTTTTCTAGTAAACACCACAATCTCAGGATTCACAGTATGATCAAATATGCTGTAACAATATTGCTCAAGAAAAGAAAGAAGTGGAAGTCTGACTGTGTTGTCAGATTGCTTGATTAATTTTATGACTCAATCATGGGACTTAGAGTAAACAACCTAAATCCACTGTTCTTCATTTTCTCAACTAAAAATGGAGATGATATCGGTTAGATGTTGTGGAGATTCAGTTACATGTGAGACACAATGGGACAAACAATTCCAACTGGCACATGGTAAGAAGTCAGTTCATGCTGGCCTATTTCTTAGTATATTCTGTTTCCATTTGGGCTATGCTGAAAAGTGGCACGTTATTAATTACCTGTAGAAGCAATGGTATTCAGTACAAATGTTAAGTTTACTAACAACATCCTGAAATCATCTTTAATTTGTCAAAAACAAAAACATCATCTTAAAGTTAGAAGTGGCCAGAAATAGCCTATATTAAGAATATGAGGAGTGCAAAACAGCATTATTCATTAAAGTGTCAGATCTCCAAATATTTTTGCCCTTATAATCCTATACACAAACCAGCATAATGTTAAATGAAATGTAACTGGTCAAGACTTCAATAGAAGTGCTGACTGGGTGGGCATTTGAGATCCAGTATAGCTATGACATCATGTCATTATCTTTCAAGGGTGGTATAATTCAATAAAAGGAATAAGTGGAGATTTTATCATGACTCTAGAAAATACACATTCCTGCATGCACGTGCACTTTTCTTCTTTTATTTTCTCTCCCCGCCCCACCCACCACTTCTTTTTTAATTCCCCAACCCCAGCCTCAGCTAGCAACAGGAAAATTACCTTAGGAAAAGTTTGTCTCAATACTTTTCTAGATCATTTATGACTTCAACAAAGAGGAAGTGGAAAGTTATATAAGGTCTCAAGTATAGAACCCAGGCAATACATTTTCTTCCTTTGTTGATATTGTTTTCGAAAACAGTTTGCTGTGTTCTCTCAAATGCTGAACCTCAAGTCAACACTAATTAACTACTTGAAATGAGGCCACCTGTGAAATTTACCTTACTTCAATTTTGAATACAAAGAGCTGAGTCATCACAACTACTGAACATCATCTTAATTTCTGGTTATGTAATTTCACATCAGCTAAAAATATCCACCAGTGGTTCCAAATCTAAGTGGTATAATAAAGATGCGACTTGTTGTGATTTAGAAGAATATTTAAAAGAAATTGTTTTGCTCAAAGAGTAAAGGCTATTAGATTGCACAGGACTCATTTCAAGTACGCTTTCCTTTTATGAGAAAAACTGTACTATCAGTTGAATATATAATACATTTCAGGGCTTTACATATATCCTTCCATATTACAACGTAAAAAAAAATCTCATTTAACAAATGAGGGAATAGAGGTTTAGAGGAGTTTAATTACTTACCTGAGATGAATTACATAGTAGACAGCAGAAATAGAACCTACTTGATTAAACATGTTATTAATCTAGAGACAATGTATTTGATCACAGGGCTACATTACTCTAGAAGAATTGGTTGCCTTTTGATATATATTGTAAATAGTATTTGACATTTAGAAAACAATGCAGAACAGGAAAGTTGTTTTATATTGACATTTAAATTAGCAAGAAATATATTGCTAGGTAAAATGAAGTCTGGAAAATGTTTCTTAAATGCCATCCTATGATTGGAAGATGCCTATGTGGGTTGAGAGTCTTTAGCCTTGAAATAACTTTGGAAGTGTGTTTTTAATGGTGGGTGTGGGAGAACTGTTGTGAACTTTGTTCCCAATACGAAGCTTCCAAGAACTGCTTTGAATTGAAAATTCAAAAATTCCTGTGGTTTGTCTTATTCTTTTTCTTTATCTTCTCGTTCGTACCCCCATCAATGAAACATAGTCTTTTTGACAAAAATAATAAAAAACAATTCTTCCCATGTTCATATGAAATTTGATTTTTCTTTTCATTCCCACATGCCTGAACTATAAAGTAATGAATTATCCAGTGGTTTGGATGATGGCTTTCTGAGGTTTCCTATAATGATGAATGTTTCATGCATAGAATTCAGAGAAACTAAGTTGGTTATTCACTGACTTTAATGTGGTTCTTCTCAGATTTGATTTTAAAGATCAGTTGTGAATACTGAGCCATGGCTATGGCTCTAGAGTCCTCTGAATATTCTTTTTTTCCCTTGTGTTATGATTTATTTATTTGTAAACTTTTTAGTAACATTTAATTTAAATAATTTTTAATATATTTTTAAACTTTACATCCAAATAGTAGCTCCCTTGTTTATCTTCTCCTGGTCCCACCCTCTCTCCCTCTTCTCTTTTATTGCCCTCCCTTAGTCCTCAGACAGGGGAAGCACTCTTCATCAGGACTGCCTGCATCCTCTTCCTCTGTGGGCTGATAAGACCACCTCACCAGGGGGAATCGATTGACGAGCAGGCAACAAAGTTCAAGTCAGAGACAACCCCTCACCCACTTATTAGGTGAGCCACATGGGGACTCAGCTGCCTATGGGCTACATCTGAGCAGGGAGTCTAGGTCCTCTCCATTCATGCTCCTTGATTGGTGCATCAGTCTCCGCAGGGCCCCCTCGACTCAGATTTGTTGGCTCTGTTGGTCTTCTTGTGGAGCTCCTGACCCCTCTGGGTTCTTCTATCTCACTACTTTTCTTGCACTCTGCCCAGAGTTTGCCTGTGAGTCTCAGCACCTGCTTCAATCCCCTGCTAGGCAGCGTCATCTTGAACGGAGCTTTGTCCCATAGCCATTGCAATATACCATCAAGTCTAGGACATCATCTGCAAACGTGCTCAGCATGGAAAGATGAACAACAGGAGACTTTCTGAAGAAGTTCTCAGTCCACAAGTAGAAAAATTATTATGATGTTCTACAACAATGGAACAAAGTACCTCCCAAATGGATAAATGTTGTGTCCTGGGAGATGGTGTCAAGAATGTGGAATCTTGCAAGAGGAAAAACAGGTTATGAGATTAGCAGTGGAGGAGGATTTGATAATCTGCAGGAGAAAAGGCTTAAATGTCCTTTAACAGACAACAGACACTGAGTTCTTATTGTTGGCAAATCACAACTGGGAAAAACTTTAAAATTTCCAAATGTAAGCTAGACTAATTTAATCCTAACATACTTGAAGCAGTAGCAACAGAGAACATATTTTTATTTATAAAATCTTTCCCTAGACATTGATTTGGTAAGAGTGTGAAAAATCAGACAGATTTTCAACTTATAAAAGGAACAGCCCTTTGTGAGTGTTATTTTAATCGTATAATTTGGCATGTATACCTGTTAAATCCCAGATGGACTTTACAGGAGAGCACAGACTCCTGGATACATTCTTTCCTTCTTTTAAAATAGTTTCCAAGGAAATATTAATAAATTCCAAAGAGACCACTTAGTTACCGACAAGGCTCCCTTTCTCCATCTTTGTTGTAGGGCCTGTAAACCACTCATTAATTTCCTTTAAATCTGGTGAAGTAGCCGCTCTTTGCAGAGAGTTCACATATTCATTCTAAATAGTGTGTGTGTGTGTGTGTGTGTGTGTGTAGAGTTTCCCTTCAGTGTGGTTCAGAGTTAGAATAGGAACCTTAAAGGCAGCAGCGGAAGCTGGGGGAAAGACAGTGAAGAAATGCAGCGGAAAAGATTGTCAACCAGAAAGTGGGTTCTCTGTAAGGTTGGCCTCTGGTGTGAAGGTGAGGAACCCTAAGTTTGAACCCCAACATTACCATTAATTGTTAATTAACCCTTTTCTCACTTAAGTGGTTGAATAACGAAGGCTAGCCATACAAAGATGTTCACTAGAAGTATAAAAACAAAACAAAACAACGAAGAATAGAACTTAATGCATTGTCTAGCATAAAGTGTTTGATAATTCTTCTTCTGTTATTTCAAAATAATACAATTTTCATCTAACGAGTTTCCAGATAAGACAAACACATGTTTCTTCAAAGTAGGTCTGGTGATTCTTCAACATTTTCTCATCCTTAAGTTTCTTCCCTTCATCTACCACCATTTTTGATACAATTTCCTGTAACAACTCCTTCTTTGATTTTTTCTGTTTAATTTGAAGGTAGTTAGGAAGCATACATGTTTCTATAAATGGGGGCTCTGTTTTTCTTGAATAAATATCCTCAAAATGGCAAAAACAAAACCAAAATTCTACTTGTCCTAGACTCTTGATATTAATGCGGAACACCAGGCTATTTCTCAAAGGGAGCACTCTGTATGTCAGTTTCCACTGGTAAAAATATTCCAAGAGCATGGAAATATGGCATAAGCAAAAGTGTAGATTCACAGCTGTAGAACTTAGGATTTAAACCTTCCTAAAAATATATATCAAGTCCAATGTCCTCAAAGCTATATCTGGAAGCAGTGAGTAACTTCTAAAGATTGCAAAGAGCTACAAGATTCTCTCAGGTTCAATGATATGTAATTCAAAGGCTTCCAATAGCCAATGAAGAGACTGCTAAAATTCCACATAGTACCAGCATTCAGAGGGACAAGCAGCTTAAAAAGCACAGGGCTGTTTTCCCAAGGTGGAGCAGAGCAGACCCCTGGAACAATGGGAAGACTGAGGACAATCTACATTTCCTTTATCCCAAATGGTATGGCGATAAGTCAGAACTAACAAGCAAGATAAGCCAGATCTCTTCATGTTGGTTGTTTTGAAACAGGTTCACTGTGTACTGATTAACTGATACGGTGAAAAGGAGAACCCCAATATACAAGTTACGGTGCTCATTTTTTACAGATAGATGATCAGCATGCCACAACATGATCATCATGGACTAAAGCATTGGAAATAATTCTGCTTGCAGTTGTGTGTGTGTGTGTGTATTTGTGTGTATGTGTGTGTGTGTGTGTATGCTGGAATAGAGCCTCATCATTCCACCTAGTCACTTCTTAAAACAGTGTGTTGTGTTTCCAGTACACTTTGTAATTATTCTTAAGAACTGTAATAAAAGAGGGAGAACTAGGTCTGACAAAGGTCACCTATGGACTTTTCCTACAGTTAGCCTAAGAGCATAGACCTAATCAGAACCATTAAGTACAGGAAAGATCCTCTTGAGGATGCTGATATCCAGTTTTTGAAATACAGAAAGAAAATCTTCCTATAGTATAAAAGAATGAAGCAAAAAAGAAAAAAGCTTTATGGAAATCAAAAGTAATAGAAGATGATTAGTTCAGATCATTGGAGTGCTAAAGATTGAATCCTAGTAGTGTTGTTAGTGGAGGGAGTAAAAAAAAGAGAAGAGACCATAGAAACAATGAGATATGCAAAGACTCCCTTGATGTAGTACAGACAAGACCAGTGTCATGCTGTTTGAATTCACAGCTTCTAAGAGTGATATAAACAAATATTTCTCTTTATAAAGCCATGACGAGCAAATATAACCAATAACAAGCACAGCTAGGAAATGATAATCAATATATCTGACAATATACATAAGCTTGAGCTGTAGACCGTTCACCATTGGTCTTCATATGGTAAGTCAATAAACTGTTCTAGCTTAAATTATTCAGATTGCTTATTTAGATTTGTAGACGGGTATGTCATTTTTGCCTCCGGTTTTGTTAGACAGTTCTTAGCACAAAGTCCCCAAAGTATGTATCAGAAGATTGGAGAGAATTCTGTATCTTATTAACTGGTTTCATGTTCTTAAAAAATTATTTGCTACTTCTGGATTTGATTTTGGAGACATTGGATTTAATAATTTTTTAGGTCCCTTGAATGGTATTTAAAAAGTTGCTAACATAAATCCTTGAGTCATTTCTTCACTATATATGTAAATATCTAAATCTGACACTAAGCTACAAATGTCTTAACATCAAAACCATGATTATTATTTAATAGAAAAAAAGCTTGTGATGAGAGGTAGCAGAGTGTAATAGTCTGTTCATTTAAATTTTTATTTAAAATGAGGCATTACAAAGTGATATACAAGCTTACATTCATTACCCATCCTTAGAAAGACCATTGGAACTAAAAGTCAGAGCTTAGCCTGTAGAAGTAGGTCATTGGAGGTGGAACTTTGGGAGCAATTTCCATGGTTCCTTTGTGCTGAGTTCTCTTCTTCCTGTCCAATATGATGTGAACAGCTGTCCACACATTTCTGCCAACATCATGTGCTGTGCAAAGAGATAGAACCAAGGAACTATAGGCTGCACCCTCAGAAACCATGATTTAAAAATGTATATATCCTTTGTTCTGTAAGGTTTCTGCATCCCATGCTTGGTCACAGTGATAAACAGGTAATTAATACAGTGGTTCTACTTTGTAGAAATCAGCCTAACTTTTATACAAATAGCAACTCCATTTCTTTGCACACTCACTTTATACTGACTATATAATGATTATCTCATTACAATGATACATTCTGGTGGGATAATCAAGTCTTTGCATAAACAAAACTCACTCAAGACCTAACATGAGATCAGAAGTACAGAGGCAAAACAAATGCATTTAAGAGGAACGTGTGTTTACTCATCAAGGTGTTTAAATCAAGGTTAGTTATAAGAGCTCTCACAGAAATATTCTCTATTTTCTCCATGTCAGCACATTCTGGGTACAGGTTAGGAATTGAGCACATGTTCATTGAAGGAAATGATTTTTACAAATGTCTCAAGAGCTTCTGCTCTAAGCAAAGCTTTGCATTAATCATTGACGGTAAAACATAAAAGCATAAATACTCTTTCTGGCTTTTGCTGAGCTTATGTAAAGCTTAGGGGCATATTAATTAAGAATTACATTGGGCTGAGAGTAACAGAAAGCATAACTAATGGCATTTAATCTACTTATTTACTTTCTTGCATAACTTGGAAACTCAGTTTATCAACCTAGGACTATAATAATCATTCTGTGAAGTAGTCCAAACCTAGTCTCTGGCTGTTTCTCTATCATGTATTCTATCTTGAACATGTATTCTACCTTTAGAGTTACTTACATAATTTTATTAATCAGATTATCCCCAGAGATAAAGGAAGGGGCAGAGGAGGAAAAATTGACTACAGGATTATAGTGGTCAAGAAATCCCAAATTGCAAGCCAAGAACAGACAACGGTAATCACGAGTCTAAAACCCACCATACTTCAGACACACAAAAAAGCAGACATCTTGGTTTGAGTCCAGAGGTAGTTTGATAATAATAATCCAGCTAAGAGAGGAAGCAGTAATTACTATAGGATCATCATCCTTTTGTTCTGTTCCCTTTTATTCTGTAATTATTTGAAGCCCACCTACACTAGGGAAAACATTCTGCTTTACTCAGTTTACCAACACAACCTTTTGTCTCATCTAAGAACACCTTTTCAGGGGTACTGAAAATAACATCTGATCAATATTTAATCAGGCAGAGTTTGACAAATTAAGTCAATAATTACATCAATCAAGTCAGCTTGCGGGAAGAAAAACCATCAGAAGCAAACGCCAGATTGCAGGGAGAAGAAGGTTACATTAGAGGGGCAGACTTGTCTGTGATTTCATGCCATTTTGAGTCTTATTCTAACTTTCATGTAACTTTCTTTTTAGCACATCAAGATAAAGACCTAATTTCATGGTTATATAGCCTCAAATGAAAAGCAAGAGAAATAAGGCTTCCCAACCATGAATCATTGTCATCCAAATAAAACTAGTATCCCGTAACTAATGAAAAAGGAGCAACTTGATTTCAAAAGGTTACCAGCAATTTCTTCCCCAGGGGAACTGTAGCTAAAGTATGTTCCCTGAATTCTTCAACTCCAGGTTCTCCAAAATCACAGACATGCAACCATTCTAAGATAATTAAAAACTAAGTTAAGGCAAAGAATATTTAATAGAGAAGAATATTACCCCTTCAACATGGGCCAGAGACTTGAACAGGCATAGAAAGACTAATGAAAGAGTCTCAAATTTCAACACTGACTGCTTAAGAGATTTCCCAAACTTCTTAATAGAACTGAGCTCTCAGATTTCACAATTCAAGATTTAAAGGCGACAGGCCACGCTAGTGAAGAAGACACAAGTGCCCATACCATCACATATTTCAGTACATACACCGGCTTTCCCCGGAAGTGTGGATTTGGCTCCGGTCACGTAATATTACACACATGGCCCAGAAAACAGAATCCCAAAGTTTCTAAACACCAGAGCCTCTGGCATGATGCATACCACATGGGCCTCACTTCCTCCTCCCTATGACAGACTTGCTTGTTAATAAGCAAGATTTTTATTCCTAACCTCACAGCAGGCCTTGTTTCACTGATCACTAATTATTACCCCTTCTTTGTGGTGACATTCTCAACCCACAGCTCAGTTTCATATCCTAAAAAACTTGTGAAAATGAAACAACACCAGATTTTCTCACTGACATCATCCTGCTTCCAGTGACAGATCTGAAGCCTGTGCATGTTAAATTTGGTGTTATAAAAAAACTTTAGCTGGTGTTCAAACTGTCAGATTTGCTGTGGAGTGCCCTGACTTGCTAGATGTGGTTTCTTGTTTTGACTATTCTGGTTGAATTTTTTTTCCTCCTAAACCTGTGAGATCTTAAATACATGGCTGATGCTAATGAAATTTTCATCTTCTCTTGGGGTCAACAATTCCCACCTGCTAGGGCACACCCTTTACTGCTCTGCTTTATAATACACTCTTTCTGCATCTTCTGAAGATATAGAAGAAATTTATTGTTTCAATTTCAGTTGATTTCATTTTGAAAGTCGCTTGACAATGCTGTATTGTTGAAGGCACCTTGGGATATAGTAAGATCAGGATTGTGAATGACTTTTCTACTTTCAGAGAATACAGAATCACCCCTTTACCATCTAGATAGAAAAGAATGAAAGGAAGAATTTTGAGATTGCAAATTACCTAAAGGGGCTCAAAAGTCATTGTTAATTTTCTTCCTAAGTGAAAAATTTGGGGAAAAAAATTGTTAACTGACGAATACTTGATTAACATCATAGCAAAGTCTGGCTGGGGAGGCTTCTACTTACTTTTCATTTTTTTTTCTAAGGAAATTTTGTATCCTTTTATATATCAAAAGTAAAATGAAAGAAGAATAGACCATATCTAAGATTGTCAGGCTTTGAGACATAGGTTGAGAAAGTAATATATACCATGTAATACATGATATCACCTGTGATACCATGGCAATGTGGAGCAATCAAGAGATTTCTAAACTGCCACCAGGGATTCCCTAGCTGACCTAAATACATTAGGGGACATCTAGGAGAGGCCACTATCGTTGCAACTTGAACAAGAAAAGAGGGGATGGAGAGAGGGAGTGATTGTGAGTTTTGTTACCTCTCTTTCGGCTACCAGAACTATGGGCAAATCATGTTTGTAAGATGATCACAAACTCCCTTCTGGTCCTAAATATATGCTTTATTTATTCTTAAAGTCCTAAGTCTCTCTGTGTAGAAGAAAGAAGGTGCTTTGGAATTTAAAATCTTACAATAATTTTGCATTTCTTCTTTAATAGAATTAAAGTTGTACAAAGGAAAGAAAGGACTTGAGTTGCTTAAGTGCAACTTTATATACATGAGTGCAATACTGTGATCTTGAGAATGCATTGGCTATTACGGCTTAGATTTATACAATGATGATAGATTCAGACTTTTTGCCCCAAATGGTACATGGGTAGAATTAAGAAGAGAGAGAGTATCAGACAGTACGCTCGACACTTACAAGCCCCATGGGTAAGTCTGGTTACTCTTTAGGTTTGAGCAACCCCGTGACCAGTGTTAAAGTCTTACAAAACTGTTTTCTAGATACCAGTGAGTTCTAGTCATTCGAAAACAAAACATTTTTGAAGGGCATTTTCCCTCTGGCTGGAACTAGGCAATGTACAGGCACCTCTGATGCATTTGTATTCTTTTAATTATCTAACTAGTCCTTATACTGGTTTACTAAATATCAGGCTAGAATTACTCTAAATAAATGCAGGGATGAAGAAGTCACCATGAAGGCATCCATGGAAGCTGGTAGACACAATATAAATAAGCAGAAGAGCATATTATAAGAGTGCAATTATAGGAGTGCACATATTTTTCTGTGGTTTTCCGCAGAAAATGTTGAGAACCCAGCTTGCCTTAAGTCAAGATGATATTTAAAGAGAATCTAAGGGTAAAATTAGCTATTGAAAAGGCTCAAGAATACTAGGGACACTATCTTATTCCAGGAAGAGAAAAAGTGTGAAGGCGAGAAGCTGCAGTCAGTAATGAAACTAGAGAGATATTTATTGTGAAAATCCTACTGGAGATTTTTATTACATCTCACCCCTCATGAGCCAGGGTGAGGTCAGGATGGGTGTGGTGAGTAATACTGGGTGTCCTTACAGGTTTGCTTGCTCCCAAGCTAGGGACAAATTATCTCAACATATTTGTGAGCTCTATCACAACTCTTACAACTGGCATACTGTTGTTTAGAATTCAGTTTGACAGCTTTTCAAAGCTGACATAGAATGATACTGACTTCTGGTTCACTACTCCCATATGCATTCCGCACCCCCTAAAACTAGTCTGGATAAATAATATCAAGGACCAAAAAATAGCATCATTTCTTTACCTTTGAGAATCAGAAAACAAAATACTATGAGCATAAACTATTGGAAAAGTTTTTAGCTGGTATGGGGGAAAGTAATGTGGGATTACTAAGGAAACCTAAGAAAGGGGAATCCAGAATCATCAGAGAGAGAGAAAACCAGAGTCCAATAGAATTAATCCTCCAATAAAAGCTCTCATTGTGAGTTACAACATACTGGAAAAACAAAACAAACAAACAAACAAACAAACAAACAAAAAAACCTCCAAGAAAACTTAAGTTCTGGCAGATTCAAACATTGGCCACCAGAGAATCAAAAAACGTAAGGAATCAATGCAAGCAGGACCCGGAGCAGCATCTTAGAAGGAGATACTTCCACATGAGCTTGCGGGTGAGGTTATTTACAAGAGCAGGGGTAACTCAAAGAATACAACACAACCAAGGAAAGAGAATTTCTTTGCTCACACAGGCAACCCTAATTAAAGTTACAATCACGCAAAAAAGTTATGAAAGGAAGAGAGCTGGAAAGTTTCAGCAGCCAAAGGAAGGAGGTACCAAAGATGATGGAGGTAGAAAGGACTGAACTTCATGTTTGAAACTATAAAACATGAAAGAAATAGAGTTCACAGAAAAAGCAATTATTTCCGCAGGGGAATGAGTTAATTTTGGAATAGACATATGCCCTCTAGATACTTAAATAGAAAAAATGCAAAGGGGAGGAAAAAAAATTGAAACTTCTGTGCATGTTTGTGTGTGTCTGTGTGTGTGTGAGAGAGAGAGGGAGAAAAAGAAAGAGAAAGAAAAAGAAAAAAGAGAAAGTGAGAAGAGAGGGAGGTGTGAGGGACAGGGAGTGGAATATGCGTAAGGACACAAATACTCAATACAGAATAGCAGAATTGGACAGGCAAAATAGATCAGTGGGTAAGGATATTTACTGTCAAACCTCATCACCCAAGTTTGCTCCCTAGAGCCCGTATAATAAGCATACACACACAAAGAAAAAAGGAATTTAAAAAAAAATGTCATCATTGGCTAGCTACAGAAACTTGCCTTAACACTAACTGAAGCTAATCTTGAGCTAAGTTCCTAGTCATCTGTCTAGAACAATTGCTGTATTTGCATACAAAGGCTGTCTAATCTAGAAAATATTTTTAATAAAATATTTATTTTAAAAATAAAGCCATAGGTGACATTCGAGCAAATGTAGACTAAAAAGAAGCAAAATGATTAAAAAAAAAATTGGTTAAAAATTTGTACACAAATTCTCAGTGTGGTGGTACAGGTTTTTATCCTGGATCATAATTCCCAGCCTGCCCTGTCCTTCTGGCAACCTAGCAGTGTTGAGCCCTGCCCCATCTCCTGCCCACCCCATTCCTGGTGCAGAGCACAGAACCCATCCCTGGATCACGGCAGCTACTAGGGCAGAATAGTGAGACCTCTACATGCCAGCCGCATGCCTGCACCAGGCTGCTGGGCAAACACGGCAGCAGTAAGCTACGCCTTGGACCCTGCACACTCCAACCATTTACCTCACTCCTATGTGCACTCACAAAGGCCGGCAGCCCCTAAGGACCACCAGGTGAGACCCCTTAGACCACAATTCCCAGCCTGCCTTGTCCTCCTGCAAACCTAGCAGTGGTGAACTCCATCCCATCCCCTTTGCACCCTATTCCCAGAGGCTCATGGTGGCTACCCAGCACAGACAGGTAATACCTCCCCCTTGCCTGCTCTCTCTCCTGGATCACAGCTGTACTTGCATTCCCAGAGGCCTGGCACCATCAGGGACCACAGGTATAACTTACTCCTCACACCACTAGCTAGCTGGTCCACCTAAAATACTCCCAACAGAGGTAAAGCACACTTTTCTCCCAATGCTCTATTTTCTGAACCACAACTTGGCCAGCATTACCTGAGGCTTGTCAACACCAGAGACAACCAGATGGCTATAGGCCAACATAGGATCACAAAAATAAGATGTTGGGCAATATGGCCACACCAAAACCTAGCTATCATACTACAATAAGCCCAGGATATCTTAACACAGATGAAGCATAAGAAAATGACCTTAAATCCAATCTTATAAAGATGATAGAGAACTTTAAGGAAGAAATAAATCCCTTTTAAAAAGTACAGTAAGATACAATCAAACAGGTAGAGGCTTTTAAAGAGGAAATTAATAGAGCCCTTAAAGAAATACAGAAAAACATAATTAAACATGTGAAGAGCATGAATAAAACTGTCCAAGACCTGAAAAAGGAAGTAGAAGCAATAAAGCAAGCACAATCTGAGGGGATCCTGGAGATGGAAAACCTAGGAAAGAGAACAGGAGCAACAGATGCAAGCACCACCAATACAATCTAAGAGATGAAAGAAAGAATCTTCGTAATAGAAGATATGATGGAAGAAATTGATACAGTCAAAGAAAATGTTAAATCTAAAAAAGTTCCTGATACAAAACATTCAGGAAATCTGGGATTCTATGAAAGGGCCTAACCTACGAAGAATAGCAATAGAAGAAAGTCAAGAGTCCCAGCTCCAAGGATGAGAAAATATTTTCAACAAAACCATAAAAGAAAATTTTCCTAAACTAAAGTAATACAAAAAGCATAAAGAACCTGCAAGAGAAAAGGTCAAGTAACATAAAAAGGCAGATCTGTCAGAATTATACCTGACTTCTCAACAGAGACTCTAAAAGCTAAGAAGGACTGGACAGACATCTTGCAAACCCTAAGAGACCACAGATGTCAGCCCAGACTACTACACCCAGTAAGTTTCTCAATCACAATAGATGAAGAAAACAAGCTATTACAAGACAAAAACAAATTTAAACATTATCTATTAACAAATCCAACCCTACAGAAAATAAGAGAAGGAACACTCCATCCAAAGGAGGGTAACTACATCCAAGATAACACAGAAAATAAATAGTTCCACAGAAGAAAAAAAGGAGGAATAAGAGGAGGAAGTGGGGGAGGAGGAGAGGAAGCAAGCACAAACACACATGAGAACACCACCAACATCAAAATAACAGGAATTAACAATCATTAGTCATTAATATCTCTCAACATCAATGGTTTCAATTCACCAATAAAAAGATACAGGCTAACAGAATGGTTGTGAAAACAGGATCCATCATTCTGCTGCATGCAAGAAATATACCTCAGCAACAAAGATAGACTTCACCTTGGAGTAAAGGACTGGAAAAAGGTTTTCCAAGCATACAGACACAAGAAGCAATCTGGAGTAGGTACTCTAATATCTAATAAAATATGCTTTCAACAAAAATTAATCAAAAGAGCTGGGGAAAGGCACTTCATACTTACCAAATAAAAGATCCACAAAGATGATGTTTCAATTCTAAATATCTATGACTCAAATGCAAGGACACCCACATTCATGAAAGAAGCATTACTAAAGATTAAATCACAAATTGAACCCCACACATTAAACAGGAAACTTTAACATCCCTCCTTCACCAATGAGATACAGACACTAAATAGAAAAATAATGAAACTAATCGATGTTATGAGTCAATTGGATCTAACAGATATCTACAGAACACTCCATCCAAACAGAAAAGAATATACTTTGTTCTTATTATCTCATGGAACCTTCTCCAAAATTAACCACATACTCAGTTACAAAGCAAGCCTCAACAGATAAAAGAAAATTGAAATAACACTTTGTATTCTATCAGCCCACCATGGATTATAGCTGGACTTCAACAACAACAACAGAAACAGTAGAAATCCTATAAACTCATGGAAAATGAACAACTCTCTACTCAATGACCACTGGGTCAGGAAAGAAATAAAGAAATTAAAGATGTTCTAGAATTAATGAAAATTAAGGCACAACATACCCAGACTTATGGGACACAATGAAAGCAATGTTAAGAGGAAAGTTCATAGCACTAAGTGCTTTCATAAAGAAATCAGAGAGTTCTCATACTAGCAATTTAAAAGCATACCTGAAAGCTCTAGAACAAAAAGAAGCAAACACACCCAAAAGGAGTAGGTGGCAGAAAATAATCAGTCAGGGCTGAAATCAATAAAGTAGAAACAAAGAGAACAATACAAAAAAATCAACAAAACCAAGAGTTTGTTCTTTGAGAAAATCAACAAGATAGACAAACCCATAGCCAAACTAAGAGGTAGAAAGTGAGTGAGAGAGAGAGTATCCAGAGTAACACAATCAGAATAAAAAGGGGTAACAACAACAGACACTGAGGAATTCCAAAGACTCTTTAGCTCTTACTTCAAAAACCTATATGCCACAAAACTGGAAAAATCTAAATGAAATGGACAATTTTCTTGATGGATACCACTTACCAAAGTTAGCTAAAGATCAGGCAAACAATTTAAATAGAAATAGAAGTAGTGATTAAAAGTCTTCCAACCAAAAAAGGCAAGGGCCAGTTTCAGCACAGAATTCCACCAAACCTTCAAAGAAGAGCTAATGCTAATACTCCTCAAACTATTCCATAAAATAGAAACAAAAACAACATTACCAAACTCATTCTATGAGGCCACAGTCACCGTGATACCTAGAGCACACAAAGACCCATCAATGAAAAGAACTTCAGAACAATCTCCCTTATAAACATTGATGCAAAAATAAAATACTCTCAACCCAAATCAAGGAACAATCAAAAATGTCATTCACCATGATGAAGTAGGCTTCATTCCAAGGTGCAGGGATGATTAAATGTATGAAAATCCATCAACTTAAGCCACCATATAAACAACTGAAAGAAAAAAAATACATAGTCACCTCATTGGCTGCTGAAAAGCCTTTGAAAAAATCCAACACCCATTCAGGTTAAAAGTCTTAGAGAGATCAGGGATACAAGACATACCTAAACACATTAACGGCAATATGCAGCAAGTCTATTGACAACATCAAATTAAATGAAAAGAACTTAAACAATTTTACTAAAATCAGAGACAACACCCTCTCTTTGTTTCTCTAATAGAGAGCTTGAAGTCCTAGCTAAAGTAATAATACAACTAAAGGAGATCAAGGGGATACAGTTTGGAAAGGAAGAAGTCAAAGTATCACTATCCACAGATGATATTTTACTGTACATAAGTGACCTCAAACATTATACCAGAGAACCCCTGCAGTTGATGAATACCTTCAGCAAAGTGGTAGGATACAAAATTAACTAAAAAAAAAAAATAGTAACACTCCTCTGTATAAGTGATAAATGGGCTAGAAAGAAATTACAGAAACAACACCCTTCTCAATAGCCACAAATAATATAAAATATGTTGATGAAACTCTAACCAAGCAAGTGAAATACCTGTATGATAAAAACTTCAAGTCTCTGAAGAAAGAAATTGAGTAAGATATCAGAAGATGTAAAGAACTCCCCTGTTCATGGATCAGTAGGATTAACATAATAAAAGAAATCTACAGATTCAATGCAATTCCCATCAAATTTACAACACAATTATTTACAGACCTTGAAAGAGCAATTATTAACTTAATATGGAAAAATAAAAGACCAAGGATAGCTAAAACAATCCTGTACAATAAAATAACTTCTAGAGGTATCACCATTCCTGATTTCAAGCTGTACTACAGAACAATTGTAATAAAAACTGCATGGTATTGGCATAAAACCAAACAGGTTGATTAATGGACTCAGATTGAAAACCCAGAAATAAACCCACATACCTATAGACACCTGCTTTTTTACAAAGAAGCCAAAAAAAACATAAAATGGAAAAAAAAGAAACATTTTCAACAAATGGAGCTGGACTAGCTGAATGTCTGCATATAGAAGAGTGTGAATAGATCCATACCTATCACCCTGCACAAAACTGAAGTCCAAGTGGATCAAAGACCTCAACATAAAACAGGATACACTAAATCTAGTAGAAGAGAAAATGGGAAAAATCCTTGAACTCAGTGGTTACAGGAGACAACTTCCTAAAGAGAACACCAACAGCTCAGGCATTAAGATCAATAATTAATAAATTGGACCTCATAAAACTGAAAAGCTTCCTTAAGGAAAAGGTCATTGTCAATAGGACAAAATGGCAGCCTACAGAATGGAAAACTCATCCTACATCTGAGGGCTAATATTAAAAGTATATAAAAACTCAAGAAATTAAACACCAACAAATGAAATAATTCAATGAAAAAGTGGGGTATAGAGCTAAACTGAGAATTCTCAACAGAGAAGTCTCTAATGACCAAGAAGCACTTAAAGAAATTTTCCGAAAGGCAAATGGGATGGACATCGGAAGAGGGAGAAAACAGGGAACAGGACAGGTGCCTACCACAGAGGGCCTCTGAAAGACTCTACCCAATAGGGTATCAAAGCAGATGCTAAGATTCATAGCCAAACTTTGGGCAGAGTGCAGGAATTATGTCAGAAGGGGGAGATATAAATACCTGGAGGGGAAAGGAGCTCCACAAGAAGAGCAACAGCACCAAGAAATCTGGGCCCAGGGGTCTGTTTTGAGACTGATGCTTCAACCAAGGACCATGCATGGAGATAACCTAGAACCCTTGCACATATGTAGCCCATAGCAGCTCAGTTTCCAAGTGGGTTTCCTAGTAATGGGAAAAGGGACTGTCTCTGACATGAATTCAGTGGCTGGCTCTTTGATCACCTCCTCATAGACTCCCTGAAGCCTCCCAGAGATATGGAGCCTGAAGTCACCACCTCCTATAGCCAGGTGGGACTTCCAGTGGAGTAAGGAGGACAGCAACCTCATATAAAACCTTTGACCCAACATTTGTTCTGCCTACAAGAAATGTAGGAATAAAGATTGAGCAAAGATTGAGGGAATGGCAAATCAATGACTGTCCTAACTTGAGACCCACCTTACAGGAGAGAGCCAATCTGTGACACTATTAATGACTAACGGAGCCAACAAATCTAGGCCTGGGTGGGAGGGCTTGAAGAAACTGATGCAGACAGGAGCCTGGCATAACTTTTTTCTTTTTTTTTTTTTTAATATTAGTTACAGTTTTTTAACTTTGTATCTCAGCTGTATCCTGGCCCCTCATTCCCTCCCAATCTCACCCTCCCTCCTTCATCTCCTCCCTGCCCCTTTCCAAGTCCACTGATAGGGGAGGACGTCCTCCCTTTTCATCTGACCCTGGTTTATCAGGTATCTTCAGGACTGGCCTCAAAGTCCTCCTCTGTGGCCTAGCAGGCTGCTCCTCCCTTGGGGGTGGGGAGGTCAAAGAGCCCTCCATTGAGTTCATGTCAGAAATAGTCCCTGTTCCCCTTACTAGGGTACCCACTTGGATACTGAGATACCATGGGCTACATCTGAGCAAAGGTTCTACATTATATCCATACATGGTCCTTGGTTGGAGAAACAGTCTCATAAAACAGTCTCATACCTGTGCCCAGATATATTTGGTCCTTATGGAGCTCCTGTCCTCTCCAGGTCATATTAACTCCCCCTTCTTTCATATGATTCTCTGAACTCTGCTGAAGGTTCGGTTACGAGTCTCACTATCTGCTTTGATACACTACCCTCTGTGGTAGGCTCCTGTCCTGTTACTCGTTTTCTCCTATTTCCAATGTCCATCCCATTTATCTTTCTAAGTGAGGATTGATCATCTTAGCCCGGGTCCTCTTTGGCAACGAGCGTGCAGTTTCTGAGTTGCAGAGGAGCTGAAAAGCTGGAGTTGGTGAGTGGAGGGACAACTGAAAGCAGGGAAAAAACGATGGTGAGGCTTTCTGAATGAGAGGTAATATCGCTCGAGGTGAGACCTTTGGTCTCTGTCACCTGCGAACTTCTTTGAGGAAGGAGAGAGACGAGCATAACTGTCTTCTGAGAGGCTTCATCCAGCAGCTGATGGTAACAGATGCAGTCCCACAGCCAAACAATAGGCTCCAGGAGTTCTGGTGAAGAATGAGAGGAAGGATTGAGGGACTCAGAGGAGTCAAGAACACCCACAAGAAGACATATGGAGTAAACTAACCTGAGCCCATGGGGCTCACAGAAACTGAACCACTAACCAAAGCAATTGCATGGGCCAGACCTGGACCCCCTACACATATGTAACAGATATGCAGCACACTTATCCTGTGGGTCTCCTAATAATGGGAGTAGGGGCTTTCTCTGTCTCTGTTCCTTTGGATCCCTTTCCCCTACCTGGGCTGCACTGTGTGGCGTCAGTGGAAGAGGCCTTAGTGCTTAGTCCTGCTATGACTTGAGGTGCTATGGTAGATTGGTATCCCTTAGGTCTCCCCATTTCTCTGAAAAGAAAAGAGGGGAGCATGAAGGGAGGGGGCATGAGGGAAGGATTGGGTGGAGATGGGCCTGGTATCAGGCTGTAAAGTGATTGAATAAAAAAAAAATACTAAATAAATAATAGATTTAATACTGAACATTATTAAAAAATAGTGCCATAGGCTGCAGAAACTGACCTTAACACCAGCTGAAGCTAATCTTGAGCTCAGAACCTAGTCATCTTTCTAGAACAGTTGCTTTATTTGCATACAAAGGCCATCTAGGAAAGTAGACATTCTGAAAATACAATATTTATTTTAAAAATAAAATCATAGGTCACATCCATGTAAAGGTAGACTAAAAAGAAGCAAAATGATAAAAAAAAATTAGCTAAAATTTTTTACACAAATGCTTAGTGTGGTGGCACAAGTTTTTAATCCCAGTACTTCTGCTGAGTTAATTTAGCATAGCTTGTCTGTATATAATTTCATAACTGGCCCCTTTGTATTGGATAACTGAGAAGGGAGGTCATTTCTGTAGAGGCTAATTCTCTCTCTTTCCATAGTTGTTACTTGCCTGAAATTCTTGGTCTGGAGTGATACTCAGTGAGTTTTCCTCCTTCCAAATTATTGTGTTTATTGATATTAGTGTTGCAAATTACTTTAATGGGAACATACTGAAATGAAATTTAATAAGGACCACTTGACAATCAAGAGAATGAAAACAGGGCAGAGAAGGAAACAGCATTTAGAGATGGAACTGACAAACAGAATAAAAAATCAATTTATAAATATCTTGAATCTCCAGGGTACAGAATAGTTTTTAGACGATAATCCAAGACTGTTTTCCAGAAATAAAGAAAGACATGTTTCTGAACATTGGAGTCATTGGAAGGACCCATTTTCTATATACTATGTAATTAAATACAATCTGATCTGAATTAGCTATATCCAAGATATCTTGGGACAACTATTGTACATTTTTTTAAGTTCCTGTGGCCTATAAAACCAAAACAAACCCACATACAAAAGACAATCAAATTAGCATATACATCTCTATAGAAACACGAAAAGACAGACAATAGTGGCTAAGTTTTGTTTTTCAGCTAAAAAAAAAAAAAGATGTAAACAAAATATTTCACATCTGACCATTTTTGCCCTTCAAGTGTCTGTGTTTTAAGTATAAACAGTCAAGAAACATCGTACATGTGCTTTATACAGTTTTGAGGCAAAAAAAAAATCCATTCAATTGAAAAAATAACTTTAAAAACTTTTTGAAGGAGAGATGAGAAGTAAAAGTTAAAGTAGATTAGTTAGAGCTCTTAAATAATTGAAAATCAAATTATTGGAAAAGCAATGGAGAACATGGTTAATCTCTTAGTGTGTAGGCAACTGTCAGGATCAAATAAAAGTCTTTTTGAGAGGCAGTAGATACAATAAACAATAAGATTGATGTTGTATTTGGTCATTAATATTTACTATTGATATATCTTTTATTAAAGCTGTGGTTAATCCTTAAACCAGCTGTATACCCAAATCATCACACAGAGACTGGGATTTATTTAATTAACCTTGATCACAATGCTGGGCAATAGTTATTCCATCCTAAACCTTCAAGCCCACATAGTTTCCTGCCATTCATATTTTATCCATTATACTTGCTTTTAGTGATATCTTAGGTCGGGTCCATCTCTCCACCTTGGTCCAAGACCTCTACTCCAGCTTCTCTCCCCCAGCTCTCTCCTCCTCTGCCTCCCACTCCTTCCTGTCCTCTGGCTCCTCCCCTATCCCTCCTACTCCTTCCTCTCCATTGCTCAACATTGTGGCTGGTTGTTTTATTTGGCATGTTTACACAAAGTTGAGACAGGTGATGCTTAGAATGAGTATCACAATGCAATGTCTGGATTGAAACCAGACAGTGGGGAAGAGAAATCAGCATTTGAATGAACAATGGTAATATGTATACATTCCAAAAGAACATTATACCAACAGATTGAGTTCTCATTGTCTGATGGAAACTATGCCATCACCCATTCTTCCCTCACTGAATGACAGAAGAGTCCAGAAGGCCAGCTCCTCTTCCTGAAATGTAAGATAACTGCAGGGTCATTGCAGTTCTTAAGCATTCTATGGCATTGGATGACTGCTGGGAGCCAAAGCTATTTACTGAAGCCAAAGCCAAACAGTGAGCAAAGGTCATTTAGTGGAGACCTAAAGCTATTTAGTGAAAGAGTTATCTAGGACCCTAAGTCATGGGTAATAGATTTGTGAGGACATTCGTCTGTTAGTTTTAGAGCATCCGTGAGATATCTTAAGAAAACATCCTTATGGTATCTTGCAGGTGGAATATGCAAGCCATGAAAGCACTCTTGCTATCTCCTGCAGCGGTAATTAAGCCTTCCCCCTTTTTCCTGCCTTCTCCCTATAAAAGTTGGGTAAAAATTTCTAATAAACGAGGGCTTGATCAGACAAACAGACTTGGCTTACTTCTTCGCGTCTCTGTGTCCACCCATTCTTTTCATCCCCCTTTTAGGACCCTGTTGAACTCCTGCCAGTCAGGACAGATGACACCTTCTATATTTCTATATTTCTCTTACAACACAATCTTGCTTTTTTCCCCACTTCTCTTCCAAAGGTTTTGATTTAAAAAAAAAAAGTGCCTGGGAATATACATCTAGTGTGATAATTTCAATTTCTGAGTCTATTCCCTAGATAATATAATCTGTAGTGTTTTACAAAAAAATATCTTGCAGACAAGGACATTTTGTAGCTTGAGAATGTATTAGCCAGCTGGCTGTCAATAATGACAACATTCCCAGCAGTAACTAGACTACAAAATTAGTTTCAGTGTTTTGTTGTTTGATGAGAGTCTATTAATTGCTAAGTTATTAGGAATTTGAGCAAAATAAAGGAAATAGAAACTTTTAAGACTAAAATTGAGTGGCTATTGTTGAAGTATTTCTAAGCTCCACTGATAGAGTGGGAAAGATATAATTATCAAATCCTCATTGATAATCATCAAATAAAATCAAAATGTGAATCTTTGAAAGCCTCCTTGGTAGCATAACAAAAACTTTCTTTACCTCTGGGGAGTACTGAAAGCTAAGATTCAAGCTTAGCATTTAGGCATGGGAACAACTCACCTAAAAACATTCAGCTTTTAACAATGACAAATGAGATAGAGAAATGTGAGAAGATGAATCTGAAAATCTTGAATTTTTTAGCCACCCAGAAATGGTCACCTTCTTCTACTCCTGAAGCTCATTACATCCCCTTCATCTTGGAAAGAGTGGTAGGATGGTGGAAGAAAATGAGTATCATAAGAGGAATACACACAACAGTCATTCAAAAGAACCTGGTTAGAGAAAGCACCACAAATTTGCAAACAAAGAGGTTTTATAGATGTTTGGCTTTTTCCTAATATGTGTACCACTCATGACATTTTATCCACTCATTTCTTTTTACTACTACAACAACTAGAGGTGAGTCATTCTTCAGCCTAGATGGAAGCGTTCCATGCTTGGGAAAGGAAAAAAGAGACTCAGTTTAGATGCATTGACTAATTAATAGCATGTACCAAAAGAATATGCCTGAGACTGGGATCCGAAGGTGTTTTATGAAGACCAAGGAAAACAGACTTAGACAAAAGGAATTTTATCATGTGAGCACTCTCCTCAGATAGAACAACACTTGGAGGACGATGCAAATACAATTTAGATGGAAACTAGAAGCATGAAAAAAAAAAAAACAAAACTGACTCATATAAAGTACAGGAGAAATTTACAATGTTCATTGTAAACCCTGGCTCATATAAAGTACAGGTTCTTCTGTGTTAGTCTCTGTCTGTCTGTTGTGTTTGTCAGTCTGTCTGTCATCTATTATTGTATTTTGATCTGGACTGAGACAATGGGACAGACTGCGACTACCCCCTTTAACTCTCATGATGGGACATTTTAAGGAAGTCAGGGAGAGCGTTCATAATCTAAGTTTATGGGTTAAAAAGACTAAGCTCATTACTCTCTGTAGCTCAGAATGGTTCACCTTCGGGGTAAGATGGCCATCCAAGGGCACCTTTGATTTAGGGACAGCCAGGAGAGTCCGCGAAGCCATCTTTCATCCTCATATGGAACATCTTGACCAGGTCCCTTACATTGTCACCTGGAAAGATTTGATTTGTGACCCTCCTACCTGGGTCAAGTCCTTTTTGCCTCCACAGAAACAGCAGCCTGAGGTAATCTTGGCAGCTCCTCCCAGAGGAGCTGGGTAATCTTGGTAATCTCCTCCCAGAGAAGTGGTCGGAAAAGACCTAGCTGACTTCTCCACTCTATCCAGTCCTCCAAGAAGGACCTGAGGAAGACCTCTTTCAGGCCGCCATTCTGAGTTTTGTTTTTTCTCCCCTCATTTTTCTTTTTGTGCTCACTGTACCTGTGCAGTACATTCTTTTTTTGTGTTGTCTTTTTGTATCTTTGTTTGCTTATGAGGGTCTCAGTAGGCCTGTGACCAAATAGAGCTGTGGGCCGTAGTGACTCTCCCTGCCCCTAGCTCCCCAGTACCAGCTGGGACGCCTCTGGTTATGGGTGGGAAACAGCCAGCTCCTGGCCCGGAGCCACAAATGCTTGGCGCCTCTGCTTTAGCCCTGGTAGCTGAGCAGGAGGGAGCTCATGCCAGGCCTCTGCTGTTACCACTCTGTCGCCACCACTACCACCACCCCTTCCCCTGAACACTCTGGCATGGGGTGGGCAGGGAATGAGGGCAGGGCTGGGTGCTAGGTCACGGGTGTCCACCCTCTCCCTGACCGTCAGCTATGGGCTGATGAGCATACTACCATCAGGACGCTGGAAAAGCCCCGTTTGGGGAAGATGGCTGGGGGAGGGGTGGTGTCGGTGTCACCTGTGGTGCAGAGCCATCCCCCACCCCAAGTGTGGCCGCCCCTGCCCCTGAGCTGGCTGAAATCCCAGCACAGCGGGAGCTCACGCTGCTGCAAAGAGTGCAGCTTGTGCAAGCCTGGCCTCCAGGAAGGGGAAATGACAAACACCCCCGTGGTGGTGGTGGTGCCCACTTCTCCAAGGATCAGGGGGTGCTCCAGCGACTTCAGCGGTGGGCAGGCACCAACGGGTAGCTAGAGTGTGCAGAGCCACCTCTGTCGCCTGCTGAAACCAAGCAATGCTGCCAGCAAGCCCCAACTCCTGTCTGGATTCTCAGATAACAAAGTGCTTGAAATTATAGGTGGAGGAAGTGCGGGAAGTTCTGTCTGTTTGTTTTAAATGTATGTATGTATATATGAATGGCCATTACATGTTTATTTCTGTCTGATCTTCATCGGTTAATATACTCTGTGTGTCTTCGTTATAGATTAATAGTTATTGAATGTTTGAAGTTTAAATTCAAACTCTCATTTAGAACATATATATGGGTGCATATGTGTTTGTAATATCTACAAAAACACAGCTGTTTTTAAATAGCAACCATGTGGCCTGCCATTTGATGTGACTCCGCCATTTTGAAATTGCCATGTGGTGTGGTGTAGCGCAAAAAAAATTTGCAAAACCTCTTAGTCGTAATAAATTCTGTTATCATCCTATTTCCTTTTAGACTAAGAAAACAAGTCTCACTTCAAATTGGTATTGATTTTAGAGACACAATTGTTTGCACAAATAAAATTTGGTTTTGACTTTTAAAATTATGGTTATGCTTTGTGACTTCACTTCTAAAAAAGGGTACTTTATTTTGATGTTGCAAGAACAGATTTTTTTATTTTTTTAAAGTTTAAGGCTATGAAACAGTTTAAAGGGTATCTTGACTAGCTGTCTGTGTCTTTGCTAGTTCCTGAATTAATGGATTAATTCTGTTTCCTTCTGGCTGATTGGATTGGTATGGCCAGAATAGTTTGAGTACAGTTTAACAATTGTTTTATACTGTTCTATTATGTAGTTGGTTCTAAAACTTATTTGATTACAATGTTAGAACTTGATTACTGGAAACTGTAAATGCTCCTCATTGCCATATTGTGAGAGGCAGTGACATCTAATGGGTATGTTTTAAATTGCCTGCCACAGCCTGTAACAACACATGGCTGGATGCCATGTTGATTCAAGGATAAAGAGGATGGAGCCATGGCTTCACTGCCATCTCCCCTAAGGGCAAGCATATGGTCTTACCACCATTTTAACTAAGGGCGGTCAAATGACTAGCAACCATCTTGGTTGTGGTAGAGTCATGGTATGCCACCATCTTTGCTGATGGCTGCTAACTGTGTTCAGTTACCTGTTTAGCACTAAGTGCAACTTCTGTCCTTTAAACTTTTGCTGTTTAGTCTTAATAATGCAATATGGTAGGACCAGGATTAGCAAGATTTTCCAGTCCCTTTATGAACTATCTGTGATTGAAAGTTTTGCTTTGATTTTAGTTTAGAAATATAATTAAAATTATGCCAATAACTGTTGCAGTTAATTTCAAGATTGAGTTTTATCTAATCTCTTGTTTACATTTTCAAGGTTAAGCCTAGTATGGATAATTACAAAGTTTGCCTACATAGATCTCCTTGAAATAGATATGGTCCTAAAACATTCATCTCTGGAACATGCCAGAATTAGAGATTATAACATTTCTGTTTTACAGGATACTGTTTAGAGCAGATAACTAAAGACAGACAAAGATTAACTCAGATATACTGCCCCTCAAGTTTGTCAGATGTTGACATTTTAACATCTGTAAGCTTATTTTGACAGACAGAGAGTCCCAAATCCTTCCAGTAGCTCCCCAAGGTTTCAGAGAAGGTTCAGACACAACAACAGATGTCTTCAACTCAGGATTGTGGTATGCTGACCACCAGGCAACACTGCCCCAATGTCTTGCCTGCTCATAAGGCTCAGTCTGAACTGTTGACAAAAATGGACCCCTGGAGAGTTATTGTTTCATGTTGCTGAAGGAGATATGAGGCCAGTCTCTCATGTTCTCTTTTCCACAGAAACAGTCTCTCATCTTCTGTGCCCAATGGCCAGACTGCCTCTGCCCATGATGCCATGAAACCACAGAAGCTGGGGACAACTGTCTAGGTGGTGGACTGACTAGTCATCTCTGTCATTTTGATTAATACATAAATTGATCTAGGTTATAATTTATCCTTTTCAGGTCTCTGACCACATTGATGGTTAAGCTAAGCTAATGGTAGCTTGTAGCTAAAGAGCAGACAGATCCACTGTTAGTTTATTAGTTGATTCATTGGCTAGTTAAAACTATTGGGTACTAAATCTCTTGTTTAAAAAGGCAAACAGATTTGCCTTGCTCACAGGATTCATGCTAATTGCCTGTGCCTTATGGTGAATAACTGGATTGAAAGATGTAAAGTTTTTGTAAGGGCTAAAGATATGAAAGTTTAAGTTATGAGAATCTAAAAAGTTGTTTGAGGGTCTAGGAAGATGTTTCACGGTTGTTAAATGAATGTTATGAAGGAAAAACTCTAACGTGGTGTTTGAGGGTCTAAGAAGGTGCTTTAAAGTTAGTAAATGCAAGTTGTAAAATGTTTGTTAGTCCAAGAAGATGTTTTAAGCTATGTCAATGCAAGTTGTAATGTTAGAAGAAAATTATTTAAGGGATATATAAGGGAAATACTTCAGATTTTTCTCTCCCCTCTATACTATTGTTGTGCTTATGTTGTTTTAAGACTCAGGGAGGGGCATGGGAGGAGATAAGGGAGGGAGGGTGAGATTGGGAGGGATGAGGGAGGGGGCTACAGTTGGGATATAAAGTGAATAAACTCATTTATTAAAAAATTTAAAAAAAATTTCAAAAAGTCAGAGTTTTGACGTTAATCAATATAGTTCTGATAAACTGATGGTGCACTGACTGCTTATTATTTAGTCACAAGATCAAGATCTTAATTTCCATTTGGTTGTCGTCTGGATATGGACCTAAAAGTGCTTCTGATAATGCTAAAAACATCTCTGTCTAATGTATAGCTTTTACAAGGTCTTAAAGGCATGAGTCTACTCCTGGTGTATAGACACCTGTTAACTGCTTTTTCTAAAATTCGGATCTCAACACAATGGTGATACTAATATACTTCCTTTTTTAAACTAAAATTCATATGAGTTTCAGGAAATCAAAAAGTCATAAGGCCTGGATCTGCCTGCCACAGCTCAGATGGACACCAGATGAGTACATCCTCCTGTTTTTGAGCTAGAAATTTTCCCTTGGTCTTGGGATTCCTTACTTCCCCAATAAACTTTGTCTCTAGTTTATATTTGTCTCAGCAGATTTTTCCCCTGGCTGACAGACTCCATTCAGGAATCACCAGTGGATTGCAAGCTGCTGAGATCTGGACTTGCTGAAAGCTGAAGTAAACGACTCGAGCCGATGTGATGGCTCCCAGTCTCTACAACTGGATTGCTAATTAAATGGTTTTGATAAGTGCCCTATTGCCTAGCTTTTGACTAGCCTTTCAGCCTTCCTGGGTTCCTGATAGCACCGAACTAATGACAGCTTGAAAAAGTTACAGAAGAAGAGAAATTTGTCAGTCATTATCCTACCTAACAGGCTGAAATGCTAAGTCAAAAGGGGCTCCCTAGCCTAAGGAATGGGTTCCTATCATGCCAATTGACATACCAGAAAGTTGACCCTTAGTTCTGTTTCTTCTTTGTGCCCCTTGCGCGTTATTACAATCATTAGAAAAAAGGAATTTAAAGATGAGGTCTCCAAGGTCCAGCTCATGGTGTTAAAGTCTCAGTACCAGCCCTTGGACCCATCTCAAAGATTTGAGATGGTAACCTGTTTGAAAATGTGAGGCCTGTGTAACCTCATTTCTGAAAACAAACAAACAAACAAACAAACAAACAAAAATAACCTCTTTTTTAAGGGTAAATGACCTGGGCATGAACTCCACTTTCAAAACAGGAGACCTGCCAACCCCACACACAAATATGCTTTTACTGCTCACCTCTGGTAATATTTAACCATCAACCCTAGCAATGGCTAATCATTAAATACCTCAAGTTTATCCAGGTGTTCTTTGCAATAGGTTGAGTGAAAAAATTATGGTTTGGCCCTACAGACATAATCAATCAGGTTTTATCACCGATATTTACTAAATGTCAATCAGTCATAGAACTGCCAAGCTGGAGTTCCTGAACCTTGCTGAAACCCTAATAAAATCCCTGCTGATTTGGCACTCAGCACTCTTAATTCTGATCCATTGTTGTGAACCCCTGCAAACAACCCTCATGTGTTTGCATTAGAATAGGCTCCTTAAGAGAAACTTAAATCAATCCCACTGAAATCAGGGACAAGACAAGGCTGCCCACTCTCTGCCTACCTCTTCAACATAGTATTTGAAGTCCTAGCCAGAGCAATAAGACAACTAAAGGAGATCAAGGGGATACAAATCGGAAAGGAAGAGGTCAAAGTGTCACTATTCGCAGATGATATGATAGTCTATATGAGCGACCCCCAAAATTCAACCAGAGAACTCCTCCAGCTGATAAACACCTTCAGCAAAGTGACAGGATACAAAATCAACTCAAAAAAATCAGAAGCCCTCCTGTATAACAAAGACAAAAGGGCCGAGAAAGAAATTAGGGAAACAATACCCTTCACAATACCACTAATAACATAAAGTACCTTGGGGTGACACTAACCAAGCAAGTGAAAGATCGGTTTGAGAAAAACTTCAAGTCTCTGAAGAAAGAAATTGAAGAAGATCTCAGAAGATGGAAAGATCTCCTGTGCTCATGGATTGGTAGGAAAACATTGTGAAAATGGCCATCCTGCCAAAAGCAATCTACAGATTCAATGCAATTCCCATCAAAATACCAACTCAATTCTTTACAGACATTGAAAAAAAGATTCTCAGTTTCATATGGAGAAACAAAATACCCAGAATCTCCAAAACAATCCTGTACAACAACAGATCATCTGGAGGTATCTCCATCCCCGATCTCAAGTTGTACTACAGAGCAATAGTAATAAAAACTGCATGGTATTGGCATAAAAACAGAACGGAGGATCAATGGAACCGCATAGAAGACCCAGAAATAAACCCACACACCTATGAATACTCGATTTTTGACAAAGAAGCCAAAACCATTCAATGGAAAAAAGACAGCATCTTCAACAACTGGTGCTGGTCCAACTGGATGTCCACATGCAGAAAAATGAAAATAGATCTATATTTATCACCCTGCACAAAACTAAACTCCAAGTGGATCAAAGACCTCAACATAAAACCAGATACTCTAAATCGGTTAGAAGAAAAAGTGGGGAACAGCCTAGAACTCATTGGCACAGGAGACAACTTCCTGAAGAGAACACCAACAGCACAGACTCTAGGAGCAACAATCAATGGATGGAACCTCATGAGGCTGAAAAGCTTCTGTAAAGCAAAGGACACTGTCATCAAAACAAAACGCCTGCCTACAGATTGGGAAAGAATCTTCACTAACCCTTTGTCTGACAGAGGACTAATATCGAGTATATACAAAGAACTAAAGAAGCTGAAAAGCAGCAAACCAAGTAATCCAATTAAAAAATGGGGAGCAGAGCTAAACAGAGAATTCTCGATGGAGGAATATCGAATGGCAGAGGAACACTTAAAGAAATGCTCATCCTCATTAGCCATCAGGGAAATGCAAATCAAAACGACCCTGAGATATCACCTTACACCCATCAGAATGGCCAAGATGAAAAACTCAAGGGACAACACATGCTGGAGAGGTTGTGGAGAAAGGGGAACCCTCTTCCACTGCTGGTGGAAATGTAAACTGGTACAACCACTCTGGAAATCTATCTGGTGCTTTCTATGACAATTAGGAATAGTGCTTCCTCAAGACCCAGCTATGCCACTGCTAGGTATATACCCAAACTTTGCTCAAGTACACAAAAGGGATATTTGCTCAACCATGTTTATAGCAGCTTTATTTGTAATAGCCAGAACCTGGAAACAACCCAGATGTCCATCAACGGAGGAATGGGTACAGAAATTGTGGTATTTTTACACAATGGAATACTACTCAGCAATCAAAAAGGAGGAAATCATGAAATTTGCAGGCAAATGGTGGGATCTAGAAAAGATCATTCTGAGTGAAATATCCCAGAAGGAGAAAGACAAACACGGTATATACTCACTTATATAGAACTATAAGATATGATAAACATAATGAAATCTATACACCTAAAAAAGATAATCAAGAGAGCAGACATGGAGTAAGATTATCAGTCCTCGTTTTGAAAGACAGAGGGGATGCGCATTGAACATTGACAGGAGTCTACTGAGCGCATTTGAAAAACTCTAACTAGCAGTGTTTTCAAAGCAAAGACTCATGACCAAACCTTTGGCAGAGTACAGGGAATCATAAGAAAGAAGGGGAGTTAGTCTGATGAGGAAAGGATAGGAGCTCCACAAGGACCAAATATATCTGGGCACTGGGTCTTTTCTGAGACTGACATGCAACCAAGTACCATGTACGAATGTAACCTAGAACCTCTGCTCAGATGTAGCCTGTGGTAGCTCAGTAACCAATTGGTTTCCCATAGTGAGGGGAACAAGGACTATTTCTAACAGGAACTCAATGACTGGCTCTTTGGCCTCCCCACCCCCCAACGGAGGAGCAGTCCTGTTAGGCCACAGAGGAGAGCTTTGCAGCCAGTCCTGAAGATACCTGATAAAACAGGATCAGATGAATGGGGAAGAGGTCCCCCCTATTAGTGGACTTGGCAAGGGGCACGGTGGAGATGAGAGAGAGAGGGAGGGATTGGGAGGGAATAAGAGATCGGGACACGGCTGGGATACAGAGTTAATAAAATGTAACTGATAAGAAAAAATAAAATTAAAAAAAAAAAAGAATAGGCTCCTTAGTGGTCTTTCAAGGTCTCCACCATCTGGGTACAACATTACCACATACAGCTGCCCTTTGTCACACCGGTACATAATCAGATTCTAGATCAAACGGCACTGGAGTGGTCTTGTGACCTTACTAGATAATCTTGATGTGTTGTTCAGTTTAGGGCGATAACTTGCCCTTGGACCCCCAATCAAAAGTGCTCTCCACAGCAATGCTTCTCAAGCTTCAGTGTGCTTTAGAGTCACACAGGTATCTCATTAAAATCTAGATTCTGATTTCAGAAGGTGGGTAGTTTGGGGCCTGCACATATGCATTCCTATCAAATTCATGGGTTGTGCTTTATGTTACCAACTGAAGGAACCTACTCAAGTGTGAGACTCTGCCGAAGGAGGTTGAAGTCAGTCATCTCTAGATAGCCATTTATTTGCGCTCAGTCTATGAGGAAAAATTGCCTTTTCTCAGTGGGATGCTAACAGTCTCTCCTTTCCAGCCTCCCCCCCACCCCCCAGATCAGGGTGATTCCAGGTCTTTTAACATGGCAGATTACAGGCCAGATCCTTTCCTGATAAGGAAACTGCTTTAGCAAGCATCCAAGAATTTTAAGCCCCACCCTGCTAAGGATCTTAGCCCAGCAGTGACCTTCAGTTGTACTTGGAAATCACGCCCCCCCCCAAAGGATAATTAGGTACTATTTGTTTCTTCTTATGACAGGACTATTAAGTATTCCTGATCCCAGCAAATGAAACATATTCATCTTGAAATCCCTCCCTCTTCCCAGCATTTATATTGCCGTTGATTTCACACAAATAAAGGGACTTGCTTTTTCACTTCAAGACCATCTGAGATTGTCAGTTATCTTCTGCCAGGTCTCACTGGGCCTGCTCTCCAGCCGGCTGGGTGTGGGCCTCACTGGGCCTGGGCCTGGGCCTCACCAGACCTGTGTCTTAGCTGCAAGCCAACCAGACATGGGCATTGGCCCACACCACACTTCTGTGCTTAGCACAGCAGCTTGACAAAGAGCTGTAACACTTTGGTATCATCATAGCCTTTGGAGCACAGAGCTTCCGTTGCCACTGGTGGTCTCATGCTAAAAGAGCTAAACTCTAACACTATGGAAAACGTTTCCACGTTGCTTAAAGTGCACTTGGACTTTACTCTAAAGTGCTCTAGCTGTTTCTGAGAGAAATGCAATGCCCGTTCTCCATCTGGAAGCTGAGGTCCAGAGCCAAGATCCAGCCAAGATCCAGGCCCAACAAAGAACAACAGTCAAGAACACACCCTGTAGAATAACCGTTAAGATCTCCAAATGTCCAAATTACTCTTACTCTTCTCTCTTACAAATAAGGCCTTCCCCATACATATCTAATACATATGCAGTATTTGTTTCAGAAACAAATTCTGGATGTTCTTACTATGTTTTAAGCTCAGAAGTCTTCTTCCCTGGTTGTATGCTTAGGTATTAGTGTCTTCCATCAAATTTAGAGCTATCTTCTCAGCATATTGGCACTAATATTTACTCAAGAAGCTATTTTCTGTGGCTATAAACTCACTACTTATATGGACTATAGGACTGCATGAGATAAGGACCACTCTTCCCTTTGTATCCACCTCTCTTGGATTAGGGTATTTTATTTCTTTTTATTTCATGTTATTTCTTTTTCTTTTTTTCTTTTCATGGCTGTGTTTCAGAGCTCCTGTTGTCTCTCCTCATGGTTAAGATACCCTTCCAATGTCCTAGGTGATTATTAAAAGATATTTCAGTAACTTTTAATACTTGGGAAAAAAAAAAGAGTCTGACTCGCTATAGATTTTTATGTTCAGAACTCTTCTTGTCTCCATCCGTAGAGATGACCCTTCTCACTTGTTCTAGCCACCTATTGATGGATTAGGTAAGGAGGCAAACTCTTGGGGATATGCCTTTATAGGCCTAACTATGTCTATTCAAATTAGTGTTCATGAAACTCTAAGCTCCAGCTTTTCACAGTCGTATTTTTAAAACATTTTAAATAAGTAATGAAGATAAAAGGAGGTCATGGGGATAAGAAATAATCCAATATGCCTTGTATTCTTTAATAAGAACAAATTGTAACATAAATGTGTGCATATGAAGGGAATACTGTGTAAATACTTATTGAGAGGAAAGCCAACCCACCTACAATCCCAGGTAAGAGAACTCGAAGAAAATGAAACCCACTCTCACCTTAATCCTACATTTCTAGTCTCCATCAATTTAGGAAACAATTTAGAGTCATATTACCTAAGCCACTCAGACTACATTTGTGTTTTTGTTTTTGCTTTTTTTTTTTTTTTTTGGGGGGGGGGGTGATGTTATCCTTAGAAAATGCTAACTAATCTAATAAGCTTTTCATTCTTGTTTCTGTAAGCTGATTTGGGTAGTTTAGCTAAGCACAGTTGGACTTACTGTGCACTGACCAAAATTGGACTAATCTAGATTAGACCAATATTGGCTTACCTGGGTGACTCTATTTGCAGTTTTAAGTTAATGCCCAGTCAGCAATCTGTGTGCCTCTCGTCTTCTCTATACCAGAGGGTAGCTAAGACATGTTCTTCCCATGGTGATTTAGAAGTCAAATAAATGAATGAATAAATAAATAAATAAATAAATAAATAAATAAATAAATAAATAAATAAATGAATAAATCAACAATGTTTCCATAAAAGAGTGTATATACACCTTAAATATATTAATATAGCATATCCCTAGAGAAATATATAAACAAGATGTCAGATAGAAAAATACATTGATCAATTTGAATATCTACATTTAAGGAGAGTAGTATATCAAATAAAAGCTGAATAACTAAAGTGTAATTTCACGAAATTGATTCACATTGCATTACAATTGAAAGAGAAAATGATTATGGCAAAGATGAAAGGATGAATAAATGGTTATAATAGCTGCATTAAACAGTAAAAGAATAGGTGATGCTGAAGTTTGCATAGTGCTCTCCCAGCTGGATCTAAATCATTTTCATGATCTATATAACCCACCTTTCAATAAAGAACAACTTCCACAGAAGTGTGTAAGCTTCAAAGTACACATATTCTTAGAGGAAGTATGATGATTCATGAAATGATTGCAAAGGAGACTGTGAAATAGAATTCTCAGGAAGACAGAGAGAAATTAAAAGAAGTTGTAATATATATTTTCTGTTATTACTTATCTAGAACTACTTCCAAACAATAAAATACTCTAAAAAGAGGAAAAATGATACAGAAATTAGAAGTTGGCAGTTGGCTGGCCAAGCATGCTGAAAGGAAGTTTATCTAGAAGGAAGCAATTTCTACTTTAATAATCCCTAATGTTTCAGACCTCCTAGAATCTTCTTCAGGCAAAATTGTCATAGCTGCATTCCTTAGAGTCTTATGTAGTCTTTTTTTCTGAATCACCCATTAGATTTTAACAGCATTCATTGCTAAATGGTTAAAGTGGCCACTCTTATCCTGGTCTGACCCATGAAAGCTAAGACAATTTTATCTGGCTAACAGTCTTTTGAGATTTCAGAATTGGAAAGCCACATTGGTCTCCATCTGCACTGAGCACTAAGAAGATTTTTTTTATTTAAAATTTATTCCACTTTACATCCGAATCATAGCCCTCTTGCTCGTCTCATCCCAATCCCACCCTCCCTTCCTCTTTCACTTTATTCCCTCCCCTAGTCCTCAGAAAGGGGAGCCCTTGTCATCTACCAACTGACCCCAGCCTACCAAGTCTTGTCATTATTGGCTGCATCCTTTTTTCTGTGGGCCTGGCAAGGCCACCCTACCAGGAGGAAGTGATTGACAACCAGGCAACAGAGTCTATGCCAGAGATAGCCTTAACTCCTCTTACTAGAGAACTCACTAGTGAGCTGCTCATTGGCTACAACTAAGTAGGGGGTCTAGGTCCTCTCCATGCATGCTCCTTGGTTGGTGCATCAGTCTTCTTAGGGCACTCTGAGCCCAGATTTGTTGTCTATGTTGGTTTTCTTGTGGAGCTTCTGTCCCCTCTAGGTCCTTCTATCCCCGCCCCCTGCTCTTCCATAACACTCTCAGCACTCTGCCCAAAGTTTGTCTGTGAGTCTCAACATCTGCTTCGATCCCCTGCTGGGTGGAATCTTTCAGAGGACATCTATGGTAGGCGCCCATCCTGTTCCCTCTCTTCAATCACTTCCAGTGTCTATTTTATTTGTCCTTCTGAATGAGAATTAATCATCCTCCCTAAGGTGCTCTTTGTTATTTAGCTTCTTTAGGTATGTGGATTGTAATACGGTTATCCTGTATTATGTGGCTAATACTCACTTATAAGTGAATATATACCATGCTTGTATTTTCTGGGTCTGGGTTGCCTCACTCAGTGTGATCTTTTCCAGATCCATCCATTTGCCTGCAAATTTCATGATTTTTTTTTAAATAGCTGAATAGTATTCCATTGTGTAAATGTACCACAGTTTCTTTATAATTTCTTCATTTGAAGGATTTCTGGGTTGTTTCCAGTTTCTGACTATTACAAATAAAGTTCCTATGAACACAACTGAGCAAACGTTCTTGTTGTTTGGTGGAACGTCTTTTGTGTATATGCCCAGTAATGGTATAGCTAGCTGGGTCTTTAGGTAAAGCTGTTCCCAATTTTCTGAGAAAATGCCAGATTGATTTCCAAAGTAACTGTACAAATTTACTCTCTCAGCAGGAATGGAGGAGGCTTCCCCTTTCTCTACAACCTCACCAGCATGTACTGTCACATGAGTTTTTGATCTTAGCCATCCTGATATGTATAAGATGGAATCTCAGAGTCATTTTGATTTGCATTTCGCTGATAACTAATAATGGTGAACATTTCTTTAAATGCTTCTCAGCCATTCGAGATTCCTCTGTTGAGAAGTTTATGTTTAATTCTGTATCCCGTTTTTAAAATCTGATTATTTGGTTTGTTGATATTTACTTTTTTAATTTTATTATTTTATATTAATTATAGTTTATTCTTTTTGTATCCCAGCTGTAGCCCCTTCCCTCATTCCCTCCCAATCCCACCCTCGCTCCCTCCCTCATCTCCTCCCATGCCCCTCTCCAAGTCCACTGATAGGGGAGGTCCTCCTCCCTTTCCATCTTACCTAGCTCATTGGGTCTCATCCAGACTGGCTGCATTGTCTTTAATTTCTTGAGTTTTTTATGTACTTTGGATATTATCCCTCTGTTAGATGTAGGGTTGGTGAAGATCTTTTCCTAGTCTGTAGGCTGTTGTTTCATTCTATTAACAGTGTCCTTTGCTTTATAGAAGCCTTTTAGTTTCATGGGGTCCCATTTGTTAAATTTTGGTCTCAGAGTCTGAGCTGTTGGTGTTCTGTTCAGGAAGTTTTTTCTTGTGCCAATGAGCTCAAGGCTTTCCCCGACTTTTTCTTGTAACTGATTTAGGGTGCCTGGTATTATGTTGAGGTTTTTGATCCACTTGGACTTTAGTTTTGTGTGGGGTGATAGATATGGATCTATTTGCACTTTTCTACATGTAAATATCCAGTTAGACTAGCACTACACACATTGAAGATGCTATCTTTTCCCCACCTTATAGTTTTGGCTTCTTTGTAAAAAATCGAGTGTCTTTTGGTGAGGGTTTATTTCCAGGTTTTCTATTTGATTACATCTATCTATCTATCTATCTATCTATCTATCTATCTATCTATCTATCTATCTATCTATCTAT
>NW_026596079.1:24260733-24291544 GCF_907164565.1 Psammomys obesus | reverse complement strand
TATCTATCTATCTATCTATCTATCTATCTATCTATCTATCTATCTATTTTTATGCCAATACAATGTGTTTTTAGTACTATTCTTCTGTAGTAAAGCTTGAAATCAGGGATGGTGATAACCTCCAGAAGTTCATTTATTGTACAGAATTATTTTAGATATCCCATATCCTTAATTTTTCATATGAGTTGATGGTTGGTCTTTCAAAATCTGTAAAGAATGGGAATTGCATTGAATATGTAGATTGCTTTTGGTAAGATGGCCATTTTTACTATGTTAATCCTTCTGATCTATGAGCGTGGGAGATCTTTCCATTTTCTAGTATCTTCTTCAATTTCTTTCTTCAGAGAATTGAAGTTCTTGTCATACAGGTCTTTTGCCTGTGAGCCTTCAGAAAAATAAGGCTGGATTGGGAGTTATCTCAGTGATAGAGCATTTTTCTAGCATGTGCCTGGCTATCGATTCAATTCCTCACAAATGCACCAGTAAATCAATGAATAAACAAACAAATAAATAATAACATGCCCATTAACTTCTAAGAAGAGAGAATAAAAAGTTGTTAAGTTGTTACCTTGTTCCTAGAAAGCTACCATTTAATGTGAGGTTTCAGATTTTGTTTGCATATTTCTACATGTAGACATCCAGTTAGACTAGCACCATATGTTGAAGATGTTATTTGTTGTGTTACATATTTGATTGTCCAATGTTCTTTTATGTTTAGATAGATCTTCATGCAGAAGAAGACCTTCTGGATTGTGTTCTTCATGGTATATTGGAGAGACTGACTTTACTTACTAATAAAATATGCACAAAGTTTGACTCTCTAAACATGCCATAAAGAACAGGCATGACTTAGGCTATGGTGAAAAGAGTCATTAAGGAGCAGGGTCATGTGCGCTGCTCCAAATGAGGTCCATCTTATTGGAGGAGTGATCTTTGAAAGGTAAGAAGGAAGCTTCCATACAAAAGGACAGAGGAGGGTTCTTTGTGGAAAAAGTAAAAGTAAAAAAAAAAAAGTTCTGGCATCATAGCTTAGTGCTTAAGGCAGAGGACACACATTCCACTTCCAAGGCTCACTCAAGAAAGATAAGAAAGATGGCATATGAGGCATTACTTTTCCTATTCTAGACTTACTAATAATAACTTTCTTTCTTTCTTCCTTTCTTCCTTCCTTTCTTTCTTTCTTTTTCTTCTTCTTCTTCTTCTTCTTCTTCTTCTTCTTCTTCTTCTTCTTCTTCTTCTTCTTCTTTTTTTTTTTTTTGCCAAGACCAATAACTTGAGTCTTGTCTGAGCATAGTCTGCACAAGGATTCAGGATTTACTGTCTTGGCATTGAGATCTGGAACTTTTCCCAGTTTACTGCTTAGATAGTTTCTTGAAGGTTGTACAAAGTAATGGACTACAGTAAATGAATTGCAGATGCCAGGATTGCCTAGACAGAATATATGAAAAGCCAAAGTGCTAAGAGGAAGTGAGAATGTTAGAGTAGGCTCAAGAGTTGAGGCCAAAAAAACACAATCAACTACAAACACAAAGAAACTACAGATACTGCCTTATGGAGGCCATAATGAAGGATCTGGTGGTGATGAAGAGCGAATATGAGAAACTCAGGGAAGATTTTTGTTCATTGTCATGCACTACTTTGGTTTGTTTTCTATTAGAAGACTATGAAAGTATGCCAAATAGCAAAGGCCAAGTGACTGCAGTTAGCCTTCAGGAGCAAAGCAGATGTGATTATCATAATGGAAAGTCCAGGGATTAATCAAATTGTTTTGACCTCAGGAGATGTACAGAATTCTTAGAATGTGCTAGGACACAAGACAGATGGACAACCATGAGGAAATTGGTCAACTTGAATTACTATAATCCCTACCCTATCCACTTCACCAAAATCAAGGGATAACTGTTGTCAAACAACCCAATAGTAAACTGGTTACCATTCACCCAATTTCTGCCTTCAAATTATAAACTCAGAGGCTGGTTTTTAAAAATTGATTTTTCTCTCATACAATTCATCCCAATGGCAGCCTTCTTTCTCTGCCATTACCTCAGTTTTCCCCTCACCTTCCCTCTTCCCTGTATCCATTCCTACTCTGTTTCCCTTCAGAAAAGAGCAGACTTCCCAAAGATATCAACCAAATACAGCTTAAGAAATTACAATAAGACTAGCCAAAAACCATCATAACAAGGCTGAGTAAAGCAATCCAATGGGAAAGAAAGGGTCCAAAGAATAGGCAAAAGAGTCAGAGACAACCTCCACTTCCTGTCACTGTTAGCAATCCCATAAGAACACCAAGCCATACAACCATAAAGTATATGCAGAGGACTTTGTTCAGATCCACGAAGGCTCCATGGTTGCCACGTCAATCTTCTTGAGTCCCTATGAGCCCTGCTTAGTTGATTCTATGGGAAATATTCTTGTACTGTCCTTGACCCCTGTGGCTATTACCTTAATTATGTGGGGGAGCAAGGGAGGTGTTCCTATGGATAAATGATAGAAGCATAATAAAAAATCTGAGCTATTGCTCTTTCTTTACACTTGAGCTAAAAACAAACTACTAGTTAAATACAGCACCACTTGACATTAAGAGTAGTAGAGGGAAAGTCTCCAAATGGGAAAAAGTCTCAGCATAAGAATTTATCATTATCTTTGCATGGATGGAAAACCGCCTTGAGGTGAGGATTATTCCCACATTTTTTTTTAAACTGTTGACTGGATTGTCTGTTTGAACATAGGCTTAGAAAGCACTACTTGACCAGAGATAAGGTCATCTGTAAAAGACACCAGTGGAAGTAGTCCAAACCATGTTGATCTTTAACTCTCCTCGTAATATTCATTAAAGAATGTCTATTGTAGGAATGCTTAATACAATATAATGCATCCACTGGCTTTCAGCCAGTCTCTATCCTCGGTAAACCTTGTGATTAGGCAATGGACTCATGAACTGAGTAGCTATTGTGTCATAGATAAACCGTACAGATGAGCTTGGAGTTGGGGTCCTCTGATCAAGGCAGAGTAAGCTTTTTTTGCTACTTCTGTTTACATTGCCAACAAGAAACCAACATTGCATCTGTTGACATGATACCATTTCCTAAAGAGATCTACCACAGTCAATTTGTAGTTTTTCTTGTCCCTGATGATGTACCAGTTTACCCTTAAATGAACTAATATTAACTCTATATATGCCTCAGTCTCCCTGTCTTCCCTTTGTACCACTGAATGTCTGATTTATGGGTTTGGAATTCCATTCAGTATCTTTCACTAAAGGATACATTTGCACTCTAATTGCTTCTTTACATTGTGCATTATTTGTGAAAACTTATTTAGTTTGAATGTCACTGTTCCAACCTTTTATGTCACCTTGAAAGATTCTTCATTCATACTTCTGTTCGAAGTGAAATAGCTTAACAAGGATGGCCATTGCTGTTGCAGCTTCTGCTGTACCCAGCCGCTCACAGCTGCACTCATCAGTATGGAATTGGGTTTTGGAAGGTCATTACGAGTTCTCTTCCACTGATCCCTGCTTGTGGTCTCAACACTTTAACTCACTATTGAGCCTCTGCCTTGGGCACCCTGCTGACATTCAAACTAGAGAAACCCTCAATATACATGAACAGCATAATTACACAGACTTTGACTTTTCCCTTCTGAAATAATTATAGAAATAAACTGCATTTTTTTCAAACAAATCAAATGTACAGATAAGGGGAAGGGTATTTTGATGGGCTTAAGGGAACCCAGACATATTCTGGCTGTATGCCTACAATCAGAAGCACAGTGAGTCTTTTGCTTTAGCAGGGAGAAGCGTCCTATCAGAACTCTTATGGGAAATTTGTACCAGCAATTCCTACCCTCATAAATAGGAATCCTGCTGGCAATTTGTTCTGTAAGGAAAACAGAAAAAGTGCTGATGAGGCTTCATCAAGACCTATATCCTGTGTTTCAGCAAGAAAAGAAGCAATTGAAACAATTCTGACTTGTGGCCTGAAGGGTTTTGCAATTTTCTTATTTTGTGTCTCACAAAAGTTCTTAGCTCAGAATACTAACTATAATAAATCTAATGAATAAAAATGCTGAAAGGAATTTGAATCTGGATAGCCAAAGACAAAGAAAAATCAAATTCTTCATTTGTTAGGTTTTAGAGACTTAGGTTTAACTCAGACATCTTTGATTGACAAGCCATATGGCCTTCACTCCAGTCTCACCTCATTTTTCTTATTTTTTATGGTCAGTGCACTTGGTCCTGGGCTGAAAATTAGTGGTACTGAAGACAAGGCAAGGCAATACACAAATACTCCATCCACATGTTTTGTAGAGAAGTAAGCAATAAAGATTCAATAACGTAATGTGATGAGGACAGAATATGAGTTGGAGAATCACAAACTAAGGTAACTCAGACACTTGTAGATGGCTGTGCCAGCAGCATTCTTGGATGAAGACACCAGCAATGAAGTCTGAAAAGTTAAAGATAATTAGCTGTAGGTTGATCTCTGTGAATATCTTACAGTTAGATAGAAACACAAAGGAGAAAATTCAGCTGTGGGATAGAACTCTTGCAAGAACTAGAGAGGAGGCTGGCTAGAATTCAGAGAAGTCCCCTAAACTAGATGAAAGAACTAAACAGAGAAACTGCAAAATTCACAAAGGAAGAAAAAAAAAAAGACAGAAAGTCACCTTCTTCTAGGGTCTGTACATAAATGAGAGGAAATAAAATGTTGTAATTCAGAGCCCCATCAATCCTTGGAGTTTGTTCCTTATACAGTGGGTCTTGAATCAGGTTGACACTGTGGTGCCTCAAAAGGCATATGACTTTCAATCCAACTTATAAAGACTTAGTTCCAATAGGCAATGTTGAGAAAGACCGTCAACCCACTTCTGGATCTTTTAATGACTCTAAGCATCTGAAAGGAGTCTTGGTTCAGAAGTGAAAGCAGGCACATCTGTTTGCCTAAAAATATACTATATATCAGTTTACTTAGGCTATGAGTTATGTCAGGCATTGTTTCATGTTTTTTTTTTCCAGTGCCTAGAAGTTAAAGAAGACTGTAGTACATTTAAAAGACAATTTTTAGAAAGTTATCTCCCAAGAACTTGCCTACCGTGTATAGTGTACTGCTACATTAGAAAGTCTTCTACTTGCTTTAAAGAATGGATGTTTTGTCTATATAACCAGAGAATGGGTTACTGTGTGTGGAGCAAAATAGTAAGCAGTGACATCCTTAGATGTTCTTAGCTGTTCTTACCATGACAGGCCCTGCCGTGTGTAATTGTGTTGTTTCATATGTTCATCTCAATTAGCAAAACAATATTCTCAGAATGGAAAGATTTCATCTATAGCAACCCTATCTCTCTAGGAGCTCTTATGCCTCTCAGCTGTGGTATTTGTGGCTCAAATAAACTTGACATACTGGCATTTCTAATGTTCTATATGTTTAAATGTCAATGCTTTAATTAATTAATTAATTTTACAAATTCAAAGCAAGAATTTATTAAATATTAAATATTGACCAAGAGATAGATCTTGGTCAGGAGCTTCTCCCCTTGAATTTCCCAGCTAGAATGACCCCAGTCATCTGTTGTGAGGGCTTATAAGGACCACTTTAATTTATTCATGTCCTCTTCTACATGTCTTCCCTTCTTTCTTCACTCTGAAGTGCCACCAACAACTATTCTCAGAAACACATATCTCATGGTCCTTTGAGGTCAGATCTCCATGTTCTTAAAAAATGAATCATTGTCCATTTTAGTAGCTTATATTTATGTGTGAAATGTATCAGTGGTGGTAGAAGCAGATGAAGGTGCTGACACCACCACCTAAGAACTAGGAGCACATCCTCTGTCCACTGAGCTGTTTGCTTCCTGTGTGCTTTTGTTGATATGGCTCAAATGCCAAAGAAGTGTCCTAAGAAAGAAAGGAAGCCATGGTACTATTTTTCAGAAGAATGAGCTTCAATCTGATCATGTATATGAGTTACATGTTCTTCACCCATGTAGTATGTAAAATATCTTTTGTAGGGGCCATGGTGAAGGCTTCCACTTGGAAACCTCAAACAATTTTTTTTTTTTAACTAAGGTTCCCTGATTTTTCCATGGTGCTTTGATAAAGTATGTGCCATTGAGACTGAAAAACAGAATTCACCCATGGTATGTGATTTCTTAATATCCTAAAGTATGTGACAAATGACTCGCATCACTAAGCCTCTGAAGGAGTGGAGCTTTAGCCTGTGGTACACAATCTTTGTCTTACCTGACAATCACTACCATCAGCTGAGAGGATAGCCTTCAAAGCTTTCCCTATAAGGTTAATAGCTGCTTGTGAGTCATATTTCCCATGTTCTTGGATGGTCAAGACAGAGACTGGAATGCAAAAGCCGACGTTGATGATCCTGTTTATATTATTAGAGTATTATTGGATATTACTGCCTTTTATGTTCTGTTTTCATTAGACAAACATCCTAAGCATCTTCTACATCCTTACTAATCTTTCTCCACAGGAAGACAATTAAATTATCTGATTAGTAAATTTAGTAGCAGAATCTTGACGTTCATGATTGAATATCCTTCCCATTTCTTTGAATTTATCTAGGTTTTAGAATGTGAACCCTCCTCTCTTCTTTTCGTGTTTCATAATAGGAACCATGTTCCTTTGGGTAGAAGGTTTCTGGTCATCTGTTTCTGACAGACATGGAGTGAATGACTGCATGGCATGAATTTAAGTAGTAGAAGGTCACTGTTACTTCATGTCCAATGTTAATTTTGCATTAATCCTCCATAAAAACAAGTTATTTAAATTTCCATGTGATAATTATATCTATTATAATTATAATAATCTCTTAGTGTATTTAAGACCCAAACAAGAAAAAGAAAAATACACTTAGAACTTGAACATATGTCATCAAAAATTAATCATAGAGTGTCTCATACCTTTAAAAAATAAAATTCAAAATAATTTTTGAAACTGTGAGATTTTACAGAATGAGAGACAAAACTCTTAAGTAGGAATTAGGTATTTCTGAAACTAAAAGTCTGGAAGCAGGGGTAATGAAGAGGCTGAAACACGGGGAAGTATTTTGGAGTGAAAAATCACCCTAATAGTACATTTGACATGGCTGAGAAAAAGACACTGTTAGTGTCCAATATCATAACTACATTTTATTTGGATAAAGACCAAAAGCTATATGTGCTTTTTCATCCAGCCTTAAAGTAGACAGAACTGCAACATTTAGGGACCCAAAAGCAGAACAGCCACATTCCAGGACTTGCTTTTGCTCAGCAGCATTTTGAATAGCTCCCCTGCCTGTTTCTTAGAAACAAGCAGATGTTACAAACCTAAGTAATACGTGTTTTAGTGGTATTTTTTTTTTTTAGGTAAAGCCTTAGTTCCTTACATGCAGACATGAGAAATGTCAAATTTTACAATAAAATACATCCCACCAGGATATAAGTCAAGAAACGTTTATGGGAAAATTCTAATGAAGTTTTCTCCAATGCAGGCTCATCACTGAATTACTAGTCATCCATATTTGAGTCCAAACCAGCTTCTAGGAGTCTAGTCTTAACAGAGCATCCTCTAAACCTTTCCCTAATGTGAGACCATGTATACATCTGCCCACATCAGTAGGCTCTGAACAGAGCCAAAATAGTGAGGTTATTAGGACTTTTCCTTCAGATCAAAACAATGTAACACAATTTCCAAAACTTTACCAACTGAATTGTGTTTTGAGAGAAATTCAAAGTTTTCTAAGAATTTTAATATAGTTTAGTTGTAGAATAGAGAGGAACAATCCATGTCAATCCCTGTATTGTTAGTTTTATACCTCTTATCCAAGTATATGCTGTTCATCTGAAATTCTGAATGCAAAATCGGGAGCTTTTAAACTAGAAATATGATACCTGGACCTATCTGGCCTGTATTTATACCCTATAATGAAACAGTTTCCTATTTCTATAGTGAGGCATATGTAATATGAACAACTCAGGGTAAAGAGGAAGTTACTGTGCTGCATGTGACATACAGGACTCTAAATAGCCACAGATGTTTTGCCGCCAAACGCTTTGCAAAACAACTTTGGATTTTTCCGGATTTGGGGATTTAAGAATTACAAATAAGAGATTACTTTCCTGTAGTAATATTGATAAGCTCTGAAAATAATTACACTAAGAATTTACATATATTATTTTATTTAATCCTCCCAGAAGCCTTATTAAAAGACAACTATTCTAGTTCTCAGATCAATGTTTTTTTTTTAAATTACTTAAGTTAGCTAGTTAAGAGTAAGATCAGTGTTTGAATCCAAGAATTCTAGCATCAGAGGCTATGATTGCATTGATTCTTTTTTGAACTTTAAATGGTATTATTTAAGAATGTTACAATTAGAAAAAAAAATCACATATTGAAATTAACCAGACTCTGGATGCTACAGTTTTAAATATCTGTTTTATTTTCTTCTTCACCAAGGGGGTAGTGTTGGTCTCAATAAAGAACTAACTGAACCTCATAGATAATTAGAATTGTCCTTAAGAACATAAAAAGAAAAAAAAACTTTCAAGGACTATTGTAGCTATTTCCTTCTCTGAAACCAAAAGGTCATCAGCTAAGTCCTCTTCTCCTTCAACATTGATGGACTGGAAGAGCCTTTCTTTAGGGCCTTCATTGTTAAGCTATGGCAGGTATTAGAGTAGATGGAGTCCATTTATACTCAGTGGAAAGGCTATATCTTTCTCTCCAGTCTACCCGGGTAGTTCAATATCTCCTTCTTGATGGAAGAGATTGAGTTTTCACCTTCCTACATTCTAGATCACAAAATAAGAACTGGGTGGATTCTTTTGTAGATAAATAACAAGTTAGGAATGATTGATCATATTTTTAAGCATTCAAAATTCACCTGGTGCTTAGAAATAGACAGTCCTTTGGTTGGTCTTTAGTTTCTGCTTTGTCTGGCCTCAGTGGAGGTGGATGCTCTTTGTCCTGATGTGACTTGTGCTGGGGTGGATTGGGATGGGAGTCCCCTTTTCTGAGGAGGAGGGGAAAGGGAAAAAGGGTGACATGGTGGGACTGGGAGGAGAGGAGGAAGGGGGCTGCAATCAATTGCTGTAAAATGAATATATATATAATAGCCATAGTCCTGAGAGCTATTTTGTCTCCTGAGAAAAAAATATGTTTTGTCTCATTTAAGGAAGAAAATAACTGTGTGGAAATCTGGAAAGGAAACTATTTTAAAAGTTTATAGACTATCTCCTTCTCATTTCAAATGTAAAAAACCAAGCAAATTAATCCTTTCATAAAGATTTTTTCTAGTTCAGAACTAGTCCTGCTTCCATTTGCAATTGCTTTAACATAAGGGTTGTCAGCCTTCTTAATGGTGCAACCCTTTAATTCAGTTCTGTAGCTTTTTTTCTCTCTTAGCTACTCTTTTAAATTTTTTAACTTTTGTTAATTACACTTTATTCACTTTGAACCCCCCCATAAGCCCCACCCTCCTCCCCTCCCAACCCCATCCTCCCTACTTCTTCTCTTAGCTACTCTTGAGTGAGAGTTTCATGAGTTCTCCTTACTTTCTCCCAACAATATCTTCTCTGGCTCAGCTCAGCTTCTCCTGCTATCAACTGCTTTCTTTTCTCACTCTGCTAGCCCAATGCACTTTCAACTGCCTTCTCTTCTCTGCTCAATCTCTTCTCTCTTCTTTATTTAGTCTTCTATATTTCTGCACCAATCATCTTCTCTGACCCTACTCTTCTGCTAGGTAGACCATAGTCTTCTTTCTCTCAGCCTCTGCTGGCTTTTACTATCCTTTCCTGTTCCCAGAATTTCAAGAGCCAATTGACACTGAAGGTCATAGGAGTCTTTAGATGGGCAAGCACACAAAATAAATCACACTACACAGTTTGTCATGATGTGGTGGTTTGAATGAAATGGCCATTATAGGCCATAAGGAGTGGCACTATTAAGAGGTATGGCCTTGTTAGACGAAATGTGGCATGGGGCATAGGGGGTGGGGATTGGGATTTCAGAAGTTCAATCTAGGCCCAGTGGCTCACACTTCCTTTCTGCTGCCTATGGATCCAGATTTAGAACTCTCAGCTCCTCTCAAGCACCATGTCTGCTTGCACTCCACCATGCTTTCTGCCATGATGATACTGGACTAAACCTCTGAATTGTAAGCCAGACCCAATTAAATGTTTCTCTTTATGAGTTGCTGTGGTCACAGGGTCTCTTCACAGCATAGAAGTCCTAAGACAACCATAAAATTATTTTTGTTGCTATTTCTTAATTGTAATTTTGCTACTGTTATGAACTGTAATTATGCTGAGACATAGAGATTTGTGAAAGGGGTCATGACTCACAGTTTGAGAACTGATGCTCTTAAGTTTCTGTACATGGCTGCTATATTAAGTCCCCTTCCAAACTACTCAAGTATGCCACTTTCAACAGATAGTGTCCTTTTGAAAAGTCTTTATCTAATGCTTGTTTGCTAATAAGTTAAACCCAAGATGCTCATTAACAAGAACTCAGTATATCCCATCAAATGTTCTAATTCCTCTTGTGTTTACACCATAATATAGAATACCTTTTTAATGTTCCTAATATCACGCTCAATTTATATGTCACCATATTTGTTTAGTTGTTTTCTATCTTGAGTGGCCCCAGCAAAACTATGAACCATCCCTAAGATCACGAGACCATGTCTGTGTGGTGGCTACTTCCACATTCACGACAAACAGAAGACTTCTACCTTTGATGTCGGCTAGCAAGGAGAGGCAGGGGAGCATGTACTCTGATCAGACTGAAAAAGTGGATGATCATACCATCTTAGGAAGGCTGTGTGGCCAACCCAGAACTGCAGAGATGGTGATTCTCAAGGAGCAAGTTAGCAAATAGAACAAAGCAGGAGAAAAATACATATCTCTTCTCTCTTCTCCCTTCCAAGTCATACAGCAGAGAAGCTCATAGCTCCTCTAGGTAACAGCTGATTACATAAAGCAGTCAACTGTCCTTGTTACTCAATAAGTTCAGGAAGAAATCCTTTGTTTTTGCATGCCCTAAATCTTTGTTTCATTATTTCTTTATCCATACCTTCTGTTCACTGAAGTTGCTCTGCCCTCTAAAATATTATCTCAAAGATTTGTCCACAAGTTCTGTTATTTAACAAAACTAGTTTTCCTTGTACCCCAAATCTCTTAATGTTTTTAAAATTTTTCTGTCTCTTTCTAAGTTTTTCTTCTCCTGTTGACTGCTTACATCTCCAGTTAATCCCAAAATTTCAGCTTCAAGATACATTATTACCATCAATTAATTTCCTGATCCAACAATAAGTTATAATTTTCCTTATTAAAAACAAAACCAATTAAATAAAAGTGGCCCCAGTAGGCTCATATGTTTAAATACTTAGTCACTGGGAATGGCACTACTTGGAAGGATTAAGAGGCATGGCCATTTTAGAAGATGTGTCACTAGGGGTAGGCTTTGAAGTTTCCAAAACCTATGCCACACCCAGAGTCTCCCTCGTAGCCAGCAGATCAGCTACTTTTCCAGCACGGTGAGTAATGCCATGCTATCCATTATAATGATGATAAACTAAACTGTTGAAATTTTAAGCAAGCCCCAAGTTAAAAGCTTTTCTTTTATAACACTTGCCTTGGCCATGGTATCGCCTCACAGCAACAGAACAGCAACTAAGATACTCATTATTATCATATACGGTATATATAACAATGTCCTAAGCTTTACTAAATATTTATTGCTCCTATTAGAAGTTGAACTTAATAAAGGCAAAACTATATTCTACTAATATAGAATATTTTTCCATACTGAGTACATGGGCAAGAACTTTTCAATATAAGCTAGTGTGTTGATATAGGCCTGTAACTGCAGCATTCTAGAGATGGAAGGATCATTTTGGAGGCCTGTCTTGGCTACATACCTAGTCTGTCTTGAAAAAGGAATCGAGGGACAGAATCAGAAGGAGGAAGATGAGCAGAAAGGAGCCAGGAATGATGGTCCACACCCCCAAATCTTTAACACAAGGCCATTTTGTACCATGTGTGGGTTTTACTGGCTAATTATCTTCACCATCCTATTGATCACACATTCCAACCTGTGTTTCTGCAAGCACAGCGGTGAGCAGACCCCTAAATTCGCCTGCTAATTCCAACTATTTTTATCCTTGTAGTTATCAAAGCACTACCTTAATTTCTTTGTATCCAGAAACTCCTTTATATATTTTAAAAATAAAAACAAATGTCCCCTATCAAATCTTCTTGAAGCTTTGATATTCAGGAATACTAATATTCCTGGATCCTTCTCCTATGATTTAATGATTTTGAATTTAACTCCATTATAACAATTGAGTTTATCTAGTCATTTTTATAAAAGTCAAATACAAATATGTGTGTGTGTATAAGATATATATGTATGTATGTATGTATGTATATAATTTTCCAAGGCTATATAGTCCTGTCCCTGCTATTCAACTCTGCATTGCACTGCAGTATAAAATACAGACAACATGTGAATAAATTGATCAATAAACTGAAAAAAGGCAGCAGTAGACTTGATTAACAGGCATACTCTGCCAAGTCCTGGAACAATCCACTGTAATGTTTGAAATATCAATAAACTCTTTATTCTTAGAACTTATGGAGACATTTGGCACTTATTAGATGTTGGGTGACTATTCATTTAACGAGGGAGTTTACTAACAAAGATGAGTCCTTAAATTTTGATTTTCAAAGTCTCCCTTTGTGTTTCCAACATGGAGTATCCCTCCTGAGTGTGACTCTTTTTGCTTGCATCTGTTTTTATGTGTGGAATTGGCCTGGTGAGATGTAGTAAAGAGAGTTTCATGCCAAGCCCTAAGAAACGTTATTGTTTTTGCCAGACAGTTTTCTGCCAAAGTCTGGAATTAATCTTTTCATTACAGGAGTGTTAGGAGATATTGAAATTGTAGTATTTATCTGGTCAGTTAACAATTTCATTGACTCATTCTACACTACCTGATAAGGTTTTATGGCTGTGAAAGGCACAGTTATATTATTAAATGCTATTGAAACTACAAATTGCTAAACAAAAGTATACAACCTCATCGATAATTCTTCATTTTTAATCTTTCTACTGCTAGTGATTTTTAATTCTGAAGTGAATCTTCATCTTTGCCAGCCATTTTACCAACATTTATTTTCCATCTTCTATTCTGAACTTTTTTATTGCTTCTAATGCTCATAATCCCATTGCTTTCTAATGCTCTGGATTTTCTTGTACTCAGCCCTTCACCACACATAGCGCCACTTTTCTCCCACTGTGCTACAGTCATTAGCACACCAGCAATGGTATTGCATCCCTATCTGTAAGCTCAACAAGATAATCAGAAGTTCAAGCCTCTGTTGAAAGTGGGCCTGAAACACATGGTAACTTGTTTCAGAAGAAAAATGAACATGGGTGTTTGCATTTCAAATTCTCCTTTCCCTTTTCTTTTGAAAAATTCCCCTCACCATTTCTGTTACTCTTCATCCTCATCAACTTTGTGCTCTATAATTTACATGAAGTATAAATTTTCCGTTATCTCAGACCTGAAAAATCAACTTGGAAAATTCTGATGACAAGATAAAAAGAAAGATATTATAAGATCAATGATATAAACAAATTTAATGGCAAATGGAATATTGTGTTTGTGGTTTAAAGACACATGTATTTTTAGGGATAATTAATATGCCATTTTTCTTTTACTTACAAAGCTGTGTTGATAACAAAAAGAGGGGGAAACGTGGTAATATGTGCAAGGAAGACTTGCTAAAAAATGATGTTCAGATGAATTACAGTGAAGACTTGTGGGATGACCACATATGTTAGCTTTATATTTAAGGATTAACACATCAACTGTCATTTTTCTGACAATATTTTTGTAGCCATGAAAGATGCAGTAACCTTTTGTTGATTAAATACAATAATAAATAAGAGTCCTATAATTACTCAGGAAACATCACTAGAATCACATGTGGCCTGCATAGAAAAAAAAAAGTCTGATTTCACTCATGAGGCTTCAGGAACTTCTCCTTAGAAGTATGATGAGAAAAACAATTGCTTTCATGAAAAATAAATGTATGGTGGATCAATTATCCCTGAGTTTTCTTTCAAATCATCACAATGGCTGATGTCACACAAACACGGGTAGAGAGAAGCTGAGACCAGAACCCCCACTAACTCATTCTGAATGCATAGGAACATTTCAAAGCATCTAGTAAAGCAATAGGAAGCTTGAAGAAGGTATCTGAGCACTAGAATCTTGAGACAATTTTGTAAATATCAGTGATTGAAAAAAATAAGTAAAAGAATAAGTGACTTTAGCATCGTTAAAGGTTCACTGAAGAGATCAGATGATAAAATACTGGCTTAGATTTTGAAACTCTATTATCACAGTATGTATTATAAACCCCTTGGTATTAAAGAGTCTGGAGAGAGAAATCTCAGCCCTGGAGAGTGTAAGAGCAAAGACTTCATAGAGGAGACTATAACTTGAGAAGGATTTTCAGATTTCACAATTAGTTTGTGAAAGGGAAAGAAGTGAAATTTGGGAGGGTTGGTGAGAATCTGAGTGTTTAGAGTTGAAGCATCATATTGTAGAGGAATGGGAACTAGAGAGGGAAGTGAAGTGATAAATACTTTTACACATGTCCTGAGACAGCCAGCGCTCCAGACAGAGGTTGCAAAGTATGCTCCTCATCACTAGCCATCTTGAGGAGAATCCTCAAAATGGAGACTGAATTGATTCTAAGGATATACTTGATTTAAAAAAAATGCTGTCAAAGTATAATTAAAAATTAAAAAAAATAAATAATGCTGTCATAGAGTAGCCTTTTGGAGCATAAGCAAAAGAGATTTTGTTTATTTTTTAAAGTAATGGCTTGCATCACCTAGTAGTAGAATAGAAGAGATCCATAAAGGTTCCTTGGGAGAACAATGTTTAGGTGAAAACAACAACAACAACAACAACCAAAGACATGACAGCTGGAAGTAATGTGATCCACGGGGCAGAGATGAGTAAAAACAAACCATCAATCACTATTTTGTAACTTGGTGGAGGTATTAAAATCTTTACAACTCTTGTTTCTTCTACAAAAGCAGGAAAGGAAATTTGAGACTTGCGGATATTTCTTCCTATTCTACAAGTCTAAGACGTTACAGTGCCTAGCAGTTCAGTATAAAATTAAGAAATTCAAGTCATCTGTTTCCTTAGTCATAATTCGAATTCCCATTTTAAAACTATTTTCAGTAGTTTTAAAAACCTTGAATATTAAACGATTTAACTTAATCACCTTAAATCAATATTGAAAACAAATGAAATATATAAGAAAGGAAAATTGACTAAATAAGCCCAATAAATAAAATATGATATGTTTGAGTTGTGGAATTATGAAGTATCATACATTACCTAAAAGGAGAGATTTCGATCTGTGTGCCAAATAGACACAGCATAAAGATGTGCTGTTGAGAGAGTGAAAACAAAGTTCAAAACAATGTTTATAGACTGGCATAATTTATATAAATATAAAATATAAATGTAAAAATAAAACAAATATAATTTATATAAATATAAAACATATATAAATATGTTTTATAAAAACTTGAAGTAGTCTTTCCTGTGTCCTACCAAAGTATGCATTTCATGGATATTCATACATTAGAGGGCATGGATAGGCAGCTTTTCAGAATTCTTAGTTCAGATGTCTGAGAACTAAAACCATCCTGTTGTATAATATCACATTTAAAAGATAAGAAATACATGTAATATTTGGAGAGCTTTGAAGGTAGAAAAAGGGGGTGGATCTAATGCAAAAGCAAGCATAACACAAAGGATAATGGAGTAGGATCCAAAGGATCCTACTGTAAATAACATGGCAGTTAGCATGAAAATTTCCCTGTTCTAAATTAGAGTTTTCTCCTTCCGCTACAGTTAAGAGGACATCAGCTGGAGGGGGAACAAAACTCCAAGTCTTATGACACCAAGATGCTTCTGGATTGTTTCCTCACAGACCAGTAATAAAAGAGCCAATGATTTTTAGAACAAATGTCAGAAATTGTGGATTGAAAAAAACACCATGATTTAGAGTTCTCAGACACTACTGTTTAGTGACTCATAAATGTGTTGTTCCCTGAGTGGTACATCCAGAGATTTACAATGGACCAGCTTATCTGGATTTTTCCCTTTCAGGTCTCCAGAACCTTGTGTAAAATTGAATGTTCTAACTGCTCCAAGAAATGGTCTGTGATAATATATCATGGAGAATGTTTAATTAAAACTATCATGAAAATGATAAAATAATTGGTTGACAATGACCAAATTATACTTGGAATAAGATTCATATATTATTTTAACACTGTACTTAATTGTGTCACTTATAAATGGTCCACAGTGGATTCTAGCAACTGTCTCTCGTTTCTCTTTGCAAGGTTGTTTGAGGTTAAGTCTTTGCCACAGTGGCAAGGGAAAGAGTCTCTGGACTGGTCTTCTAAGCTCATATAAGCTTAGGGATGTCCTCTTCTGGGAGTAGAGACTTTACAAGTTTTTGCCCGCACATGTACCATGGCAGCTGCCAGTCTCTGACTTGAGATTGTCTGCTATACTTCTGCTCTCCTTGCGTGCTTCCTGGCTCTGTGATGGATGACCCCATGCCACCTCATACTCATGCTAAGGATTCTTAAACCAATCGGTGGAGGTATTTTTTTCTACTTTGAGAACAAGCTGAAGTCCATCTCTCCTTTGCACAATGCAGGATAACCTCCAAAGTGTAGCATGAATTAATATTTTCATCATTCTTCTTTTGTTTGTGTAATAGAATCTATTAATTTGAATTTAGCATGAGGCTAGCAGAATACCGATTACACTTGCTGGTTTTCAGTGCAGTTAGGTGTGATATGTGGCAGGTTTCAGGCCAGCCTAATACATTAACAAGGTACATAACCTGCAAGACATATCCCAAAGAGAAGGTATGCATTTCACAGTTATGATATCTTCATACCAGTAATTAAAATGTGATAATGAAGGATTCCATGTGGTTGCAAATAATAGTAAGAGATAGCTTAAAAATAAGAGAAAACTAATGATCAACCCATACATAACCACATCAGCTCTACTCTAATTCTCTTCAGAGGCTAAGCTCTGCCTCATGAGATACTTTCTCTCTTTCTAGAAATATGAAAAAGTGCTTCATTGATCGGAATCTGACACTTTTATGTTGGTTAATGATATGACACAAGAAAACAAACAAAGCATTAGCTTAATGGTAGACAGTGAGTCACCTGATTATAGAAGTTTCAAGGTAGGATTCTGATATCAAAATGTTAGGTAAAACACTGCATTTATTTCCTGTGTTTCTTGTATTTTACTGTATAAACTGCAACAAGAGTTAGTATCAGATAATCAAAATCTATCATCTTACAGTTCTAGAGGTCCAGATTTGTAAATGGATCATATTGGTATAGCACCAAGATGCTAACAAGGCTGTTTTCTGTTTCAGCTCTAAGCGTCATCTTATGTCCTTGTCTGTGTGAACTCTATAGTATTCTAAGCATATGGCCTTTTCCTCCATCTTTAAAGGTAGGGCCATCGGATCAAGTCTGTCTTATGGCCTTTTCCTTCGTCTTTAAAGGTAGGGCCATCAGATCAAGTCTGTCTTATGACAAATCACATTCATCTCTGCTTTTGCTTACTTCATTTATATTTAAAAATATGGGTGCTTATAATGTATCAACCTAGAAGATACAGGATCAGTTTCCTGTCTTTAAAGCAGCCAGTTAGTCACATTATTACATCTGCTTCCTTAATCCTTCTGTGCTACATGAGATAATATACACACAGTGTTCAGGATGTGGTGGGCACGTCTTTGAGAGAGGACATAGTTTTGTCTACCACATCTTGTCCAGAAACAACTTACAAATCAGAGTCCACTACAACTCCACTGGAAGAGCATAGTTCATGTTTTCTCATCTGTATATAACAATGGTAAATAAAATGAACTATAGTTAAGTCAGGCTATTTGAAAGATGACATGAAGGAAATTCCAGCACTGTGTATGTAGACACTACTCTTTTCTTTCTTTTCTCTTTGGCCGGGGGCAGGGTCTCCATTTTGGAGTCTTAGCACTGATGAATGAACAGCTTGGGTGATTCTGAAAGAGTAGCCTCATCAGGAGCCAAGCTGTCAGTGTGAGCTTTACTTCTGCATTCCCCAGGCAGTGTTTTCTGCCAGACAATGGGAGAGAACACTGTGGCACACATCCTAAAATGGATATTTCATTCTCATAAAAATCTCTTCTTAACTGATTAAGGCATCATGTACCTTAGAGAAAAGGCCTAGCATAACAGTGGGCAGTATGCAGAGGAGAGAAAATTAAAGACTGAATTTGTCATGCTTGATAAGTATATTTGACAAGACCATTGGCTACTACTGCTGTTCCATGGAATTGATTAGGAGTGAATAGACTTCAGTAGAATGACATTTTTGAGGAAATTATGTTACCAAATAAATGGGGAAACCCAGGATTGCCACAGCCTAAAGTGTTTGCTACCTGAAATCCTATAGGTCTATGAACCTGAACCTGCAGGTTTGACCATTAAGCAGTATATTCTCTCCTGTATCCACATCAGATGCAGTGAAAGAAGTCAATACATAAGAAAAAATTCCAGAAGACTAGAATTGCCAGTTAGGGAGCAGGATTAGATGAATGAATTAAGATACTGGCCTTAGTTTAAAAATTCAAGATGGCACAAAGTCAGTAAGTAGGGAAATATTTTAATGTAAGTACTTCACAAAGTAAAATTTATATCAAATTTTGCAATAATAAAATGTTCTTTAAAATGCAAATAATGATAAAATCTGTACCCATGGCATAGGGGCTGTACTGGAGCCTGAGGCAAAATGAAGAGCCAATAATACTGATCCTGTCTTTATTAAAAATAGATAGTTCATTCATCACAGATCCTTTGCATTTATTTTATTTGTTTAAAAACATTTCATTAAAATTCTTTTATCTTGAGGGAATATCAGAGAGGGATCAAAATATATTGTATGTATGGAAATATCACAGAAATAACAGAGGAAAAAAAAAGCCTGTACCAGTGTTCAAACTCTAGATTGCCACCTGGAAATACACAATTTGTTTCTTAAAAAGAGTTACTGAGTTCGGTATGCATATACCATACATGTGTGTATATGTTTATGTGTGTGTATATGAGTGCATGTGAGTGTTTGTGTGTGTTACATTGTGCCCGCTTAGATTTTGTAACTATGAGACTCCCTGCTTTCACTTCATTCACTTCACTGTCTATTCCTTGTGGTCTGATCTCTAGGAGAAGCATAGAATGTTTTGCCTGAGAGCAGAATGAAAGATTCCAGGTGCACCAAAGAAGGAGGTTACTCCTTTTCACCAGGACAGAGCTACTATACAACGATTATGACGTCTTACCCCTGAGCACCTCAGAATGTAACTGTATTTGGAGACTGTATTTACCTCTCTAGAGGCAAATATATATTAAAATGAAGCATTTGGGATAAGCGCTTATCCAGAATTTCTTGTATCCTTTATGAAGGAGTAAGAGACAACAGTGATGCACACAGAGGAAAGAGAGTAGATCTAAGGGAGGTGGCCATCTGCAAGCAAAGGAGAGAAACATCAGAGGAAAACAGCTTTTCAATTCCTTGACTGCAGATTTTTGTAAGAAGACCTAGTGCTATTTCATAAGCATCTTGGTTAGTGTACTTGGTGATAGTGGTTCTATTGAACTTACATAGGAGTCCTTAGGATTTGCCTGTACTGACACCTCACTTTTCTATGTGAGGAGATATGGGAATTTGTTTCTCAGTTTTGATTGCAATTATAAAGGTTTCAGATTTGTCCAACCCACAGCTCATGTGATGTATGCAGCCAAGAGTACCTATGAACACAGGTCAACACAAAACCATGAATTTAAAACATTTGAGATGGTTTTGCCATTTGTAAAGTTGTTTACATGGCACTCAAACATGAATTTTTCAGATGACAATGTAACATTACAATATCAAAACAACTCCAGGAGGTATTAATAATCAAAAACTTGAGGGCATGAAGTTGGGATGAAAAGGGGTAGAGAGCACAAGTGAAGGATGGAGGGAGGTAGTGATAGATGGGTATAATCAAAAAACATTGTATAGATATATGAATTTTAAAAGAATAAAAAAAATCAATAAACGGCTGTTGAAAGAGGGAAAATCCATTTCCACCAGGAATGAGCCCTTCCCAATCCCAAATGGTCAGGCCTAAAAACATGTACATATGAGCAACACTAATGCACTCAGTAGGTTGTATCCATACATATGAACATGTGTGTATGTGTGTGATAATAAAGGAGAAGTCATAAATCTGAAAGGGAGTGGGAGGAGTGTGAGAGGGGAGAGGTTGAGGTGGAAATTGTGTAAACACAGTACGCACGCATAAAATTCTCAAATATTTACAAATGTGTGTATGTGTACATATATTAAAAGAGTTGGGAGCCCCTAAATGAAAGGTAACATAATAAGTGGTTCAAGTTTCAATATACTGGACAAGGAACTGTACTTTCTCCTCCTGAAGGGGACAGAGATTCTTCTGGAAGTCTGAGGCCCTCAGCTGGAAGCAATCATTAGATGTGACCTTCAGAGAAGGTGAGTGTGTATGTGTTTTCAAATAATAGAGAAAGATACATAAAAATATCAGGGTGAGCCAGTATCAGAATTACTACTGACTCCCAATGTCTACCTTTTCTTTAGTAACAGAAGCCCAGACCTCAACCACCATTAACACATTTGGACAATGCAGGTTTTAATTGCTATCGACTATTATATTCTGAAGAAGAGATTACGCATAGAAGAGATGTGCAAACACATTCAGACAAAACAAGGTTTTAACTGGTATTGACTATTATATTCCGAACAAGAGATTATGCATAGAAGAGATGTGCGCAAATGCAAGATCATGTAGTAATTAGGAAATGACAGCCCCCTCTCACTTTTCTTCATCAGCATGCTTCAAGAACTGACCTTGTGATTGAGACATTTTCTTTTGTACAAATAAAGTATGCAACCACTAATCTGCTCAAATCACAGATGTCTTTTTGACCCTGTTTGCACCAGCAAGTTTAGACAAGAGCATATGATCAGGAAATATTCATGGATGTGTCCCTAAATATTCAGCAGAATAGGCTATATTCTTTCTTTTTCCTGGACTCAAGTTGAGCAATTTGGAAGTCCAAATTATATTGAATATGAAGTGATTATGAAGATAGGGGGTTGTTAGGATAGCAGCTCAGTAGCTAAAAGATTTGAATAATATGACCGTTGGCAAAAAAAAAAAAAAGCACCTCTCTCTGTGTAATGTCTCACATGTGAGCATCTGGAGTTGGTATCCTAGTACTGAAGCTTGCAAGACCAAGGCCTTTTCTCATTGGCAGCTTTGCCACCTCACATTTCTGCTCCTGCTCCTGATCTGTTTCCTGAACTTTCAACTAGTTTTTCCAGCCATCTAATCAACATTTCTCCTCGGGTATCAGAGGAAATTTTCAAATTTAAGCTTCTAAATCAGAACTCTTGTTTTTCTACCCACAAATATCTCTTCTGCCTTCCCCATGGTGGCAAATGCACTGCTTACCTGCATGTTGAATCTCAATGGCTTTAATCCAAAATTCCAAGAATGATCGTAAATAATTTCTGAAAACTTGAAAATGTTGCCACTTTGACCCCCCCTCCCCAGGAAACATACTGTGGTCATCTCATTTCTCTCCATGTAAGGCCAAAGTGGCAACCCAGTAGGATTCCATGCTTCTACTTCTATATGGTACATTCTGTCCACCACACAAACCAGAGCACATTCAGATTTTATTTGCCACAAGTTTAGTTGTTTATGCAATGTAAGATTTTGTGGGTGAGAAATCCAACTTCAATGCCAATAGACTAAAGCCAGCATTGTGTGGCTGCCTTTTTTTTTTTTAAACTTGAGTGTAGAATCCACTACTTTCCCTTCGTTAGCGTCTTCAAGCTCCCCATATTTCATGGAGCACTGCCCTGTTCCACCATAGTCAAAGACAGCATGGACTAAGTCTTTTTCACACTTTACCACTTTGACATCTTTTCCTAGGTTCCTTTACCCTTGAGGAAACTTGTGATGTACACTGGAAACATCTTCAGCATATAAAATAAGCTCTGTCATTCAGCATTTTTTGGTTGACAGTGTTGCTTATATCTGAGACTTTAATTGTAGTTTTGCTATGATGTCATGTAACACATATATATAGTTTTCAGGACTTGGACCATAGATATATTTGTCTCTGTATTTCTTTTAATACCGACATATGTGAATCAGATCTTTCCTTCATCCTATGTCCTCTATTGATTTCCTTTTTACATTTTTTATTTTTATGTTTATTAATTACAGTTTATTCACTTTGTATCCCCCCAGTAGCACCCTCCTGCCTCCCCTCTCAATCCTCCCCTCCCTCCCCCCTTTCCACCCATGTCACTCCCCAAGCACACTGATAGGGGGAGGTCCTCCTCTCCTTCCTTCTGATCCTAGTCTATTAGGTCTCATCAGGAGTGGCTGCACTGGCTCCCTCTGTGGCCTGGTAAGGCTGCTCCCGCCTCAGAGGGAAGTGATCAAAGAGCAGGCCAATCAGTTCATGTCAGAGACAGTCCCTGTTCTCATTGCTATGGAACCCATGGGCTACTGAACTGCCATGGGCTAAATCTGAGCAGGGTTTCTAGGTTATCTCCATGAATGGTCCTTGGTTGGAGTATCAGTCTCAGAAAAGACTCCTGTGCCCAGATTTCTTGGTTCTGTTGCTCTCCTTGTGGAGCTCCTGTCCTTTCCAGGTCTTACTATCCGCCCCCCACCTTCTCATAAGATTCCCTGCACTCTGCCTAAAGTTTGGCTATGAGTCTCAGCATCTGCTCTGATACCCTGTTGGGTAGAGTCTTTCAGAGGCCCTCTGTGGTAGGCTCCTGTCCTGTTCCCTATTTTCTCCTTCTTCTGATGTTCATTGTCTTTGCCTTTCTAAATAGGGATTGAGCATCTTAGCCAGAGTCCTCCTTCTTGATTGGCTTCTTTAGGTGTACAGATTTTAGTATGTTTATCCTATATTATATGTCTAATATCCACTTATGAGTGAGTATATACCCTGTGTGTCTTTCTGCTTCTGACATACCTCACTCAGGATGATCTTTTCCAGTTCCCACCATTTGCCTGCAAATTTCATGATTTCCTTGTTTTTAATTGCTGAGTAATATTCCACTGTGTAGATGTATCACAATTTCTATCTCCATTTCTCAACTGAAGGGAATCTGGTTTGTTTCCAGCTTCTGGCTATTACAAATAAAGCTGCTACAAACATGGTTGAGCAATTGTCCTTGTTGTATACTTGATCGTCTTTTGTATATATGCCTAGGAGTGGAATAGCTGGATCTTGAGGAAATGCTAATCCTAATTTTTTGAGATAGCACCAGATTGATTTCTAAAGTGGTTGTACAAGTTTACATTCCCACCAGCAGTTGAGGAGGGTTCCCCTTTCTCCACAACCTCTCCAGCATGTGTTGTCAGTTGGGTTTTTGATCTTAACCATTCTGATGGGTGTAAAGTGAAATCTCAGGGTTGTTTTGATTTGCATTTCCCTGATGACTAAGGATATTGAGCATTTCTTTAAGTGTTTCTCTGACATTCGATATTCCTCTATTGAGAATTCTCTGTCTAGCTCTGTACCCCATTTTTTAACTGGATTAACGGATTTGTTGCTGTTTAACTTCTTGAGTTCTTTATATATACTGGATATTAGCCCTCTGTCAGATATAGGGTTGGTGAAGATCCTTTCCCAATCTATAGGCAGTCGTTTTGTTCTGACGACAGTGTCCTTTGCTTTACAGAAGATTTTCATAAGGTCCCATTTACTGATTGTTAATCTTAGATCCTGTGCTGTTGGTGTTCTGTTCAGGAAGTTGTCTCCTGTGCTAGAGAGTTCAAGGCTTTTCCCCACTTTCTCTTCTAACAGGTTTAGTGTGTCTGGTTTTATATTGAGGTCTTTGATCCACTTGGACTTTAGTTTTGTGCAGGGTGATAAGTATGGATCTATTTGCATTTTTTCTACAAGTAGACATCCAGTTAGACCAGCACCATTCATTGAAGATGCTATCTTTTTTCCATTGTATGGTTTTGGCATCTTTGTCAAAAATCAGGTGTCCATAAGTGTGTGGATTTATTTCAGGTCTTCTATTCGATTCCATTGATCCACTATTCTGTTTCTATGCCAGTACCAGGCAGTTTTTAGTATTGTTGCTCTGTAGTACAGCTTGCGATCAGGGATGGATATACCTCCAGAAGATCTTTTATTATAGAGTATTGTTTTAGCAATTCTGGGTTTCTTGTTATTCCATATGAAGTTGAGACTTTTTCTTTCAAGGTCTATAAAGAATTATGTTGGTAATTTGATGGGAATTGCATTGAATCTGTAGATTACTTTTGGTAAGATGGCCATTTTTACTATGTTAATCCTGCCAAGCCATGAGCATGGGAGATCTTTCCATCTTCTGATATCTTCTTCTCATTCTTTCTTCAGAGACTGGAAATTATTTTCGTACAAGTCTTTGACTTGCTTGGTTAGGGTCAAGCAATGTACTTTATGTCCTTTGTGGCTATTGTGAGAGGTGTTGTTTCCCTAATTTCTTTCTCAGCCCTTTTGTCTTTTGTATACAGGAGGGCTACTGATTTTTTTTGAGTTAATTTTGTATCCAGCTACTTTGCTGAAGGTGTTTATCAGCTGTTGAAGTTCCCTGGTAGAATTTTTGGGGTCTCTCTGGTATACTATCATATTATCTGCAAATAGTAATACTTTGACTTCTTCCTTTCCAATTTTTCCCCTTGATCTCCTTTAACTGTCTTATTGCTCTATCAAGGACTTAAAGAGCTATGTTGAAGAGATATGGAGAAAATGGGCAGCCTTGCCTTGTCGCTGATTTCAGTGGGATTTCTCTATTGATTTCTTAGTCACAAAATTAAAAAATATGTCTTTTCTGATACGTTCATTTCTACTCTCATGTATTATGCCTTGTTGTCCTGTCCACACTCATTTCTATGCAATTTCATTCACATTATTTCTTTGTGTGTGTGTGTCTGTGTTTGTGTGTGTGTGAAAAACATCACCCTTCTATCATGGTTCTCTTCCTTACTTCACTAATGCCTCTACCCAAAGAACACTGGCTCAAAAATGCCAATCCTGATCATTATCTATCATTGCGAATCGTGATAATGAAAACATTGTGGTGTCTGAGTTACTGCTATTTGCTGATGGCATTATTTTATGTATTTGTATATTGACTTATTAACATTATCAGTTCCTACCGACAGACTGTAGACTCTGTGAGGACAGGACATTTGTACATCTCATTCTCATCTTCATCTGCAGCATATAGTGGAGGTTCAATAAATATTTGTTAAATTGGCAAATAAATGGTTGAACATGAGAATAAAGTAGTTATTATATTTTACATTTTCTTGGTAATGCTCATGTATCAAAATACCCTAGCCAGTCTTTAGCTAGAGATGAGCCATTTGGATTCAGAACAACCCAAGCAGAATTTCACACATAAGCCTCACTCACTCCTATTTGCAGTTCAATCAAAAACTAGGAACTTAGTGTATTTTACCTTTTTGTGTGTCTTGGTTTTTAAATGAGGTGTTTAATGCCAGCCAGTATGCTAAGCATATGCAGGCTCTGTGTTGAGCCTACAGTCCCACCATAGGGATTCTCAAACAAACCAGGACAGCATTATTAAACCAGTATCTACTGATACTTGCAGATTGACAAAGAGAAGTGACAGATGTGCAGGGCCCAGAAGCCCCTAAAGGCAATCCGTGCAGTTCTAGACTAATAACTTTCAGATAAGACATTATTGATCAAGCAAAGTTTCCCACTTGATCAGAGTGTTGGCTTAAAGGAAACAGCATTGGTTGGGAACAGACATGGCTTGATCTGTGTTGTTCTCGTGCTTGTGAAGCTAATCATCTCAATTCAAAAAGATGTTTATGAAAGGAGCTTGCAAGTTCCAAAGAGTACATCCAGAGTCATAACTTCCAAAAGAGAAGGAGGTATCTTTTCTAGTTGCTTTCCTGTTGCTGTGATAAAACACTTTGACCAAAAGCAACCGAGGGGAGGAAAGAGTATTTAGTTTACACTTCCAAGTCCCAATCCATCCTTGAGGGAAGTCAGGGAAGAAACTCAAGTAGGAACGGAGGCAGTAACCGAATGTGTGGTGTGATTGCTTTCTTATACAGCCTAGGACCACCTTCCCAGGAAGCAGAGCTACCCACAGCAGAATGAGCCCTCCTACATCATTTAACAATTATGACAACCCCCAGAAACACGCACAGAACAATATGCTCTGTGAAAGCCTTTGAGTTTCTCTTCCTGAGTGACTGTATGCTGTGTCATGTGAACGCTAACCAGGAGTTTTCACTCCTTGCCAGCTTGACACACTAGCACATCATTTTTAAACCATAGCTTTCCATTTTTTTATCCCTAAGATCTCATATTAATATCAACATAAAATACATTTTAAAAGTCTCAAAGTCGTTAAATTTTGCAGCATTTTAAAAGTGCAAGGTTTCTTTGAAAGTCCAAACTCTGGGCTCTTGTACTTTGTTATTCCAAAAGAGAAAAACTGAGACTTAAAAACAATTGGATCAAAACCAAAGTCTATCAGTGCAATTCAAAATCCTCTAGCTCAGTTCCTGGCATTTTGGACTCACTCATGATCTTCTGAGCTCCAGAGGGTTTTAGTAGCCCCAGTTCTCCAGCTCTGCCATTCCCAAAACACTAGGTTTATCTTGTACCTTTGGCCTGGGAGCTGCCCACCACTTCATACATTGTCCAGGTATCTCCAATACGCTGAGGCCTCCACTGCAACTTCCTCAGAAACTATGACCCTGACTTTCAGTACCAGTCATCAGCCACTCTCTATGAACCCCTCAATCTTGTATCTTTCATCCCTTCAAAGCTAGTACCACAAGGGCAATTTTTACACATTGCCAAGCTCAGCTGCCAGCTTGAGAGGTAGCCTTGGTGCTCTTGGACCACAGGTTCTATATGATGACCCCGGAAGAACTATTTCCCTCCTCCTCCAATGAATCGTAGAGATTTTAACCTGCATTGTGCTGATTCCTTATTGATCACTATTGATTTTTCAGCCCCAGATGATCAGTGCAGGCAGACTAATTACTGAAATAGCCTCTCTCCCTCCTCTCAGTTGAGCCCTTGCTTTCCTCTGAAACATCACTAGCCAGGCCTTCATTGCCTGCACTTTTCTCATCCTACGTTCTAAGTTCCCATGAGAACAGCTCATCAAATTCTGTCACAGCACTCAAGGGCGCTTATAGCCCAACAGTTTCCATGTTTCTCATTAAAAAAATAGTACAAGTCATAAAAAACATAGAGGTCAAGTCTATCACAGCAACAACCCACTTCTTTGGTACCAATTATTGTTCTAAAATTGTTTGTGTTGCTGTGATAACTTAAGGGAGGGAAACATGTACTTGGCTTGCATTTCCATGCCACAGGAAATCATTGAGGGAAGTCAGGGCAGGAACTCAAGTAAGACTTTGGAATGGAAAGTTGTTGGCTCACCCACAGACTCATACTTAGCTGCCTTTCCTCTTCATTTTTAGTTAACCAGTGAATTTACTGTGCTTACTTACAGGAGTATGGGTGAGGACTTACAAGAGCATGGATGGCTCAAAGGCAGCTGTACCATCAAATAGCTCATCCTTTGGTTACCTTTTTCTTTTTATACTTAGAACCTACAATTTTATTTCTAATAGAGAATCTCAAATAATTTGTTTAAAATATAGTTACAATGTATATCTGAAGATACTACCAATTTACAACGGTAAATATAAACAAATACACAAAGGAAAGCAAAGCTTGTCAATGGACATTCTAGACTAAAGAAACTACAAAAATACACAAAGCATAGCATGCTTGTAATGCCTAGTAATTTTTAAAGCTCAAGAAAAAAATCATTCAAAAAGATGTATATTATATTTATATATGTGTGTGTATGGTTTCCTTCTTAATCCTTTATAATTGCTCATAATAGCCTTTTTGAAAATTGAGTGAAAACAATATACTAACAATATCACTGAGCAATGAGGATTTGGTTATTATTTTTTTTATTTTATGAAAGAAGTGGGAAATAGTAAGATCTGGACAAGGAGAGCAACAGAACCAGAAAATTTGAACACAGGGGTCTTTCCAAAGACTCATACTCCAATCAAGTACCATGCATGGAGATAACCTAGAACCCCCGCACAGATGTAGCCCATGGCAGTTTAGTGTCCAAGTGGGTTCCATAGTAATGGGAAAAGAGACTGCCTCTGACATAAACTGATTGGCCTGCTCTTTGATCACCTCCCCCTGAGGGAGGGAGTAGCCTTACCAGGCCACAGAAGATGACAATGCAGCCACTCCTGATGTGATCTGATAGACTAAGATCAGAAGGAAGGAGAGGGGGACCTCCCCTATCAGTGGACTTGAGGAGGGGTATGTGTGAAGAAGTGGGAGGGAAGGTGGGATTAGGAGGGGAGGAGGGAGAGGTTTATGGGGGGGATACAAAGTGAATCAAGTGTAATTAATAAAAGTTAAAAAAAGAAAAAAACTCAAAAAAAATTCAAGACAATACTTCACAGATATACCTACAGGTCAGACTCATCTGGACACCCGCCCCAGTTAAAACTCCCTTCTAGCCTTAAGTTGATAACTAAAGTTAACTAGAACACAATCTGTACTTTCCCACTCACTGACAAATTATCATTAGCCTCTAGGTATACGTCAAGAGTGTGTCTTTTTGAAATTTAGAAAAATGTCCTGTAATTGAATCAACATTTGAAATACCATTGTGGAGTTTTAATATTTTTTTGTACAAAACAAACAAACCAGGTTTCTTCTGAGTGAACTATGTATCTTTTGTTATCATGAGTATAAAAAAAATATAAGGTACTATTAAATTCCTTGGACATGTGAATAACAACTAAATTAATAGTTGAGATAGTGGTCACATGTACTTAGACAAACAGCTTCCAAACATAAGAAGTTTCACACTGTATATCTTTTGGTGACAAAGTCTTATTATGTACCTAAAAATACATCTCCTTCTTTTTATTTTTACAGTATTCTGTATTTTTATTACACAGTATTTTATTATACAGTATTATATTTTTATATTATATATTTATATTATATACTTTTATTTATTTTATTATACAGTGTTCTGCCTGCATGTATGCTTACACACCAGAAAAAGGCACCAAATTTCACTATAGATGGTTATGAGCCACCATGAGGTTGCTGGAAATTGAACTCAGTCCCTTTGGAAGAACACCAGTGTCCTTAACCTCTGAGCCACCTCTTAGTTCTCTTGCCAGTAGCATAATTCCACCTGGCTTGGGGATTAAATGATGAATGACATGTTCTCTCTTGTCAGACAGCCACAGGGATTGATAAGGTAAAGTGGAAATGGGTATATCTGAAGACTGACCTGGACTTGGATTCTTCTGCTTGACAGCTTTATATCTTCTGAATGCTTTGGGGAGAGGAAACTTTTTTTTTTCTTCAATATTTTGAATCTCCTCAAATAATATGCAAATGTCCATAACATAAACAAATTCCATAAAGTGGAATTTTAATTAAAGATGAGGCTAAATTGGGGAGCATGAGAAAGCTGTACCTCTGATGAATTGCAGATAACTGTGGGAGAGAGTTTTCCCCAAGTGTAATAGGTGGTGCTATCTTTCCAGCCATTAGCCATCAGCCACAATTAGGAGATAGCTTTTCAGTTTAGCAATGTCTTTTTTACACTAGTGATTATTTAGATAATAAATAATAAATAAATAACAAAGGAAGCAAATATCACTAGTGGCACCTTATCAGGAACCATTTTTTGCAACAGAAATGGATTGAGAATCATGGTTAGGTAAGCAGGGATGGTTTGTGTTCCCCAAGCTTTAACTGTGGGTGCTAATACTTTGTTGATAAAACTTGCTCCTTTGCACAATTTTGCAATAGTCCTAAGTTTACTAAAGATTAATCCCAATTGTCTTCATACCAGTTAATATCTTTCCCTTTTGGAGAATACCAACTTTATCAGTAATATCTCTTTCCCAGAAATTCTTTACCTGAGCTATCCCTAGTTCAAGAAAAAGTTCAGAAGACCCAAGCTACAGTCTATATAAAACTATAGATGTGTTAATTATGGCAAATAGGCCATTAAAAGGCATTTAGAATTTTTCTATTTAAAGGGACAAAATAAGGAGAAAAGACACTGAATTTACTTACTTACATTTGAATTGCATTTGCGATTAAAACAGATTTCATTTAAACAACAGGTAAGTGCACAGAAGGGAGACCAAAGAACAGATATCAGTAAAGTATGACCAAGATTTCCTTAGGGATTCCTCTCTTAAGCTGTCTCTCCCTCTCCCTCCCCCTTCGTGTGTGTGTGTTTGTGTATTCAAACAAAAATGTCATAGGACATCAAAATATTTTCACTGAGATACTGGGAAGTAACCTGAAAAGTGATTGGCCAAAATCCTAAAAGAGTTGTATATGTTTTCCCTGGAAAAACTATTGAGGAATTTAGCTTAGAGTGAAAATTGAGAAATTATTTAACATTAGTGTTTTCATAAGGTGGCTGTATTAGTAGACCAGTTGGTCAGTAGGTAGGTGATAGATAGATAGATAGATAGATAGATAGATAGATAGATAGATAGATAGATA
>NW_026596079.1:24193619-24260723 GCF_907164565.1 Psammomys obesus | reverse complement strand
ATAGATAGATAGATAGATAGATAGATAGATAGATAGATAGATAGATAACTGAATTGCCAAAACTTGTCTAGAAGATATGAATATTGCTCAAGAGCATATATATTCAGCCCATCTAAGAATGTCATAAATGAGATAATGGGATACTCAAAAGTAGCTTCAGAGGCTGATCTGATCCCTTTTATTATTTTGCCAACAAAATCAACAAGCCTTCTGAGATTAACAAGAAAAATAAACAGTTGCCTGAAGCCCAAGGTCACTAAAAGTTGCTGTCTGAGATGTCAGCATATTAGTGCTTTGGTGAGGGACTTCAACTGGACAGACATGAAACTACCAGTGGCCTCAGCATTCAACTTTGAAAATAAACTCCCTCTCTGAATCGGCACCTTAACTCATTTCAATTCTTATTTTTTCTTCACCATTAACAATTTCTGTGGCCTTCTAATAAAGCAATCAAATATATTTTCTCTTTTATGTAGCAGCAATGGCAATGTGAGAGAGTTACTAGGTACTGAAGATTACCCTAACAACAGCTATTTCACATATATTTATAATTTTTTTGTGATTTACTTTTTTATAAAATAACTCAAGAATATAAAAAATGGGATAAATAAAATAATTAAATGTTGATTTCATAAACATTGTGTACAAGCAGACATACCTGTAATGATAGGTAGGGCCAATCTTCACACTATTTTTTATTTTTATTTTTTGATATAATTTTTTATATTAATTACAGTTTATTTACTTTGTGTCCCAGCTGTAGGCCCCTCCCCCATTCCCTCTCAATCCCACCCTCCATCACTTATCTCCTCCTTGCCCCTCTCTAAGTCCACTTGTAGGGGAGGTCCTCCTCCCCATCCATCTGACCCTAGTTTATCAGGTCTCACCAGGACTAACTGCAATGCCCTCCTCTGTGGCCTAGCTAGGCTGCTCCTCCCACAGGAGTGGGGGGATGAGATCAAGGAGCTAGCCATAGAGTTCATGCCAGAGACATCCCCTGTTCCCCTTACTAGAGTACCCACTTGGATACTGAGCTGTCATGAGCTACGTCTGAGCAGGGGTTCTAGGTTATATCCATGCATGGTCCCTGGTTGGAGAATCAGTCTCAGACAAGCCCCTGTGCCCAGATATATTTGGTCCTTGTGGAGCTCCTGTTCTCTCCAGGTCTTACTAACTCTCTCTTCTTTCATATGATTCCCTGCACTCTGCCCAAAGTTTGGTTATGAGTCTCAGCATCTGCTTTGATATACTGCTATGTAGCGTCTTTCAGAGACCCTCTATGGTAGGCTCCTATCCTGCTTCTCATTTTCTCCTACTTCCAATGTCCATCCCATTTGTCTTTCTAAGTAAGGCTTGATCTTCTTACCCAAGGTCCTCCTTCTTATTTAGCTTCTTTAGGTGTACAGGTTTTAGTAAGTTTATGCTGTCTTATCTTATCGGTCTATTATCCACTTATTATACCATGTGTGTCTTTCTGCTTCTGGGATATCTCACTCAGGATGATCTTTTCTAGGTCCCACCATTTACCTAAAAATTTCATGATTTCCTTGTTTTTAATTGCAGAGTAGTATTCCATTGTGTAAACGTACCACAATTTTTGTATCCATTCCTCTGTTGAGGGACATCTGGGTTGTTTCCAGGTTCTGGCTATTATGAATAAAGCTGACACAAACATGGTTGAGCAAATGTCTTTGTTGATTATTTGAGCATCTTTTGGATATATGCCTAGGAGTGGTATAGCTGGATCTTGAGGAAGCACTATTCCTAATTGTGTGAGATAACGCCAGATTGATTTCCAAAGTGGTTATACCAGTTTACATTCCCACCAGCAATGGAGGAAGCTTCCCCTTTCTCCAAATCCTCTCCAATATGTGATGTCACTTGAGTTTTTGATCTTAGCCATTCTGATGGGTGTAAGGTGAAATCTCAGGGTCGTTTTGATTTGTATCTCCCTGATGGCTAAGGACATTGAGCATTTCTTTAAGTGTTTCTCTGCCATTCTCCAAATCTCTACAGAGAGTTTTCTGTTTAGCTCCATACCCCATTTTTTAATTGGATTACTTGATTTGCTGCTTTTTAACTTCTTGAGTTCTTTATTTATACTGGATACTTCTGTCAGATGTAGGGGTTGGTGAAGATCCTTTCCCAATCTGTAGGCTATTGTTTTGTTCTGACGACAGTGTCTTTTGCTTAACAGAAGCTTTTCAGTTTCATGAGGTCAATTTATTTATTGTTGATCTTAGAGCCTGTGCTGTTGGTGTTCTGTTCAGGAGGTAGTCTCCTGTGCCAGTGAGTTCTAGGGTCTTCCCCACTTTTTCTTCTAACTAATTTACTGTGTCTGTTTTTATGTTGAGGTCTTTGATCCACTTGGACTTTAGTTTTGTGCAGGCTGATAAATACGGATCTATTTTCATTTTTCTGCATGTAGACATCCAGTTGGACCAGCACCATTTGTTGAAGAATGCTGTCTTTTTTCCATTGAATGGTTTTGAATTCTTTGTCAAAATCAAGTATCCATAGATGTATAGGTTTATTTCTGGGTCTTCTATTTGGTTCCATTGATGCTTCTATGACAATACCATGCAGTTTTTATTACTATTGCTCTGTAGTACAGCTTGAGATCAGGGATGGAGATACCTCCAGACGATCTGTTGTTTTAAGGGATCGTTTTGGAAATTCTGGTTTTTTTGTTTCTCCATATGAAGTTGAAAATTTTTCTTTCCAGGCCTGTAAGAATTGTGTTGGTATTTTGATGGGAATTACATTGAATCTGTAGATTGCTTTTGGCAGAATGGCCATTTTCAAAATGTTAATCCTACCAATCCATGAGCACAGGAACTCTTTCCATCTTCTAATATCTTCTTCAATTTCTTTCTTCAGAGACTTGACATTTTTCTCAAACAGGTCTTTCACTTGCTTGGTTAGAGTCACCCCAAGGTACTTTATGTTATTAGTGGCTATTGTGAAGGGTGTTGTTTCCCTAATTTCTTTCTCGACCCTTTTGTGTTTGGTATACAGGAGTGCTTCTGATTTTTTTGAGTTAATTTTATATCCAGCCACTTTGCTGAAGGTGTTTATCACCTGAAGGAGTTCTCTGGTTGAAATTTTGGGGTCGCTCAGGTATATTATTATCATATCATCTGCGAATAGTGATACTTTGACTTCTTCCTTTCCAATTTGTATCCCCTTGATCTCCTTTCGTTGTCTTATTGCTCTAGTTAGGACTTGAAGTACGATGTTGAAGAGATACAGAGAGAGTGGGCAGCCTTGCCTTGTCCCTGACTTCAGTAGGAATGATTTAAGTTTGTCTCCATTGAGTGATACCCAGCAGAATAGCAAAGGTTCTGAGACTCAGAACCTTTGAGCAGAGTGCAGGAAATCTTATTAAAAACAGGGAGATATAAAGACCTGTAGGGGACAGAAGCTCCACAAGGAGAGCAACAGAACCAAGAAATCTGGGCCCAGGGGTCTTTTCTGAAACTGATACTCCAACCAAGGGCCATTCTTTGAGATAACTTAGAACCCATGCACAGATGTAGCCCATGGCATCTCAGTCTCCATGAAGGCTGGCTCTTTGATCACCGACCCCTGATAGGCGAGCAGCCTTACCAGGCCACAGAGGAAGACAATGTAGCCCGTCCTGATGAGACCGGAAAGGACAGGGTCAGATGGAAGGGGAAGAGGACTTCCCCTATGAGTGGACTTGGAAAGGGGCATGGAGGAGATAAGGGAGGGAAGGTGGGTTGGGAAGGAATGACGGAGGGAGCTACAGCTGCAACACAAAGTGAACAAAATGTAATTAATATAAAACTAAAAATAAAACTTTAAAAAGATAGGAAAAAAAGAGAAAGAAATCAGATGCCCTGGAGCTGAAGTTATAGAGAATTGCTATCCATTTGATGAGAATACTGAGAACCTAAGTTGTGTCCTCTGAAAAAGCATCAAATACTCTTAATCACTGCAACATTTTTTCAGTCTCCCTGACTGTTTCAATTCTTTATATGAAAAGATTTGTAGTGACTACTATGTTCATATCAGACAGTTAAAGAAAATTAAGATTCAGAATGAGAAATATCCTTAGCCAAATTCAAATGATTTTTTCAATTCAAATACATTTATTTTTACTAATATATGAAACATATGCATGTAGTCATACTTAAGTTTAACAGTTCTCAAAAGCAGAGATGATATGTAGAACTCAGACATTGTGACTTTCACTTCAACATTCTGTTTATTCTTGCACTGGATCTTCCTCAAGTGAAAACCCTTGGGCATGGGACCAATGACCCTTTTCTGTGGAGGTCAAATTCAACTACAGAAGGAAAGATCTAAGTCTGTGAACAGAGATCACTCAGAAGTCCTAATATCTATTTAAAGCAATGAGTCCTTTGAAAAGACTTCTTCTTATTACAGTAAAGCACAAATCCAAATTGTTACTGAGAGACAGAGGTGGGGGGAGCACATTTAGTTTTGACTCCTCGCCTATCTGCTTCTTTGCATAAGGAGCATGGATTAAAAGAGAGCATTTACTTGCTGGGCTGCCTTAAGTCACTAAACTTCTCTGAGTTACATTTTAATCATCTATAAAATGAAGACAGTAATAATACAGAGGTTCCTCATTATCTCAGTTTTAGTATAAGTCTGCACCATAATGAGGCTGCACAGGAAAGCAAGAGCCATCATAACATAAAAATATTCTCTAATGCTCTAATGAGTTGATCATTTATAAAATTAGGCTGCTCTCCACATCCCTTCCCTCTGAAGATTCATATCTATCTCCAACCATTAAATCAATGTCTTTGATCATTAGTCTATAAATATCATGCAAATCCTTTGTCAAATAAAATACTAAGTCTCAGAAAGGCTTCAGAATTTTAAGCAATATGAGAGTAGCAATGTAGAAGGGTATGAATCACACACAGTAACTGGCAGACATGGATTTGGCCTACTTAAGCAGCTCAAAACTTAGAAAAGGAAAAAGATAAAGCTGGTGACAAGATGCAAATTTTAAAGCAAAAGGATTTAAATATCAGAATAATAAAAGTCCTTGGGAAAGCTGATTAAACCTTGCCCATTGCTCAAAAGTGATCTCCTTTTACACAATGTGTTGTAAGTTAATTAAACATGAAAGGATGCTGCACTGTGTTCTCACACAGTTTTGCCAGAAATTATGTTCTTTTAATAAAACCCATTATTTTCAACAGTTGGCACTCATGGTCATTATAACTAAAAGTGCTTTTTTTTTTAAGAGAAACAACATTATTTTTGCTACTTTAACTCTATTTTTAAAATATAAGGCCTTAATTGAATCATTTTTCCCTTTCAGACCATGAAATTTTTGTTGCAGTTTTACGTATGTAGCCATGTAATGAATAATTATCCTTGCACACAAAAAGCTCTCTTTTACCCACAATACTTCCTATTGTTGTAAGGAACAAATGAGATGCAACTTGCATTTGGTGAATTATAAAGTGCTATATTAATGTTAGAATTCACTTGGTTTCTGAAGAATGCTTTGTTTACCACGTGAAAGTCGGTTTTACCTACATTATTTACTTTGTTCTCAAAAACAACTGTTGGAGGCAGAATGCATCATCTCCAAACTATAAAAGTAAACAAATCTCTTCAAGGTCATACAACTGTTAGGTGGATTAGCTATACTGAGATCCAAAATGGGCTGCTCTCCTCCCTAGGGTCTTCATTCTACTCATTTATTCTGTAAGTATTTAATATTTTCTAGTCCAGGAGTGGTCATATATCTGGATTTCATAGGCTCTACTTGACACATTAATTTAAGAAGTATTTATTGGCTACCTACTTCCTATGAAATGTCAGTCTAGACTCTAGCTGCACAACGGTAATCAATTTGAACACTGCGTTACACTCATACAGGCTGCATTCTAGCATGTACCTCGTAGTAACAACGAAGCAGCTAATTTAGCAGAAAAGAAATCTTGTTGCATTTAAATATTCTGTAAAAAGTATTGTGACATAGAGTCTGCCATCTTTAAAATATTGAAGCACTTTGTACGAATCAGCTCATGTAATTCTCACAATGACTGTATGAAGAAGGGAGCATCATAATCTTCATTTACTAGAAGAAAGCGATAAAAGACAATGATGTCAAATAATCTGTCTCTTACCATGTAACTAGTAATGGAAGACCAAACTTCAACATTCATTTATTGGTCAATGGCACTCTTAGGCGATAACAGGATAGATAATAGATAACTACAGTTGCTTCCTGCGATGTTTTATGTTTTGTTAGTAATAGCACAGTGCTGCCATTCTATTATTTTTTATAAAATATAATATATTGTCTTAAACAACAAATTTCTCTCTCTCTCTCTCTCTCTCTCTCTCTCTCTCTTTTTTTTTTTTTTTTGCTAACTGGGAAAACTAATAATTGATGTACATTCCCTAAGAGTATATTATACCACTGTTTACAATTTTGTTTAGGTTCTCAGCATCTCTATAGGGATTTCCTAAAACTTTTATTAATATTGGCATAGCTTATTAATACAGACTTGTAGTCTGTAGAACAATAGTTTACTCCTCAATAATACTAGAGCCAGCCCAAGGAGTTCTGTTGCTACTGCATCAATGAAAACGAAAAACTTAGGAGTGCGGGATGAAGTAGAGACTGACAAATAGCTGATTATAGGCTGATTTCATCTCTTTCCAGTTGCCTACTTAGGTACTGTTCAGCTGTGATCCTTGCTCATCCCTAGATCTGAAGATCAGAGCAAATGATGACCGTATTTCCAATTAGAACAAATAGTAGCTATCTTGAGTCGAATCATTAAGCCTTTCAGGGACATTTGTGTTGTGTTACTTATTCTGCAGTCTAATGAGGCATAAAAGAAAAATCTCTTTCCTTTTTCTGCCTCTAAATGCAGGTCTAAATAATTATTCCTGCTGCTGGAGACTAAAGTTAATTTGAAATAAGGACTCAGCTGGGGAAATTTTCACTTGTCAAAGCAATAGAATCAAATGTGTACAGGCACTGTCATAAAACCATCACCTTGTGACTTTCATTTTTACAGTCTGTGTCTCAATTTTACAGTCCCCTTACTTGGTGCATGCCTGCTGGATTTGTATGTCTACTAAAAATTTTCCATACCTGTGCACCAAAGTAAGTTTGTGGGTTAAATCTATTTAACATGGAAATCATTGCATTTATTAAATCATTTTGTCATTCAATAACAAAATCTTATGTTAGGGCTGGTGATGGTGAGCATTGGAATGCTGCCATCAGCTTGAGAGAATTTTAAGTGTATCTCAGAGAAGCAAGGAGTTAAATTAAGGTAGATTTCACAATTAAAATTATGAAAAATGAAAACATGGACAGGAGTTTTCTTCACTAGCCTTTCATGTTTCTTTCAAACTTTCTCTAAAACTAGCCTCATTCGTTAGAAAATGTCTTTCTAGATTGATCTCTCCAAACACCAGGAATATGAAGTACACAATCATTAGCATTGAATGATGTCCAAAATGTACTTGCTTGAGGGAATGTATTATTGTACTAGTCTGAGAGACTTTTTTTATTATAATATTTTATTTTTATTTTTATTAATTACAGTTTATTCCCTTTGTATCCCACCTGAAAGAAATTATACCAAAGAAATTTTTTGTTTGGTTATTATTACTATTATTATTTTTTTTTGAGAAAGGGTTTCTCTGTATAACAGAGCCCTGGCTGTCCTGAATTTGCTTTGTAGACCAGGCTGGCCTTAAACTCAAAAAGGTCCACCCGCCTCTGTCTCCTGAGAGCTGGGATCAAAGGCGTGCGCCATCACCCACAGCCTCTAATGAGATTTTTATGCATCTCTCACCTTTAAAGTATATTAAGGATTACCTTATTATAAAAACTAGCTTGAGTGCTTCTTGAGTGCAAGCATACTTTCAAATATTCAAAGTAGCTGTAGTCTGCCTACCCAGTTTCTAACTGAAAACTGCCTTAAGAGATATACAATATGATATGTTTATATTAACTTATGTCATTTCTGTGTGAAATAAAAATAATTCAGTTACAGCTGTTGAAATATCAAAAATTACACAGAGAAACATAAAAAGTGCTTTTTAAATCTATAAGGGTTAGGTATACTAAATATTCTGAAATCACACAATGTAGATTAAAATTATAATCACAACTAGGTAAGCAATCAAATGTCCACTAAACTTTAAAATTTTGCTTAATTTAAAACATTCCTAAAACTACAGAGCTAGGACTAAGATTGTGCACATGGGAAATAACTATGTTCTTGAGTTTAAAGACAGAAATAGACGATAGGTCAGAATCAATGTATGTATGAACAGATGATGAACGGAGAGATAGATAACAGGTAATATGTAGACAGATACCCAATTTGTGTTTAATGAAGACAAAATATTAATATTTAAACTAAAACTAGATGGAAGATGCTCCTAATACGATTGTGCTTCTTATCTTATTGGGGAAATAAATTTTATGCAGCGCCTCTATTCCCATACACTCACAGCTCAGGGAAGGAGGAACAAAACCTCAAAGCGGGCCTGCCCGCACTTTAACAGTGAAGCCTTTGGGTAAACTTCAGAATGAGAAAGAAGGAAACTGAAAGAAATGCTGATAGTTTGGAAACAAGTTTAGCTCTTGGGGAAAGACATCATACAGAGGAAGCAGGGGAGGAATGGGGGTAGAAAGGACCATACTGATGATGTTACATTTTGTGAAAAATAGCAGTGTTTGTTCATCTTTGTCACTCTGCTGACACCATCCCTATATCCCAAACTTCCAGTAAAATGTACAACACAGAATCAACCAAATGCCTCATGGGAGTGACTTTGTTTCTGTCATTTTGGTGGTTGTGGGAGGAAGAGGTTGTTCTCAGTATCTATACTGCAAAATGTCAACAGTGTGCTTGGTGAAGAAAAGGAGAAGGAGGAGGAGGAGGAGGAGGAAAATTCTGACACTCATCTACTGGTTCAGGAGCAAGATCTCAGCACCCAAGGTGGATAAGAGGATGTAGGCATTAATTCTCCCATCATTCTGGCCCTACCATGCAACAGTGTATGAACTTGCAGAATCTACAAGAGTTTAGTATATATGGCTAGAGCCAGGCTCCTTCTGAAACCTGAAGGTTAGTTTTCACCTCAGTGACTTACACACTGGGGAGTTACTACATGTATTCATTTATGTAACAGCTTTAGTGCAGGAGGGAGGGTGGGACTGGGAGGAGAGAAGGGAGGGACCTACGACCAAGACGTACATTGAATTAATTAAAAAAGAAAAGAAAAGAAGAAAGAAATACTATAGGTACTACACATTCCCAGTCACATCTTTCCAAATGTGAGATTTTTTAAAAATATATATTTGTTTATTCTGCTGATAGCATTTGGTTATGATCAGTTTATTCTGAGTTTACTTAGTTGTGTTGTTTGTACTGGGCAATAGGACGACGAGATCTGAGGGAATGGGAATGGTTGACAAAGATATATAGTTCTCTGTCCTTCAAAAGACACAGAAATGTCCTAGAACGACATTTCTATATGACCCTAAGTGTTACAATATTCTTTATTTCAACGTCTCATGTGGACCCTGAAATAGATTTTGTATACTATTATTTGGTGAAAGAATCAAACAGGCATGACTTGCGTGTTGCCAATTCTCTTTGTTTACATCTGCACATGGGGAGTACATTCTGCTCTGGACCTCCTTCCTTGAGGTGAACCAATACAGATTAGGGGTAAACATTTCTGAACACACAGTTTTGTATCCCATTTCTCTCAGTCACCATTAATAAGAGTTGCCACTTTGCTTACTGGCAGGTCTAACTTCAGCTCCACAGTTTGAGTCAGGTTAAAGGTGGTAGAAAGCGCTGTCATCCCCTGGGACCCAAAGAACTTTCTCCAATTTGAGCTTACTAAAATAAGGCTAAGAGTTTGATCCCTGTTCATCTCACTCCTAGAAATTTTCTCAGTTGATTCCAAACTTGTGCTAGAGGGCAGAAGAAGTTTGATTAATTATTACCCTTAAAAGCCAACGGTACAATCTATTTCCTCTGAGAACTGTGCCATTACTAAAACAGAAATAATCAGGTAATTGATGGTGATTGCCTTGCAGCTATGCCTTGGATGTCATTTCTAAAAAGGAAGCCAATTTTCTAAAAATGCGTGTTAAATGCCGTACACAATTGATTATGTATGCCAGTTAGTTAAGGAAGCTCTGACTTAGGGGGCTATTCATTTTTATTTTACTTCAATAAATGTTAAGAGCTTCTAAATCACTTGTAACAATTAAGACAATTAACTGTATGTTGACCGTAATGTTGAGAGCTCTTTTGGTTTCTCGGTTCCATTTTTTACTAGAATTCGTTTTGATGAAGCACACGGCAGAACAGCGGTGTTCTTGGCTCTCTTTTCTCATATACAGTGTATGACCCTGTTGAATTTAAGTTTCTTATTCAGAATTTCTGAAGCAAGGAAGAAATAGTAACCCTTCGCCACCTTTCATAAAGTTGAGAAGTTCTGACAGATCTTGACTACTAATAGGTTTTCGAGTTTGATATTTGGCATCAAGTTTATAGCTGACCTATTTCACTGAGCATTCCAATAGCTAACAAGAAAGACTGTATTATGGGATATTTCAGTGATTTTAAATATATATAATTCTTCTCTGAAAAGGGTCAAAGTGTTTCACATATTGACAGGGGTTTAAAATATCTTTCTAAAGGAGCATGAGAGGGGAGGAGCAGATCTTCAGTGATGATGGAGAGAAGAGCATATAATGGAAGACCTATGGCATGAACACAGAAGAGGGGGTTATTGTGAGAGAAGATAACTAAGAGGGGTATGGTTTTGCATTCAAGGCTCAGGGAACATTGCAAAAGGAGAAGGGGAAGAAAAAGATTTTAAGAGCCTGAAGAACAGAGCTTGCTGGGGTATTGATCTCCTAGAAATGCCAGACACCATACTCATAGTTTCACCGACATGACTGCCTAAATATGAGATGAACAAGGACAACAAAAACAGACATTAAGTGGATGAGAGGAAGGCCCAGGAGGCTTCAGTATCATACACACACGCACACACACACACACACACACATACTCACTCACACACAAACTGTAGGTAACTAAAAAGTGTTAAGAATAAGAGAAATATTCTTCCAGAGGGAAAACATGCCAGTTCTCGAATTCCAAATGGTCAGCCCTAACAGCATGCATAAACAATGAATTTTTAAAAGGCCATGAATTTGAAAGAGAACGAAGGAGGATATACGGGAAGACTTGGAGATAGCAAAGAAAGGGGAAATAGAAGAACAGTTTTTAAAAGAAGATTGAGGGGAGAAACCAGGAAGTCAAAGAGGAAGATAAATAAGAAAAAAGCATATATGCCAAAATGAAACCCAGTACTTTGCATATTAGTTTTAAAGTTTAGTGAAGAAAATTTAAAATGCAGTATTATTCTAAGGTACATGAGGGGGCGATTTGTAGTGAACCTGATGCTTAGTAAGCACCAAAGTCTGGGTGTTTTCAAATATGACTCATTTAATCTTTGCACAGTCTTATCCCAGTGTTCTCAGCTTTGATTTACACAAGTGCGTCCCTGCTATGTGGTGTGAAGAAGATCCCCAGAGCTGAATAAGGTGAGATTCTGAGTCAGTATACTTCAAAATATCTCAGAAAATGATGTTTTTATCAATCTTTTCCACATAACCCTAATATCTGTGGGGTGCAGAATACATTTGGAGAAATACTGTGCATTACATATTGGCACTATGTCTGAATTTTAATTGAACAAACAAAAATTAGGAAGGCTTGATAACTTGTTTGAAGTCACCTATTCTTAGAAAAGATAGGAAGACTGTTACAGCTGTTGAGAATAAGCCAGAAATGAGAAAGGGGTTAAGAAAGAATGAAAATACAAGACCATGACATTATTAGGGAATGCTCATGGAAATACCAAATACCAAGAGGGTTTTTTTATTCTGGTGAAGACAGAATATCTGGTATCAAACCCATTTTCCTGCCAGGAAAAAAAGAAGGAGGAATGTGTAAGAGGTAGGCAAAAAACTAAAATAACTGTCTCCAGACACTGTCCTACAACCACTACACATGATATTCACTGAAACAGAAGGAACATAAGGTAAAAAGCACATGGATACTGGCTTTCTATGATAGCGTTTTCTAACCCCCACCACAAAAATAAAGTCCAAGACAAGTACAAAAGTCTCACTGAATAAAGCAACTAGTCTAGAATCTTAAGCTTCCAAAATGCTGGCATTACAAGACATGTTATTACATAGGAGAAATCAGAATTAAGGTTTTTCAAAGTCTGAATAAGCATTCTTGGTAGGATTCTTGACAAGCTCCTACTCTGCACATTTAGAGGTCAAGATTCCAATGTCCTGTGTCTTAGTCAAAGTTCTATTGCAGTGATGCGATGCCATGACCATTGCAACTCTTACAAAAGAGAGCATTTAACTGGGGCTTGCTTACATTCAGAAATTTACTCTATTATTGTCATGGTGGGAAACTTGGCAACACGCAGTCAGACAGGTGCTGGAGAGGTAACTAAGAGTTCTATATTTGAGCAGGCAGCAGGGAGAAAGAGACAGAGACAGAGAGAGAGAGAGACTGGGCCTTGCTTGAGCATTAGAAGCCCAAAAGCCTGCTCCCGGTGACACACTTCCTCCAACAAGGCCACGCCTCTTAATCCCTCTCATGTAGTGTCATGCCCTAACTACCAGGCATTCAAATCTATGGGCCTGTGGGTGCCATTCTTATTCAAACCATCACCTAGTGCCACAGGAAAACCAGAAGCTGGGGAGCTGAACAGAAATCACAAGGCTTCAGAGTGATAAGAAAAATGTTTTCCACTATTGTCATCTGCCCACAGCTTGATAAGTCTCATCAGGACTGCTTGGATCCTCTTCCTCCATGGCCTGGCAAGGCTTCATCATCAGGGGTGAGTGATAAGAGAACAGTCAACTCAGTTCATGATAGAGGCAGCCCCTGATACTGTCACTCAGAGACCCCCATAGAGACTGAGCTGCCTATGGGCCGCATCTGAGCAGGGGGTCTAGGTCCTCTCCATGCATAGCCCTCCATTGTTGCACCAGTCTCTGCAGAACCTCCTGGGATCGGATCTTTTAGTTTTGTTGGTCTCCTTGTAGGGCTCCTGACTCCTCCAAGTCCCTCTAATCCCACCCCTCTCTTCCTCCATAAGACCCCCTGCGTTCTGCTCAAAGAATGGCCTGAGTCTCGATATCTGCTTTGATTCCCTGTTGGGTGAATCTTTTCATAGTATCCTCTATGTAGACTCCCATCCTGTTTCCTCCCTTCCACTGCTTCTGCTGTCTATCCTGTTTGCCATTCTGAATGAGATTTAAGCATCCTCCCTAGGGTCCTCCTTAGTGGTTAGCTTCCTCAGGTCGGTAGATGGCTAGAGTGGAGGACTCCTCCTTTCAGTAGACTAGGGGAAAGGTGTTAGTATTTAGGCAGCCTGCTTCTGGGTTGCCTAGCAACCTATGATGTTAACATGTGTTGCCTGCTAGGTAGTTACACCTGGCAGGCATGGTTAAGTTGCTCCATAAAAGTACCTACCAGCCACTTTATCTCTCTCTTGCCTTCTTTGTTCTTGTGTTCTCTTCCTCTCTCCTGCTCTTCCCCTCTTTCAGGGCACCTCCTCCCCCAACCATGTCTATTTCTCTCTCTCCTCCCTCTCTCTCCTACTGTGCACAAAGACAATCTCTGTGACCCCCTTCCCCTTCCTTTAATAAAACCTCCCACGTGGAACCAGTCACATGGCTTGATTTATGAACCAGCGTATAACTCCACTGTACAATCCTAACAAAGGGGAGGGTGGGACTGGGAGAGCTGAGGGAGGAGGCTTCAATTGGGATATATAATGGATAAATTGTGAAGAAAATTTTTTAAATAAATAAATAAATAAATAATTTTAAAAACTAGAATACGGAAAACAAAACAAAACAAAAATAAATAACAAATAACACCACTACAAAAAAAAATGTTTATCAGGTCCAAGGAAAAAGAGAAAGACTTTCATAAATGTCTCAGGGTTTCAGTTAGAACTCTAGAAAGACACTGTTTTCAAAGTAATTATAGACTGGGGTGAGGAATACACACTAATGGGAGTTCCAATGCAAAAAAGAAAAATATCTTATGTTTGAATAAATGCGACTGAGAAAGTTTGGGATTGATAGAAGCTAACATCCAAGTTCAAGACATTTAGCAAAGCCCATGCAGGATTTAAAAGTCAGTATATATTTAAATATATTCAAATGATTTTAACCAACAGAAGAGTAAGCCTTGATTTTAAGAGTTGGAAGACAAATTAACTTCAAATGAGCAACTGTAAAAGTGATAGTAAACTTGCGACAAGAAACTATGGAGGCTAATAAAACCTGGACTTCCAGCCTTGAAAGCTGTCCAAAAGTAAAAAAACAGACAATAAATGTGGGGGAAAAACTGAAAGAAATGTGAAAGCTGAAGGAATATACTGCCAGAAGACATGTGTGCCAGAGAGTATCTCTTAGGGAAGCACAGACCACTGCAGGAATAAATAGAACATAATAAAAAAAGGTGACAACTCGGCTCTTCTGAAAGTTCAGTCAGTAAAGTAGCAACCAGTAAAGGACTGCATTTTTAGTCACAGGAAATAAATATTGTTGAAATATGAGCAGAAGCATTAATTCAAATCTCTCTATAAGCTGCTCAAGGTATTGTTTTGTGAGAATTCGTTAAGATGAAATGTCACCGAAATCGACCTAGTCCAGCATATTGGTCACATGCTGTATATGCCAGCAATGAGTCTGTTAATTCCCAAGATTCATTTTCATTACTTCAGGTACCGAAACATAAGTCAGCTTGTTTCACTACACTTTGTCACGTACTTTCTCAGAGTCCCATAGAAAGAAAAGCAATGTGAAACAGTGGTTTTATTCTGGAAACCATAATCATTGATTATTTGCTCACTGAGGGCAAAATATCAGAGTTGCTTCATCAGAATATAAATGCAGGGGCACCAGAAACTATCCAGCCTTGGTCCTTCATGCCTCATGAAACAATTCAGATCAAGGATTAATTGAAGATTTGTATGGAATTCTTCTTATCATTAATTGTATCATTAATTGATGCTTGACATTATACTTGATGCTATCTTCATGTTAGCTAAACAAATATTCAATCAACATGGTCCGCTCTTGAGAATTTTATTTTTTTAATTACTTTTATTAATTACAGTTTATTCACTTTGTATCCCTCCTGTACCTCCCTCCCTCCTCCCCTCCCAATCCCACCCTCCCTCTTTCCCACCCTTGTCCCTCTCCCAGTCCACTGATAAGGGAGGTCCTCCTCCCCTTCCTTCTGATCCTAGTCTATCAGGTCTCATCAGGAGTGGCTGCATTATCTTCTTCTGTGGCCTGGGATGTCCTTGTTTTTAATAGTTGAATAGTATTCCATTGTGTAGATGTACCACAGTTTCTTTTTTTTAATTAATTATACTTTATTTACTTTGTATCCCCTCCTCTAGTTCCCTCCCTCCTCCCTTCCCAAACCCTCCCTTCCTCCTCCTTCTCCACACATGCCCTTCCCCAAGTCCACTGGTAGGGAAGGTCTTCTTTTCCTTTCTTCTGATCCTAGTCTGTTAGGTCTCATCAGGAGTGGCTGCATTGTCTTCCTCTGTGGCCTGGTAAGGCTGCTCCCCCATCAGGGGAAGGTGATCAAAGAGCAGGCCAATCAGTTCATGTCAGAGACAGTCCCTGTCCCCATTACTATGGAACCCACTAGGAGACTGAACTGTCATGGGCTACATTTGTGAGAATTTATAGTCTAATAGGAAAATACACACATACAAACAACTGCATGCAATGAAGTGTTATATGTGATGTAACAGTTTGACCCAATTCAGCATATTGATCACATGCTATTTATGCCAGAATTGAGTCTGTTAATTTCCAAGATTTGTTTTTATTCTGTCAGGCACTGTTACATAAGTCAGTTTTTTTTTTATAACAGTAATTTTGTTACATAATATCTGCGAATACCAGAGAAAGAAAAGAAATAAGGTTATAAGAAATTTAAAAAAAAATCAATGCATCTAAGGTTGGATGAGAAAAGTGTATATCAGGAGAGACAACTGATTTCTGAATTTTTAAAGCTGACAATCCACTTGACAAAGACCATAATGAAGGAAATAGGCCAGGTATATGAGACAGAGAAGTCAAAATTCTCACTACATGGTCTAAACTATCTTCAGAGAAGGTACATAGCATTATTATACCTTACATTATATAATATGATACGTGGGGTTCACAGTGGACACTGACATGTAAATTTAATAAAATAAAAAGTTTACTTCCCTAGTTTCAGTAGTCAAATGTGAATGATTTTAATATATATATATATATATATATATATATATACACACACATATATATATAGTATATATAATTTAACTATATATATTAGATTTTACAATGCATTTAATATCCCAACTACATAGCAGTGCCAAGTATACTAGTGAAAGCTATCAGAGAAGCAATCCCATTCAACACTCCCCCCCAAAAAAATACTTAAAATACCTGAGAATAAACATAACCTAGGAAATGAAAGATCTCTACAGTGTAAACATTAAGAGACTGAATAAAAAAATGGAAGATGGAAAGATCTCCTATAACCATGGATTCGAGTAACTAAACTTATGAAAATAACCACCCAACCAAAAGCAATCTACAGATTGAATGCAATACAAATCAAAATATGAGGATCTTTCTTCATCTACATGGTAGTAATCTCAAAATGTATACTGAGACACAAAGCAATGGATAGTTAAAGCAACCCTGGCAAAATGAACATTGTAAGAGATATCCACATATCTGATTCTAAATTAAACTACAGAGCCATAGTAAAGAAAACAGCATGGTACTAGCACTAAAACAGACACAAAGGTCACCATAGCAGACTAGAGGACACAGGTACAATGCCATACGACCACAGCTGTATTATCTTTGACAAATACATTATAAATGTGGGATAGAAGATGACATCTTCAACAAATAGTGCTGAGAAACATGGATTTCAAGAAGCAAGAATGAAATTAGACCTTTACCTCTCACCCTGAACAAAAACTAACTGCAAATAGACTGAGGACCCCAACATAAGACTTGAAAATGCTAGAAGGGAAACTAGGGGATATACTTCAACTTTCAGGGCTGTGTAAACTTTTTGTATAGGGCCCCAGGAGCACATAAAATCAGATCAACAATTGACAAATGGGATCTCCATCATTCAAAAGGCTAAAGTAAAGCAAAGAAGACTGCAGGTAGAACCAAGAGGCAGCTCACAGGATAGAAAGAGTGTTGAAGTGATTTCAAAAGATCGCATAGTGGGAAAGTTGGGGTGGGTCTAGGAAAAATGCTGGAAGGTGAAGATGATCAAAATACGCCACGTGAAATTCTCCAAGAATTATTAAAACTATTACTCCATAAAAGACTAGGCTCGTATTTGAGGTCACATCTATTCTTTCTGCTAACTTTGCTCTGACAGAACTCAGGCTCAGGGATGTAGGAAGACATCATGAATTTCTTCAATTATTATACTGTCTTCAATGGTCCTTGGGGACATTTCTACGTAGAGCTTTTATTTTTCTGATAATTGCTTCCAGACCCTGAGACTAAGATTAATCTTCGTTCTTACTATAAGCAATGGTGTTGCTTCCCCAGTATTGTGTTGTAGACAGTCTGAAATTTTCTAAAATAAAAGAGGCTTCTGTAAGGAAGCTGAATTTTCAGCATGTCGAGTCAATCAGTTGCTATATATTTTAGTCTTAGAATAAAGCACATTAGATTTATGCCTTCACATTGTCTTTATTCACAGACCACTTCATTTACTTAGGGATTTATGATCACTTTAAGATCACTGGAAATCTGATTCCTGGTTAAGTTAGGCATTGTTATTTATATCGTTGACTTTTATAAATGACTTATTTTGATACAGCATCTATTTTTCTAAGCTAGTAACTGGCAATGTTTTCTCTATTGAAGAGAAAATGTTATATAATAAAAACCATCTATGCTCAAGACTGTAGATATTGTTTATGAGGTAACTTTTAGATTTTCTGCACTGCTGGTATATATGTGATATTCAGACAGCTTTGCCAAACTTGTAATTTTAAAATATTGTATAGTTTATAAAATGTCTCTACATGAAAATATGCCATACAGACAACCACTTCTAACTAACATTTTAAATACATCTTTTTTGCTTAACTTATTTAACAGGAATTTATTAGTCAACTATTATACAGAAGAAACTGATTAAGACACTAAGAAAATAGTATAGCCTAGACTATAACAATATAACCTAAAAGGAATAACAGGCCTTATTTCACAAAGTTCGCTGGAAAACTTTGAAAATAAACTATGCAAATAAGTGCTAAAACAAAGAATAATTGAACGAAGATAGTCTTGAATTGTCTCTTCTGCCTAGATTGTGTGTAAACCCATGGCAGACTGAATCTGAAAACAGATTAAAGAGAAATGACATTCAATCCGTAGTTATCATACTCATAACTAAATGTACCAAATAGATTTAAGTGTAGAGAACCGCTACATTCTTACCTCATTTCTTGAAATTCTCAACTTTTTGAGAATTTGCCACACACATTGTTATTTGCCACACACTTTTTCTGAGAATGTAAATGGTTCAAAATCACAATCCAATGGAGAAGGTACTAGTAGCATGATTTGTGTGCTTGTGTGTATGTGTGTGTGAGAGAGACAGACAGACAGACAGAGAGGATCCACTCCTGTTGCTACAAAAAATATTAGATTTATAAATAATATAAATGTATTCTCACAGTTCTGAGGGGCTAAGAATTCCCAAATCAACTCATCAAATTCAGTGTCTAAAGAATTCAGTTCTCTGCTTCCAAGATACAACTCCTCTGCACACTCAATGGCAAAGAGACTTATGGAGAACGAAGAGTGAATTCTTTTCCTTGAGCCCTTTCATAATAACAGCTGTAAGAGCAGCATCCTTGTGACTTAATTTCATCCTACATGGTGCACCTCCTAGTACGGATGCATTAGGCATTGAGTGTGGAGCAACAGAAACACTCAAATCATAGCATTAATGTTTGCTCTTAAATATAGGTGAGGAATAATGAACTGCACATCACACCCTGACCCAAGGATTCAAAACATGGGGAGGTCATTCCCATGCAGCACCAAAACACCTTTACTATGTGGTAGCATTTGATGGTCCAGGTGTAGCAAATGCCAGTGAGCGAATCTAGGTGATAAAGACAAGGCTTCGCATTCTCTTTCTATTTGTCTTAATTTTCAAAGATTTCAAAAAAAAAAAAAAATCAGACTTCCCAATGGTATGTGCATGTTCAACAAAACTTCAATATTTTGTCATAGTTTTTTCATTTTATAAAAGTTACACACCATGAAATACATCAATTGAATGTGCACGATTAAGAGATTTTGATAAATGGAAGTACTTGTACCTTCCAGACCTCTATTAGAATGTATAGAACATTACCAACACACAGGAAGTTTCCCTTCGGCTCCTCCCCAATCTAGTCCTTCAACTTGATCACCATAGGCAATACTGTTCTGATGTTACTCTACCACAGATGAGATTTTCTGGGTTTTAACATTTCAGAAAAATGGCATCATGGGCAGTTTACATTATAAGTACAAGATTTCTTTCGTTTGGAATAATGTTTTTAACATATATTTATTTTGAGGGTTGATGGGCATTTTGTGTCCATTTCTGCTCATATAAACAAAGCTGCTCTTGATGTTCACGCACAAGGTTTGTTGCTGACATAATTTTACAGGCAGTGTAAATTTGTAGAAGTAGGATTTCTGAGTTGTAGTGTGGATATATCTTGATTTTCACAGAAAGATGAACAATGACACAGCCATCTCTCCTGCTTATTTACCCAGCAGATGCAGAAACATGTCAACATTTTCAATAACCTGGCTAAGCAATCAGGACATTTTGCTAAGAGAAATGAGGCAGCCACGGGGAGACAAAAATTCTTGATTTCTCCTATGCCAGGTGTCCAAAGTTGTCAAAACAGAACTCAGACTGGTATGGCAGGGATGGGGAGAGAGATACGTGCAAATTTGGTTTTATATATGTCTGACTTGTTTTGTTTTATCTCGTTGGCTGTTTGAGACAGTCTTTCTATGTAGTGGTAGGTGGCTAGCTGGCCTAAAACTTGCTCTTTAGAGAAGGTTGGCCTTCGTTTTGTTCTAAGCTGCTTGTATCTGCCTCCTGAGAGCCGGAGGGCAGTGTGCCACCACATCGGAAAGAGAAACTGTTTTCTCTTAGATATAATAGCGTTTGGTCACGGATGACTAGAGTAAGCTTCATAGCTTTTCTGAATTACATGATGCTTGGGCTTATCAAAACAGTTTAAATATATTAAAAAGAACCCATTTTCAAATGATGTTTCTTCTTCTCAGAAAACCCACAGACTGTTAAAGACACACTGGAAGTGGTGGGTACGCTGTTTGGTACTCGGTTTATTGTGGTGATATTCTCAGGCGTATGCATAGCAAGATAAGTGCAGGGAATGTGTATATGCAGGAATCTGAATTCGTTCTCTTTAAAGTTAAAATGCAATGGACAGGTACCCTAATCCCAGCATTTGAGACTATGAAGCAGGAGAATCATTGTAAGTTCAAGGCCAACTTGGGCTACAGTGAGACTGTGTCAAAGAAAGAAAGAAAGAAAGAAAGAAAGAAAGAAAGAAAGAAAGAAAGAAAGAAAGAAAGAGAGAGAGAGAGAGAGAGAGAGAGAAAGAAAGAAAGAAAGAAAGAAAGAAAGAAAGAAAGAAAGAAAGAAAGAAAGAAAGAAAGAAAGAAAGAAGCAAAAATATATGATTTAAGTTTTATAAGGAAATTAGTAGTCTGTCTTCTGGAGTGGATGCAAACTTTTGGAATCCCCTCAAGTAACACATGAGCGTTCCATTTGCTCACATCCTCACCAACATGTGGTGTTCTCAGCTTTTTAATTTTAGCCCCTCTAGTGAGCATGCGGTGGTAGCTTATTATGATTTTAATTTGAATTTCATGATGACTGATGTTGAACACATTTTCATATGGTTTTATATATATATATATTCATTCTATTATGCAATGTACTTTGAGATTTTTCCCACTTTACACACTGGGTCAGACAGCCTTTTATTTTTGAGTTTTATCAACTCTGTGTATACTTTGAATTCCAATAAATGGCTAAATAGAATTTATTACTTTGCTAACCTGCCAAAATCCAATGAAATCTTTTACTTTCTTTTTATATTTCTTTATTTAGTTAGAAATGGGGTCTTACTTTATATCCCTGACTGGCCCATAACTCATTATATAGACAAGACACAAAAAATGAGCTTGCCTCTGCTTCTCTAATGCTAAGATTAAAGGCATGTGCCAGCTAAATGGTTTCTTTTACTGGACAAAACATTTTCTGTTTTGCTAAGCTCTTATCGGTATTTTCCTTCGATTATTTCTTCCCGTGTCCAAATATAAGGCTTGGTGCAGCCCCCGAGGCTTGAAAGAAATCTTTCTGTGTGCTACACAAAACACCTGTACATGTTATGGCTCTGTTTAAATTTGGATCTAGATACATCTCTGTTTAACTTTGTGTGGCATGAAAGAAAGTATTGTGCACTCTTTGAGTGTAGCTGTTCACTTATGCTAATACGATTTGTTGAAAAGTATTTTCTTCCTCTATTAGATTTCATTGGTGACTTTCTCAAAAAATCACTATTTGAGGAGCTATTTCTTGGCTACAGTATTACTCATATTTCTGTGCCTATACCATAGGACTTGATTGCTATGACAATGGAGTAAGTTTTGAAATCATGGAGTATAAGTCTTTATCTCTCTATCTATCTCTCTATCTCTCTATCTCTATCTATCTATCTATCTATCTATATACATATATACATGGATTGTTAATAGTTGATAGTAATAGTTAATAGTATCTGTCTCTAAGTCTTCTTTGTCTCAAAGACACATGACATGTCTTTACTAAATAACTCATTTCATTTTAGGATATTTGGTTAAACTTGTTAAAAGGAATTCATCATTGTGTATGTTTTGTTGATAAAATAACGGAATCATTTTAAATTTAATTTTAAAATTGTTTTCTTCAGATGAATAAAATATAATTGCTTTTTAAATTTTATCTCATGTCCTGTATTTTTTTGCCGAGCAATAGAAATTTGATATACTTTTTACCATTTTCTAACTAAATAATAGCTTAATGTATAAATGGAAACAGGCTTTTATTTGTCCTGTGTCTCATGTTTACTCTCTCCAGAGTCATTAACGTGAATAGAAGCTCCAGAGACTGAATGTGCAGGGTGTCAAACATCTTTCCATTCATATGGCACTAGCTGCAGAGTTTTAAGTGGGCTTTGTCAGGTGGGAAAATACCTCTGCTTTTAATTTGCTAACGATATAGTAAATGAGTATTGTTTTCTTTTCCATCATCTGTTAAGTATATATTTCTGATTTTATCTATTAATATAATGAATTCTAGCCAATTTCTAAAAAGCAAATCTCACATTCCTACAATATAATTCCCTTGATCACAATAATAAAGCCAATTTTCTTATATTTTAATCATTTTAATGCATACAAAAGGATAGTAGTGTGTATCATTGTTTGATAATACTTTAGTAAGCTTTTGCTATCCAGTTAATTGTGGTATCATAAGATAAACTGGGAAGTGTTTCTTTTATTGTCTATCATCTATCAACGAGTTCATAAAAATAGAATCTTAGAATTTAATGTGAAAATAGTTGGTTTTAGGGATTTGATGAACATTTCTCCAAAGAAACTTAAGAAAATAATCCCCCTTACAAGAGCATCACTAAAGACATGAGGGTATTTTTTTCTAACATTGAAAATGTCAGTGGGATAAATTAAGCATTATATTTAATTGATGTTGGGCAGCATAGATGAGCCCAGAGGGCATTGTGCTAAGTGAAATAAGCCAATAATCAAAAGAACACAGGTTCCTACTTATATATGGCACCTAAGGGAGCTAACCTACAGAAACAGAGTATAGCATGGAGGTTGCCTGGGGTGGAATTGGAAGCACACAGGAAGAGGTGGTGTTGTTCAGAGTTCAAATCTTTAGCTGTTAAATTAATATGTTTTGGTGACATCGCCTATAGCTTAGTGATCAAATAGTGAATAATACATTGTATATTTTAAGTTTGCTAAAGCTGTGTCTCTAGTATTCACATCACAAAAATGGTAATTACATGAAATGATGGACGTGTTAATTAGCTTTGTCATGATGATCATTTCACAATGCTGTATCAAATCATCATATGAAATACTTTATGTAAACACAATTAATATATGTTAAGTATACCTCAATAAATCTATGGAAAAGTTTTCACAAGTAGTTCTAAGGAAATCTAACATAACAAAAAAAGTTTATGAAAAAATAAAGTTAATGTTCTGCCAGTTTATAGAAGGCGATGAAACTGGATAGGAAGCAGAAGGCCTACATTTTGGTACAGTATCCATTAGTTTGATAAAATGATATTTTCTCAATTTGAATTGTCTGTAAAATGATCAATGTTTACACCTTATCTGAGTTATAAGGGTGTTTCTGAGGTTCAAGTGAAATAAGGCAAAATGCTGTGACAGATTTTAAAACACTATGTAAATAGATAATTCAATTATAAGAGCTCTCTCCCCACCTTCTGTCATTCTCTCCTGAAGTGGAGGTTTCTGGTTTCTTTGAAGACTCTGTTTTGCCATGTGATGTTTTGCTGGAGGTTGGCTTATGAGAGAGCATGTGATATTTCGCTGGAAGATCTCTTCTGCAATGGGCGTGACTTTGTCCACCTGAGTGCATCTGTAGGTAGACTCTGAGGATAGGAGATACATAGAGTCCACACACAGTGAGACATGGCTTTTTAGACCAAAATTGCTGTGCTGATCTTCATGCTTCTACACTTGACTTCACAGAGAGTAGCATTCCAGAGAATTTCTCGGGACAATCCAACTGAGTCTTGAGGCTTTTGCTGACTTGTTGATTCATATTGCTGCTTGGTGTTGACCTTTGGACTGGGCTGCTGGTATCCTGATGACTGGGTTTGGTAATCCCATGAAGACCCATCAACCCTAATCAGCAGGAAGTAGGTAAAGAGGTCTAAAGCAATTTTCCCTACTAATCTCATATCTAAGGTGAGGGGGTTAGAAAAGAGTAAAAGGTATTTAAGAACCCTAAATAAAGTAGATTTGGTGAAAAATCTAAGCCTACACTTTCCTCCTCCTCTCTTTCTTCCCTTGTTTCTTATTAGGGAATTGCAATAAAATAGCAACACCTAACCTTGTTTGGCATATATGCACTTTTTAATGCAAGAAAGTTAATGTTGATAATAAAAAATTACTTTACGTACTTCTTGATTCTTTATTGTTTGTTTGTTTTTTGATGTATTAGAGACAATATATCATTAATTAGAGTACCATATGCCTGGGCCCATTTCTTATCTAGAATTATTGTGTAGTCTTTTATGGTCCCAAGCCCTCACAACTTTGGCTGCTTTAAAAATTGTACTTTCTGTATGTTTCCTTTTTTATTTTTTTCTTATTCATTTCATCTTTGTTTCACATTCCCTCATTACTCACTTTCCATTACTGTAGTCTGTCCTTTATGTGTTTATTTCTAAGCTGTTCCTTGTGTTTGTGGAGAATATATGACTTTGCAAACTATTTCAAAACCTGTTGATTCTCTACCCATGTCAGAACATTACCTTATACATGACTACTTTCCTATCAAGAGGTTGATGCTGAGACTGTGTTCTTGCTACCTTAGTCACCATTTGATAAATTGTACATGTTTGTAAATGTATGTGTGCCTTATAAATCATGAGACTATCTTTTTTATTTTTTAAATTTGTTTCTTGCCAATTCACATATATGAATTTTTTATACACATGCATATTACATATATGTATTATATATATATATTATATTGCATCCTGATTATACTCACTCTTCTATCTCCCTCTCACTCCTGCTCACAACTCTACAAGTTTCTTTCCCACATTCTTTGCTTTTCATTTTGTTTTGTGACCCTTGAGTATTGACCAGGTCCACTTGTGTGACCATGAGAATACTTATTATGACCTTTCAAATTCAATATGATTGAGCATGAACCCTCAAAGGGAAACAGAACAGCAGTAGATAAAGGGAAGAGGGAAGGAGGGGGGTGGGAGCTAGGTAGTGGTGAGGGATGGGAGGCTTCAGTTGGGATGTATTATAAATACAAAATAATTGTCAGTAAAAGCGAAAACAATAACTTTCAACATCAAAAATCATTGATCTCTATATATGTTTATATGGTGCCCATTTGTCATCTGGGAGATTCAAAGATTTGATAGTGACAAAAATTTGGAGAGAATTCTTGCCCCATATACTTTCATGATAAGGTGATTTCTCTGAACCAGACTCCCACTTTGAAACCTAGAAATACAGACAATCAGGCTACTGAAAAGAGTAGAGCTGCTTTCCTGTCTTCAGAGAGAAGGTCTGAGAGGATTATTACCATCAGCAGTACAAAAATGATGCTCATTAATATGATGACCTCAGAGTAAGTCCGCTGTCTGGGAGGAGAGAAAGGAGGTGGAGTTAAAGGGGGTACAAAGCACGCTTTGGTGGAGAATTCTATAAAAACATTACCAGGAAGTATTCAGTTCCATTAAATTCTACAGAAAATTCACAATGTTCAATTTTTTCTTTGTCTTTTTTAATTTTATTAACATGTAGTTCCATATATATAATAGATATCTCCATAAGTGCATGTATATGCAAAGCAACTTGTAATGGAGAACAGATGAGGGTGTGAGTGATAATAACCAAAAGGCAATATATGCATTTGTGTGAGAGAGAGATAGAAAAAGAGAGAATATATCCAAGAAAAAAATAATGACAATGAAAAGCTACCCTCATGTTTTATAATGTGCATTACATATAGATATATGCATAGATATTCAATTATTATGTTCACTACCATTACCCTCTTCTACCTTCCTCCCACCCCCATGAACCTCTTCTTTCCAACTAGTCTCCCTCCTACATTCATGTCTTTGGATGGGATTCATCTACCAATGTTGGATAAGCCTGAAACTCACCAGCACCTACACCACTTAAGAAAACGACACTCCTCCCCAGTACCCATGAATTGCCAGTTGCTCCTCATGGAAGCTCATGGGCACTATGCCTCATCTACAATGGTATGTTGAAGGGTTCAGTTGTGTGTAGGCTCTATGCACATAACCACAGCTGCTGTGAGGTCATGGTTGCAGTTGCTATGTCTGGATGCCAGTGTGCTATAGCACTCCTCCTAATCCTCCAGCTCTTGCGATCTTCCTACCTTCTCTTTGGGATGTTCTTGTGGTCTCTCTTAGGGTGTGACATAAATATTCCACCTAAGACTGAGCACTCACAGTCCTTTTTTTATTAATATTATGTTGCCAAGGCTTAGGCGGCAGAAGGTCAGGAGGAAGTGTGACCACCTTGACTAGAGGCTCCTACATAAGGAAACTGTGTTGTCTCCATCTTGGAGGGCTGATAAAGAGTGTAAATGGGAAAACTTGAATTATTCAGAAAAATTCTTAGGAGCAGTTGCCAAGGGAAAGAGTCCATGTGGCCTCAGGTAGATGGTCTTTTGCCAAGACTCTAACTCCTTTTCCTTTTATTCTTTTACCAATTCTAATGATCTCTCCTTCCAAAGTTTTCATTTTGATGATACATCTTAGAGATGTGTGCATTTAATGAGGCAGAAAAACCTGGAAATACCCTCAATCTTACTGAAACAGAAGTAACTTATAAATGAGAGCTCAGGAGGAACTAGAAGCTGTTTCCAGATGGAGAGTAGGCAACATGAGGGACTTATGCTCAAAGAAACATCAAATTATTTATCTGTAGGCTTTGTTTTGCATCTATGATGTGATTTCACAGGGTGCAATAGCTCATGCAATGAAAGCAGGCAACAAAACAAACCTACTGAAACAAAGTACAGTTCCTCCTTGGGGCCTTCCTTCTATCAACAATATGACAATAAGAATGCAAACATCAGGGCTGCTCTTTCCTCACAGGGGAAGTATGTTGCAGATGTAAATTGCAACAAACATAAAATGCAGTTATCAGTGCTATTTTACTATGATTACAAATACATGTGCAAAATACCAATTTAGCCAAATCATTGATATCCTGGCTTGGTATATTTCAGTGATTCCTGTGTGTCTGGGGTTAGAAGTGTGAGTCTTCATTCCAGCCATGGTCAGCCAGTCCTCACATATCTGTCTTCAAAACATGTCTGCCTTCAAAACCCCTCTGAGTGCTGTCTGTCTACCACACTGATCCACTACTCCTACATCCAAAGTGTGTTGATGTCAGGGTCTTCTCAAAAGCAATTGTCTTTGTCAGCAAAGTCTTTCCCTCCTCAGCATCCTTTTACTCCCTCTCATTCCACTGAGGTTATTGCCTCAAGGAAGCAGTTTTTTTTTCCTTGGCAAAGCCAACCACCCATTGATTTGTGGGAACTGACTTTACGTTACCACCTCCTCTGACACACATTCTAAGCTCTGGTTTTGTTTATCATTTCATCTTTAGGACCTGGCAATTATTTTTTCAGTCCATGACAAATATTTCACATGCCATGAATAAAGAAAAAGAACAAAAGAAGAAAATACTAGTGGAAGCATAGAAAGTTGAAGACAAGAAAGCGAGGAAAGAGAGAAAGAAGGTAAAAGAGGAAAAGGAATACAGATTTAATGGAGAATAGTCACTGAAAGGCTCTAGTTAACAGAATGAAAACTATTCATTAGTGTCATCAAAGCCATTTCATCTTTTTTTTCTGTATCTTATAACATTCACTAGCTATGCTGCTTGTCTATAAGCAAGGTCTTGTTGACTGAGTTTGTGTGTGTGTGTGTGTGTGTGTGTCATGTACTTATCCTTGAGTGTTTGTGCATGTGAGTGGGTGCATTGCACAAATGTGCATCTAGAAGCCAGCAGTCAATGCCAAAGTACCTGCCTCTGCCACTCTGTACACTTTACTTTTTGAGCACCTGTTTCTCACTCAATATGGAGCTCATCTGTTGAGCTAGGTTGGTTGGTCAAGGTGCTTCACAGATCCTCTCATGCACCTGCTCTGGTGTTAAGAATTTATATCACATGGCTTTTAATGTGAGTGCTATAGATCCCAATTCTAGTCCTTAGGCTTGGGCAGCAAGCATTTTCCTGAATGAGATTTCTCCTGGCCCATGTGTTCTAGGACACTTCTACAGATTAATAAAATGTGGGTCCCAGAAACTGTAAGGAAAACTTTAAGCTGGCTAATCAAACATTGTTTGCACATGATCTCTTCCTTCAAATTAACCAGTTCTTTGGTTTATTTTTTACTGTGTATATGGCTTGTGACTTGGAAAAGGTATCCACATGCATAGAAATAATGTTGGCTTTCATGTATTGTTATCCAGTGACTAACATTTTAAAGTAATCCACAGAAAGCATTGTCAAAATTAAATAAAATGAGAATAATGCATAAAGTTCTTTTTTCAAAATGTAGAACATCTACACAAGCGCTTTCATCTGGTGCGTCAGGGCCAGCTCTGCTTGTTCTGCTGCCTTAAACTCACTGCAAGCTGCCAAAACACAGTAACAGACTTTAATCCCTTCTCTAAAATGATGGATTAAGGAAAGAGGCTACATTTCAGGTCTGATTTTTAGTTATTTTTCTGTTTGTTTAACTTATTCACTTTACACCCTGATCATGCCTCTCCACCCAATCCTATCCTCCCTCCCTCTTCCTTCTATACTCCCTCCCCTACTCCTCAGAAAAGGGGAACCCCCACCACCCACCCAAGTCCATCAAGTCTCATCAGGACTGAGTGCATCCTCATCCCCTGTGGCCTGGTGAGGCAGCCCTGCCAGGGGAAAGTGATAAAAAAAAAAAAAAACAGGCAACAGAGACTATGTCAGAGTCACTCTCTATTTCTCTTACTAGGCCACCCATATGAGAACTGAGCTGCCCACTGGATACATCTGTTTAGGGGTCCTTGGTCCAGTCCATGTATGGTCCTTGGCTGGTGCTTCAGTCTCCTTAAGCACCCCTGGGCCCCTGTTTGTTGGCTCTGTCGGTCTTCTAATGGAGCTTCTGTTCCCTCCGGGTCCTTCTATCCTTAACCAAACTCTTCCACAAGACTTCCTGCACTCCACCCAATGCTTGGCTGTGAGTCTCAGCATCTGTTCCAATCCACTGCTGTGTGGAGCCTCTCACAAAACAGCAATGTTAAGCTCCAGAGCAATAGTAATAAACACTGCATGGTAATGGCATAAATGTGACCTTATGAAACTGATTTTTAGTTCTTATAAAGCTCTCCAGACTGGGATCCTTACATCTTTAAGGAATACATAGAACTCTGTACGTTAAGGCTGATTATGACAAAGTCCTTCTCTGGCCAGATGTGAACTAGAAAGATGTCTAATGGAAGCTTTGTAGGAATCTGTGCCCCTGTCATTTTGGGTTGTTGTTGTTGTTGTTGTTGTTGTCATAATGTTATTTCCAAATTGCACAGTTTTGAGTGTCTTTCTGCATTCTTTATTTCCCCATCAGTCTTGTTACTTTCATTGTTCTTTGTTGTACAATGTGTGAGTTTTTAGTAACACAAATGTTGGCACTATGGGAGAAACACCAGTATTTTCTACAAAATACAACTACCTCTAGATGAAAAACAACTAATATTTTTGTCTCAATTATCTAATTGTATTTTTGAATTCCTGAAAGCAAAGGTCCAACATTGACCATGGTCCTGACCCTTACCTAACCCTAAGCTAATTTCCTAACTCCTGTGTAAATTGTGTTCTGGGAACTGAGCCTCGGTATCCGAGGTATCTTTCACAGAACCTAGTCAAGTGGGAACTTGAGACTTCTGCCTTTAAATGAAGATAGTTCTGCTTTGCTTTCTAAATCTAGTCAACAGAAACATACTCTAGCCACTTCCAGGCACCTTGTTGTAAGAGTCAACATTGCCCAAAACCTCAAAGTTTGTGTTTGAGGTTTATTACAGCTATATACTTGTTCCTGAAAACTGAAGACATCTTTATTTTAGAATTATCTTAAGATTCCCAAGACCCAAGATATGAGCTCATCTAGTATTTATCTGCTTCTTCTTAGTATGTGCTTCTTCTTAGATATACACAGTTGTTTTGATGAGATATATACATATATCTATAAACCATGTGTATATACACATGTATGCATGCATGTGACCTAAGGAGAGTTGCAGAGTAGTCACACCCTGACCGTACTCAACAGAGGAGTCTGTGCATATACTTCCATTCATTTGAATAAGTATGTTGTTTTTCCATCTAGAGTGCCGTAAGGTGCACAAGTTACCATAGGAAAGCAGTTTTCAACACCAGCCTTGGACTTCTTAGAAAAAGTATTGCCTTTGCAAATACTAGGCTCCACATATAAATGTTAATACAGGAAAACCTGCATTCTTCACCCTATGGTAGAATAAAAAATAAATCTGTGCAAAGTCAGCTTCAAGTTCAGTGTTTAGCTCTCTATCTATATTTCTTTGAAGAAATTACCAAGCCAATATATGCCTTTGTTTCTCTATATCTAAAGGGAGATAGTAATTTTACAAACACAATACAAAGTGGTTGTGAAATTTTTAAAAGCCTACATAATAAACCTATTCACATCATCTGGCACCTAGAAGTAACTAAATTAAGGTGATATTCATATGATCATTAAATTTTTAAAACAGTTGCCAAACATAACTCTGTATTCAGAGAATAAAAAGCAAAAGATGAGATACTTGCACTTCATGAGTCAGTACTTAACATTGGTATTGGCAAATAAAGAGAATCAAGATATTATGATTGCAGGAAGCATTTGAGTGCCAGGGATACTCAAGGAGGTCTGTGTTATAAAACCCATATGTTTAGACATTTTCTTGGATGATAATACTCAATCTGGATCTTGAACACTAAGTAGATATCAATGAGGTAGTGTTGTTCCAAGAAATGGAAACGTTTATAGTCATAGAGGTGATAGAGAATCAAATAATTATTAAGTACAATTAAAAGAAATGCAAATAATTGCTGAGTAGTACAATAATTGATAAAGTCAAGAACATGAGATCTTGAAGCATATAGTCTCATTAATATTAATTTCACAATTTTAATACATAAGTGTTAGATATCTTTCTCAGCTACCATATATTGTGGTCCATGAAAACAGTAGCATAATCTATCTTGTTCAGTATTGTATCTTGGGTAAAAAAAAATGCTTAGGGCCTTTAAGAAATAAAACAATTATCTAAATAAATGCATTTCTTTACTAAAAACTTTATTTTACAATCTGGAAGCACATATTCCAGGAAGTCAACTCACTTATGTAAGGACACATGGGAAAGCTAATATGAACTCTGAACTCTTCTCTCTCTCCTGGAGGATCCCATGAGACTATTTCCATTTGTAGGAAGAACTACCATTGGGTTATACCAGAAAAAGAGTACAGAGGACAAAAAGCTCTGTACATTGAACTAACTTGAAATTTCTGACTAAGGACTGTTGTATTTCTTTCCTTGGATAACTTGGTGTCTAAGGATTGAGGTACCAGAACACAGAAAGTGTAAAATATGTAAATTCTTAACTGGAAACTAGAAAAATATGATGTATTTTTTGAAAGTAACATTTTTCTCTCTTATAGAAATTCTAACACCTATCATTTTAAAGTAAAACAATGACAGTGTAAGAGAGTGGGAGGCATGGCTATTTTCATGCACGGTTCTGGGAGCACAAAGTTAAGCCATAAGTATGAGTCCACTTTCAATATCTCAAAGGCAGAGAATTGAAACAGTCTAAATTATCCCTCCCAAAATGTTCAAACACTTCTGAATAGAAACGAGACTTGTCATGCCAAATTTTGAACAGTGCTCTCTATAAAACTCTCTGTATTCATTACAAGTGTGCTGACAGCAAAAGTCAGTTGGATTAACTCTGCTGAGGACCCCTAGACAGTACCTTTGCAGGTTCTTTAGTGTACCTTTATTGAGACGAGCAAAGATTGAATATATGAGAGTAGAACTCACATGTGAGAATGGGAGTGAAGATCATATACTCTGGAATTTGACCAACCATAACATACTAAAAATAATATTCCTAATTCTGACTTCCTCATTGGAACAAAGTCAGCATATACAAAGAAAGCACTTTTCTTCTTGTTTTGCTAACATTTCCTACTCTCCATAGGTTTGATTCTGTATTATTTCCTTTGATTTCTTGGTATGCCAGAGTGAGCATTTACATTCACCAAGCTCAACTTTTGCTTCACACAAAGGTTTGAAATGTGGAGTGCTCAGAGAGTCTCATGGTGGCACAATCCCTGGCTCCCTGGAAATCCCTAGGCTTCACAATTTCAGGACATATTAGCTTCTCTGAAAATCTGGAAAGAAAATTGGATTTAGTCACTTAGATTTAGAGGGAGAAGTAAGATAACAGGAAAAAATATATAATTATCATTGCGAACTCAAGTTAGAGAATGTTAGGTGAGCTATCTTGATGGCTTGGACTGGGACAAAAAAAATGCATCACAAGCTCAGAACAAGAGTGTACATATGCTGAAAAAGATGGCTGGATCTACAGGGCAGACATGAACACCCTTTAAAGCCTTTCGTAAACTTGAAGTTAATACTTCAGAATCGTTAGCACTATGAATATAGAATGTTGAACATAAAATTATTTTAAAATGTTTGCTTCATCCAGTATTATTCCAAAGGAAAGGCAGCTTGGCATGTCAATCAACAGTCTTGAGCATGGAGGAATCTGGATGTTCTTACTTGTTGCCTTCATGATTAGGATATTACCCAACCTCACTAATTCTCAGTTCACTCACCAATAAAATTTCAACAGACAAACCTAATTTATTTTGATGTTGACCGCTTAGTTTTTGAAGCCTTTCTGTACAGAAATCATAGATGTAGGTCCTGGGGTTACAACAAGGAACAAAAATATAAAAGCACCTTCATGGAGCCGCTCATGGGTTATGTCTGTTAAACTGAAACGAAAAGTTTAGTTTGCACTGTCTGACATTCTAGGATGTGTGGTTGCTGCTGCTGCTGCTGCTGCTGTTGTTGCTGTTGTTACTTTGGCATCTGTGTCTCTCTCGTGGCACCTCTCACATCTTCGGGGTTTTGTTGTTTCTCTGCTGTCTGTCCCTTTGTCCTGCATACTTGCAGTAAGTCTTACTGTTGCCCTCTTGGCATCTGCCTTTCTGCCAACTATTTCTGTGTTTTCTCCACAATGTGGTAATACCTTCGAAATATCCCTTCCCCTTGACACTCATTACATATATTTACAATGGCTTGCTACCCCATTTTTAAAATCAATGGAGCAACAGCATCCCCCAGTTGCCTAAGATACCGACCTCTTTGTGTGTAATAACAACTTTTATTTCAAGACTGTCTTTCTAAGCAGTGTTCATTTCTGTGTCATACCACCTGTATCACAAATATGCTCCTCCATTGTTTAATATCATTCATATATAAATTTTATTCCAGGGACACAAAGCCTGGCCTCTTCCTATTTTTTTTTATTTCACATTCAGTCTTGTCAACTTATTTTTTGTTACCTTTACCTCTTGACCCCATCTCAATACCTCCACTCAAGATTGAGCTACAGTCATGTGGATTCATTCTAGCTTCTGTTCCCATGACTCAACTAAATCTGTTCTTGCTGAGGCTATAAATGTCTGCTTTCTATCCATATTACTAAATCCAATGTTGTTTTCCAATCTTCCTCTTAGGTGCTTCTTTATCAAGCTTTCTTACCAGAAATATTCTCTTGGCTTCTCCAATTACACGTTCTCCAGCTCCTCTTCCAAAGAAACTCATTTGGAAAGGTGATGCACAATCTGTCTTAAATTTTAAGGTTGTTTAAGGTTTGGTCTTAGCCTTCTTTGCTTTGTGTTCTCTCTCTCTCTCTCTTATGTGTGTGCATGTCTATTCTTCTGTCTTTCAGTCTCTCTCCTTCTCTTTCTCTCTACCACTTCTACTCTGGGTCTGTCTCTGTCCTCATTAATTATTTTCATTACTCCCTTGGCCATTTCATGAATACCTCAACTGTAGTATGTTCTAAGATAAATGTTTCTTCTTAAACATTCACCTGTATCACAAATATATTTCTTCATTCTTTCCATTCCTTAATTTCTCATTTAACCTAGTTCACTAATTTTTGTTTTTCATTTTTAGCTCTTAACCACATTTCACTTCTGTTTACTTCTAAGTAACTCCACTTATCACCCAAGATCAAACTACCATCATCTACCAGTATCCTTCCAAGAAATCCACATTTTCTTCTCCCAACCTACTTTTTATATAGAAAACATACTATAGTTTGAAAATAAAGATCTGATTTTTTCCCACTGGTCTGATTGAGAGCTACTTCACATCTAAATAGTATGGTGGCACACATTTTAATCCCAATACATAGCAAATGGAGGCAAGAAGATAAATTCTAAGGCCACCTTTATTGCAAGGTAAATTAAAGAACAGCAACAGGATTGGGGGTAGAGAGATGACTCAGCCATTAATAGAATTGGCTGCTCTCCCAGAAGACCCTCGTTCAATTCCCAGCACCCACATGGCAGCTCAAAACTGTCTGTCTGTAACTCAAATTCCAGTGGATCCAACTCCTTCACACAGATATATATGTATACCAAACACCAAATGTACATAAAAATAAATTTTAAAAAGAACAGCAATGTATATGTGATATCTGGCTCATCCCCTAGCCCCCTGAAAAAATAATTTTCTTCTTAGAACCAAAACTAACTCTTTTTTACCAATTTACTAATTCAAAAAAGTGTTTGTATTATATATAAAACAAATACATTAAAATTTAATCTTACTTCTTTTTGTTTTATGAAAATAGATTCTTTTCTCATCCAGTAATATTATAATTTACCCTCCCTCTATCGATTCCTGTACCGCCCTTCATTACTGCTCCTCTGATCCACTGCTTTCCTGTCTCTCTAAATCTGTTGGAAGAAAAAGTGGGGAAGAGCCTCAAACTCACTGGCACAGGAGACAATTTCCTGAACAGAACACCAATAGCTTAGGTGCTAAGATCTACAAATAATAAATGGTACCTGTGGAACTGAAAAGCTTCTGTAAAGCAAAGGACACTGTCAACATAACAAAATGACATCTTACAGACTGGGAAATGATCTTCACCAACCCTATATCTGACAGAGGGCTAATATCCAGAATATATAAAGAACTTAAGAAGTTAAAAAGCAACAAATCAAGTAATCGAATTAAAAAGTGGGGTACAGAGTTAAACAGAGAATGACAGAGAAACACTTAAAGAAATGCTCAATGTCCTTAGTCATCAGGGAAATGCAAATCAAAATGACCCTGAGATTTCACTTTACACCCATCAGAATGGCTAAGATCAAAAACTCAAGTGACAACTCATGCTGGAGAAAGGAGAACCCTCCTCGACTGCTGATGGGAATGTAAACTTGTACAACCACTTTGGAAATCAATCGGTGCTTTCTCAGACAATTAGAAATACTGCTTCTTCAAGATCCAGCTATACCACTCCTAGGCATATATCCAAAAGATGCTCAAGTATACAACAAGGACAATTGCTCAATCATGTTTGTAGCAGCTTTATTTGTAATAGGCAGAATCTGGAAACAACCTAGATGTCCCTCAAGGAAGAATGGATGCAGAAATTGTGGCACAATTGTACAATGGAATACTACTTAGCTATTAAAAACAAAGAAATCATGAAATATGTAGGCAAATGGATGGAACTAGAGAAGATCATCGTGAGTGAGGTAACCTAGAACCAGAAAGACAGACATGGCATACACTCACTTATAAGTGAATATTAGCTGTATAATACAGGATAGCCACACTAAAATCTACAGACCTGAAGAAGCTAAACACTAAGGAGGAACTTAGGGAGTATGCTTACATCTCATTCAGAATGGCAAACAGGACAGATACCAGAAGAGGTGGAAAAGAGGAAACCAGATGACAGCTGCTACAGAGGGTCCTCTGAAAGGCTCACCCAACAGGGGATTAAATCAGATGCTGAGACTCAGGGCTATACTTTGGACAGAGTGCAGGGAATCTAATGGAAGAAGGGGTGGGGAATAGAAGGACATTGAGGGGACAGGAGCCCCACAAAGAGACCAAAAAAGCTGAAGGATCTGCAGAGTCCTGCAGAGACTGACGCACCAACCAATGACCATGCACCCAGAGGACCTAGACCCCCTGCTAAAATGTAGCCAATTGGCACATCAGTCTCCATGTAGGTACCAGAGTAAGAGAAGCAGGTGCGGCCTCTGTCATGAACTAGATTGCCTACTCTTTGATTACTTGTCCTTAGCGATGCAGTCTTGCCTAGACACAGAGGAAGAAGATCCAGGCAGTCCTGATGAGACTTGATAAGCTATGGACAGATGGCAGAGGAGGAGAACTTCCCCTTTCAGTGGATTAAGGGAAGGAGATGGGGGAGGGGGGATGAAGGAGGGAAGGTGGGATTGGAAGGAGTTGAGGGAGGGGGCTTCAATCTGGATATATAATTATTAAATTGTGAAAAAATATAAATAAATATAACTGTTCAAATTGAAAAAAAATAAAAGGCTTCTAGGAGATAACAATGAAACATAAAAAATTAAGATCAAACAAAAGCCATCCCATAGAGGCTGGACAAGACAATTCAGCAAAAGAAGAGAGCTCTGAGAGTAGGCACAAGACTCAAAGACACACTTGTTTAAACACTCAGGAAGCTCATAAAACACTAAGCTGAAAATTATTATGTATATAAAGCATATAATTATATATAACAATTATGCATGTATGTATATGTATATAACAAATTATACACAGAGATACATATACACAGAGACACACACACAGAGGACCTGGTGAAGACCTGTGAAGGCTTTGTTCTTACTGCTTTAATCTCTGTGAGTTTATGAGTCTTTCTTAGGTGATTAAGAGGGGCTTGCACAAAAAAAAAAAAAAAAAAAAAGAGGGGTTTGCTCTCCTGGTGTCCTCCATCCCCTTTGACTCTTAGCTCTTTTTGCCTTCTCTTCTGCAGGATTCCCATTCCATTTAAAGCTATGAGTTCCAAGATTCCCCCTCTCTCTTCATCCCTCTCCCTCTCTTTTCCTATTTCTCTCCTTCTCCCTCTCCATAATATCTGGCTGTACATCTCTGTATTTGTTCACATCTGCTGCAGAAGGATGCTTCTCTGATAATGACTGAACAAGGCACCAACCTATGGGTATAGCAGAATACATTAGCAGTCATTTTATTGTTACTTTTTAAGACCAGTAATGTTTGGTTTTACTCTACATCTCTGCGTTATCTAGTCTCTGGCTCTAAGTCATCAAACAGTACCAGGTATGGGTTCCCTCTTGTGGACTGGACCTTAACTCAAATCAGACATTGTTTGACTCTTCCTACAAGTTCTGTGGACCATCTTCTTAGCATGTCTTATAGGTCATCTTGCAGCACATTGTAGGTCAAAGGTTTTGTGGGTGGGTTATGTTGCTTTGTTAGTAGCCTGCAGAGTACCTACCCGTACCATAGATGCTAAAAATAGGACTGAAGTCTTCATGTGGGCTCCAGTTCAACTTTTCCAAGTTCAGTGAGTTGTATGGATATTGTCCTCAGCAATGGAGCCCTGCAGTAAGTTTGGGAAAAACAAACCATCGTCTTAGCAATAAACTGGGTTGTTTGGTGATCTCCATGGGACTCCCTTAGCCAACAATTCAATTGAATGCAACCCAGTTCTGGCACTGGAAGCCTCATTTGGTGACAAAGGATGGCCAGCTGAGACTTCATCACCCTATTATCAGGAGGCCTCATTAGAATTACCTCGATAGGAGCTCCAGTGGCGCAATCGGTTAACGCGCGGTACTTATACAGAATTACCGTGTTATATTTTAGGATTTTCCCACTGCACTAGGTTTCCATGCCATCCTTCAAATGTTCCCCAAATTTCCTCCCTCACCCCTATATCCTGTCGCCACTCAACCTGATCCTCTGAATTGTATCACTACCTGCTTCCAGTCTACTCATGAAATTTATTCTATTTCCCCTCCCAGGGAGATCCATGTGCCCCACCTGGTGCCTTCCTGTATCAAGGTTCTCAGCCTTCCTAATTGGCATACCCTTTTAATACAGTTAGTTCCTCATGTGGTGGTGACCACGAACTATGAAATTATTTTTGTTGCCGTTTCATAACTGTAATGTTGATATTGTTATGAACTGTAACATAAACATTTTGGGAGATAGAGGTTTGTCAGCTTGAGAACAGTTGCTAAATAACCTGTCAGGGTCTATATACTGTAAGTTTAACTTTGATAAGTAGTACCTAGAAGAGGACAATGCAGCCAGTCCTGAAGAGACCTGATAAGCTAGGGTCAGTTGGAAGGGGAGGAGGACCTCCCCTATCAGTGGACTTGGAAAGGGGCAGGAAGGAGATGAGGGAGGGAAGGTGGGGATTGGGAGGGACTGAGGGCGGGGGCTACTGTTAGGATACAAAGTAAATAACCTGTGATTAATATAAAAATAAAAATTATTATTAAAAAAGAAAATTATTCATTACTTTTAGTTTTTCAGTTTTGTGGAGTACAGGTTTTTAAAGTGTGACTTTAGGATTCTCCAGATTTTTTAGGCGTCTGTTGTTATGTTCCCTTTTCATTTCTGATTTTGTTCATTTGGATATTATCTCTTTGTCTTTTAGTAAATTTGGATAAGGGTTTATCTATCATGTTAATTTTCTCAAAGGGGTTGGTACCCAGAGGTTAAGAAACAGTGACCTATGGGAATTGAAAGTTTTGCTGGGCGTAGTAGTCCGGGCTGGCATCTGTAGTCTCTTTGAACCTATGTTCATGATTTGAATCTATGTCCATGATTTTCTGGCTTTAACAGTCCCCATTGATTAATCAGGTATAATTCTAATATATATTTTGAGTGTTCTTTGTTTTTCCCCCCTTGTAACTTATAATGTTATTTCTTTGTTCTGTACATTTAATGATTTCATTATTATGAGTCAAAAGGATTTTCTGTTCTGGTCCAATCTATTTGGTGTTCTGTATGCTTCTAGTACCTTTACAGGGATCTCTTTTAGTTAGGAAAATTTTCTTCTATGATTTTGTTGAAAACATTTTCTACTCCTTTGAGCTGTGTTTCTTTTCCTTCCTTTATTCCTATTAGGTTTGCTCTTCTCATAGTGTCACAGATTTCCTGAGTGTTTTGTGTCCAGAGATTTTGGACTTAACATTTTCTTTGACCAATGTACCATTTCTTCTAATGTTTCTTCAATTTCCATCACTTATATTCTGTTGGTGAAGACTGTCTCTGTAGTTCCTGTTTGAATTCCTGAATTTTTCATTTCCAGAATTCCTTCAGTTTGTGTTTTCTTTCTTTATTCTATTTTCAATTTCAGGTTGTGAACAGTTTTACTCCTTTCCTTATCCTGTCTGTGCTTTCCTGGATTTCTTTAAGGGATTTATTAATTTCCTGTTTATGGATCCCTGTCGTCTTCATATAGGAAATTTTAAGAACTTTTTTTTTTTTTTTTTTTTTTTTTTTGTCCTTTACTATGTTTGAGTATTCAGGAACTGGTGGAGACATATTGCCCTGATAGTGATTGTGTTTTATGCTGGCATCTACACATCTGGCATTGATTTGATTATAGGCCTAGATGCTGATTTCTGGATTTGTGTATACTGGGTGGGTATTTCGCTTCTTGGTTTCAAGTTTCCTCTCAGGATTTTCATAGAGTATGATGACTGTGTGATGACTGGTAGGAAATTGTCTTTGGACCTAATAGTTGTGCCAACTGAGGAATCCAGGTAAAATGTGTTTCCGGGTTTTGGAAGCTCATGCTTAGGAATGGCAGTAGGCTAGGGATCTGAGGGGGTCCACAGGAGGGAGGAAGACAGAATGCTCAGCAAAGGTACGTTTATTTTCTCTCCTTGGAATAGAGGAAGACAGGTCACCTCTGAGGGTCTGCTATAGTGCTGGGGATGAGAGGGGGATGGTTCTAGAGACAAAGAAGGAGAGAGAAAAATCTACAGACAGCCTGACTGCTTTCTTGTCAGGAGTAGTCTGTGGATTATTGAGGAGTGCTTGCTAAAGTTAGGGGCAGAGATAAAGTAGGGTAAGGGAGGTTAGGAAGAAGAGGTCTGTGGGATCCACCAGAGATGGGGCAGAGGGAAGAAAGCAGCTGCAGAAGGAGTTCTGCAGAAGAGCTGGGAGTGAGCCTTGGGAATTGGTTCTGGGGAACAGAGGGAAAGGCGGAGATTTGCAAGCAGCCTACCTGGTCTTTGAGTAATCATGGCCTGTGGGTTAGCAGGGATGCCTGGGATATTGTGACAAAGGTAGGTTAGAATTGGAAGATCTGTGAGATCCACGGGAAAGGGGAGCAGGGTGGCCAGGAAAGGCTGCCAAGGGTCCTCTGTTGCAGAACTGTGGATGAGACTGGGTGATTAGATTTGGAGGGACAGAGGGGGTGATTAAGGTCTTCATCTGGCTTACCTGTTTTCCTGGCCATGCTCAGCTGGTGTTTTTTCAGTGGGTGCTTGTTGGTGTTAAAGGCTGGGATACTGGGATGACTTGGGTGACAGAAGGTTGGAGGAGATCTTTGTGATCCATTGGGCATGGAGTCAGAAAGGAAAAGGAAAACACAGCAAGTTTTCTGTCTTTATATTTAACTTTAACATGTACTTTAATAAAGACTTAGAAACTTTCATGAACACAGGCGTTCCTAAGTACCACATCAGGTCTCAATACAGGAAAGAGTATTAAAGAACCCCTGCTCTTCTCGTTTCTCCCCTTCTTAACACTACTTTGCTAATGGAAACCATGTTTCATGACAGGACATGAATGAGTCCTCCGGAAGTTATTACAGAGATGGTCTGTGTTGTCCTTTTACTAATATACAGATGAATCTAGCAGGAGGAATGTCCTTTGAATCTTTACCAACAGAATCTTGATAAAGACAGCAATATCAACTAAAACAAGCACTTATGAAAAGCTTCCCTGCATCTATATTGTTAGTTTTGATGGTGACCTAAAGTGCCTAATGAGCCACCTATTAATTTCCTGTTATATATCATTATTCTGACTGTCTCAACAACAAATACTGTGGCACATGGCTTCTCAACTGGCAATCTCTGACTTTTAAAACTATTTGGAAGAATGACCAACTAATTACTTTTAACTCTTGCAAATCTTCCATTTTCTTAGGCTCTGGAGGTTCAGCAGACCTGTATATCTCCCTATTTACTCATGTGAGCAAAGCTCCCCAATGGGTCCACTTTATAAGCAAGTCTTTACACTGCCTTGTTTCAGGATGTGCATCTGCCGTATATTTTTAGAAAAATAAATAAATTAGTTTCTGATGAGAGGTAAGCTATTGACACCATTTTATATTGCATGATGGTTCTTCTCTACAGGCCAGAGAGGTTCCTATTATCTTAGAGACAACTTGAGAAGTGACATGATCTATGCTAAGTTGGCTTTTATTATCTTTACAGCCATCTTAATAGGGCAATGACTCAGTGTAATAGAGAAAGTAGTTGGCAGTAAAATGACTTGTTTGTGCAAATTTTATAGCAAACAACTCCTGAGATGGCCAGGCATGAAATCTTCCCTAGAACATTACTAATAATCCTATAGACACATGCTAACAGAACGCTCCATACACATGGGCATGTACACACATATATAAAGATCCAAATATTTAGTTATTGCCGCTAAAACTCATGAGTACTCTTATTATTAAAACCAATAGGACATAACTAAGTAGAATCACCTATATTTCCTTCCACATGTCATTCTATTTAGTTATAGAATATTGGGCAAGGAGAAGATGATTCCTTGTAATGCATAACAGAAAATTAAAGACACCTCCAAATGGCATAGTGGATGAAGCATGGGAGGAGGACAACCTAGTGTCTCCTACAGAGTTAGCAGCAGGTTGATAGACTGAAAATGAAGAATTAAAATACACCACAAGCACAAGGTTTGGTCTTACCAAAGATGTATAGAACAAAAGTGCTTAGGAGTCAGAAAGAACAACCATCTATTAGCTACTAAGTTTGATCTTCCATAATGTAGAATTTCAATTGAAAAAACTTGCACTTCAACAAGTTTGCTATATATAGTATAATTTGAGTGACATTGTTTAGCCCAATGTTGTATTAATATATTCCACTGAGATTGGAACATTTCATCATGCAGGGAAGCTCCTTAAGCAGGAAAGTAAACAAGTCAAAACAGCTACAGGAGGCCCCAGAAACTGGCCATATTTACCAGTCCTCTCCTTATCAGATTAAGCAATAAAAGCTAAGAGTATCTTCCAGACTAGCAGCGTCAAGCTGCAAAGAAGATTCTCACATCATGCCACCTGCCTGAAAGAAACAAAACCTAGCAAAGCTGCCTAGAGGACTTTTAGGCCAACTAAAAGGACACTCTCCAACCTGCTCAGCTGCCTGAAGGCTGTTCAACATGCTCCAGGTTCTCAGCTTTGTGAACCGTCACACACGCTGGCCTGGGCCTTGGTGATGCAGTTGTCTTTTAGTCATCTCTGCTCCTGTAAGCAACCCCTCAGCCATATTCCTCTAAGTAACTTCAATAAAACGTATTGGTTCACCAATTGGACTTTAGTAGTATCCTTACTTTGGTCTGTCATGAGATCCTTCTCCGGGGTGAGTAGACATGTGTTTCTTACATCTCCCCAGGAAAAGTTTTGTCACATAACACACAGTTATAAGGGATATAATGTATATGGTGAGATCGTTGTCTTCAGATTCAAGAATAGAGTGTTTACCTGATTTTGAGCTCCCATAAAACTTGAGAGAAACTAACATTGACCATGCACATATGGGAAAAATATTAGTGCAGTGTGCAGATATGCAGGACCCATGATTTCACATGGCATAAGTCTCTCCTTAAGGAGTACATGGAATGAGCTCTCTGGTAAACTGCCTGCACCAAGTCAAGGCCTGAGGGAGGAAATTCAAGGAAGTTGTAGTTTAAGCAGAGGTAAGAATTTAAAGAATGTGCATAAACAATTACTATTGAAAAAAAATCTTTGTTGTGGATGGCAAAGCTTTTGAAAATGACTGATCTACACTAAAGAAAGGAAAGGAAACTCTAAATTCAGATGCCAAGCCCTGAACGCCATCCAGTTTTAAAAATCATTATGAAATCCTTAATGGTTAATGAGGAACTGGTGGCAAATTTTGAAATGTTCCGCTTTGCTAATGGCTTGCCCTATCCTGTTTTAAAATGAAATCTCTAAAACTTGAACACATAGTAGCTGACTGACATATTTGTTAACTCCTATGAGGTCTTAAATGACAATAATTGCAAGGATGAGGAGACTCCACTTGGGGGCTGGGAACCATGAAGAATTGTAAAGAGTAAAAGTTTAAATAATCTTCCTCTTTCCATGATTTTTTATTCTGTGTCGCATGAGTGAAAAAGGGACAGAAAAACAAATGACCAAGGTCAGGTATTTATCTCCATCCTTACACAGAAGCTTCCAGCTGGAGAAATCCTACTTACACCTGTTTTCAAAAGGTAGGATATTTAGGGTCATGTCCAACAGCTTCCAAGCTTTCTTTTCTTCACATCTGCAACTGGAGTGTACACACACACACACACACACAAAGAGGGGGGAATAAGATGGTGACTCTATTTCTTGAATGAATCTGTAGTAGATTTTTGTGTGGCAATTAGCAGATGGCCTGTGATTAAAGATGAGAGCTGAGCAAATGTGCTGGGATACTGGTGGTGATTGTGTTCCCAATCACACAACTATTTCCTCGCAAAGCTCAGGGCCGGATATCAATTCCAGATGCTGAGTCAAAATTCTGGACTTACTTATTATGACACATTTTAGATTGAGTATTTTTCTTTGCCTCCATTGAACTCCCCATTTAAGAAGAGATTAACATTCCCAAATTAGCTGGCTTTCAATAGAGAAAACCCCTTTCTATAAACAATGGTTCCTCTCTCTCTCTCCATCATTAATTTAATGTGAATGGTGCAATTATAGAAATTAAAGAAAGTGCAATCACAAACACTTCTCTGCTGCTTACTCTTCCTGTGATTAAAAATAAAAGATATCCTTCCAGCAAATGTTCTTTACAAAAATATAAGTTGCATGATAGAATTATTCCATGACTTCAAATAAGCTGTCTTATTCTAAAAAAAACAACCCCCAAAGTTTCTAAAAGTTTAGCTGAGGTGCAATATAAACAAGCAGTTTAAATATGACTAAGACAGTATCTTCCTCCACCCCGTCCAACCGTTTATTAAAAAGCACACACTTTATTTCAACATTCTGAGCAGGTCCTAGACAACTCTGTGCATATAAGTCCCAGAGCAGACATAAAAACCAGATGGGAAAGAGATTTACAAGAACCAATCTCAAAAGAATATTTGCAAGCAGAATGTCAACTCAACATTGATTTCAGCAATGTATTTTGATTTACAATACAGATGTCTTTCCAGAATTTCCATTTCTCCTTATGTATGAACAAAGTGCAAAGAGGATATAGTCCCAGATGCTCGCTTGAAACGTTCCAGCCCTAAACAACAACAAAACAAAACACTCCCCAAATTATCATTTACTTTGTTCTTCTGGGAAGTTCAGGAGTTTTTGTAGACTTTATAGGCAAATTGTTAAATTGAACAGGTAGTTCCTGTGTTTATGAATTTTTCCTGAGGCTGTGATGCTGTTACATCTCAAGGACCTGAACAAGGTGGAGAGAAAAATCAAAGTATTTTCCTTTTTAACTCTCCCATTATATAACAAAAGTTCATAGTGGTGACACTGGGCACTGTGATAGAGACGAATGATGCACAATACACCTTCAAGGAGTTCATCGTCTTCTTGAAAGAGAGGTGAGAAAAATGAAATGTGAAGTAGACTATACGAAGGATTATTTGAACACAAACAAAGCAGTGCATAATTCAACTAGGCGAGACACGGAAACTAGGAGGGGATGAGCCACGTTGAAACCTAACGTTTAAAGACTGCTTCTTGTTTATCCTCACCGGTCACACGAAACAAAGTAAGTTCTGAAGTATAATCATCAACAAACATTATTGAAAATAAAATTAGAATATTTTCCAGTTCATAAGTAATAAGTGTTCCATAGAAATTCTGAAACATAGTTTTGTAGCTTATGTGAAATATGCCCCTAGTTTTGTAACAATATTTAAATTTGTTTTCTGGAGCTTATTTTTTTATTATTTTGTTTATCTACTTTGCATCCCTATCACAGCTTCCTTTCCCTCCTCTCCTTTTAGAGCACTCTGTCTCCTGTGCCCTCTCCCACAACCCCCTCCCTTTCTTTCTGAGGTACAAAGGCCTCCCATTGGATATCAACCAGCCTTGGCATGTCAAGTTGGAGTAGGGCTGGGAGTATCTTCTTCTGTTGAGGCTAGACAAGGCAGCCCAGTTAGGGAAAAGGGATCCAAAGACAGGCAATAAAGTCAGAGATAGCCACCACTCCTGCTGTTAGGGGTCCCTTGTGAAGAACAAGCTCTACTTCTGTTTGTAGGAAGCCTAGTACTGTCCCAAGCATGTGGAGCTTAATATTTCTATTATATGTAAGCATCATCCAACATTCCAAGATTTACTGAGTTCTCACTAATGTGACTGGATGCACTGTGGGTAAAGATAAAATGTGGTATGAGTCAAATGACGCTCAGACTGATCACAGTCAGTATGTGTGCATTCACAAAAGACTATAATCACAATTTAGTATTTTTGGAAGGCTGTATGCATTAATTGGTATATATGAGCTTTGATGGTGCTACTTTAAAAGATCCTCAAACTTTACTGACTCTATCACTGTATTATAATTTTGAAGGGTTTGCTCATTCAAATAAGAAATCCACAGTAATCCTCCAAAGATAAATTTTTACTTTTACTTTCTTGCTTGCTTGCTTCTTTCCTTCCTTATTCTTTCTTTCTTTTAATAATTGAAGAAGAATGAATTTGGAAGAAAAAAAAAACAGTTGGTTTTTTTTAATTCCTTTTTGTGTTGAGAGACACAAATTCCACTGTCTTGAGAGACAATGGCTTTGATCTCTAATCGCTCCAATGTCATTTTTGTGGCCACCTCAGTTGGTCAGTACTTCCCTAGTCTTTGGTGTGAAATATATCCCCAAAATGATAGTATCAAGTCTACCTGTGCTACAGCCAGCCAGTCACCCTACATTCATTTCTCTGTTTCACAACCAATTTTCATCATCAGTGTCCATGATTTGAAAGCACTTTTGCATTCATCATTTCATCTACTCTCTAAAGTAAGAATCAGGGGTAAGTAAAGTGTTAATAGGCCTTTTTTTAGATGAGTAAACATTTTCAAAATACTTATGTAACTTAGCAAAGGTTATGCAGCCAGCAATGCATATTCATGTTGGTGAACTCTAGACCTAATAAGAATAGCTGAACATGGTGTACACTGTTTGTGTTTAATTATCCAGTTTTTCTCTTATTCCAACTCATCGAAAATATGCAATCTAGTATAATAAAAAGGGGCACTCAGGATTAGCCAGGACATTCGATTAACCTACATGCCCTAAAACAGTGTTGAGTATCCCAGTTTTCATGTTTTAGAAATACAGCTCAACTTTGTAAATGACTTTAGGAAAGCAGAGCAACCCTGGGTTAGATTTTCTGAGGTGTAAATTTCCAACTTTCCCTTGAAAGCAATAATTCATCAAAATGCGTGTTTGATGAAAAGCTGGGCTGAGACCTTGGAGGCATGTGATTACAGTCGGTTCATGCTCTGAGCTTCCAAGAACATATTCCACACCGCTGACAGCTTCGGGAATGACAGGGAGATCTGAGAGAATTTTTCTTTCTCTCTCCAGTTCAGCCTCCTTGGATTGACAAATGGGCTTTCCTGCATCCTTTCTGAAGGACATTACTCAAGGCTCTGCTGATTTCATTGCCCAGCACTGGGTAGAGTCCAGGAAGAGATCTTGAAGGAAGGTAAGAACTGGGTGTCAAATTCAGACTCCAGTGGAGGGAGCTCTTACTTAAGAGCTCTGTGGGCCTCAGTCTGAGAACATTCTGAAATTCTTGACTTTGATTATCTATGCTTAAGAAAAACACAAGTATCTCCAACACACAAAGCTGCCTCTGGGTCTGTGTTTGCATGTTACAGAGGAAAGTGTATTATTTTTCATCTGCTAAGGCTTATTTGGCAAACTGTTTCTGTATACAGCTCCTCTATTGGTTCCGCAAATGCTTACTATTGAAAAGACCAAAGAATTAAGTGAGGAATCCTGATGCTAAAAGCAAAATTTTGTTTTAAAAGGCCTGTCTTGTTTTGTTGTGGTAATTCCTTGTAAAAGTATTATTGCTCTCTACCTGAATTTTTAAGGCAGGCCTAGAAATAATTTTATCACTATTAGGAAATATTTTTTGTCCCTTTGTGATCAAATACTTCTAAAAGGTTCTAAAAGATTTAGCAAAAATAAGCAAATAACCTAGGTCTCCAAGGAACTCAATGCTCTTTACAGCCAATACGGTTCTCATCGTGCACACTAGTGAAAGTCTGTTGTGATGAGTTCCTCAAGAAACGCAAGGCACATGTGGATCTGTGTAATTATGAAGGCATTGGCAGAAACTACTTCCCAATCTTCCCTGGCAGAGAGTAGTCTAGCTACTTCACAGAAAACTAACAGGGGTTGAGTGGGAGGAGGCCAGGGATCAGCTCTAAATCCAATAGTGACCAAATGAACACAGCCTCATGCCCATTCTTCTTCTCCAAACCCTCTTTTCAGTAAGTGTGAGAAGGGAGAAGAATGAGAAAATATTAACTCTCCTTAACAGTTGACTCTTCTTCCTGATCCCTTAGTCTTTCCAACCCACAGGACCTTGTTTATGTGTCCCTGCTAGATTCTCTCACCATGCTATTTTTAATGAACTTGATGGCTATGGAGATAACCTATGAGAAAAATGGACACGTTTTTAGGAGGGCACTGACCGTCATCATTCTGTCTCTATTTCCTTCCTGTCTCCTGATTCCATGTACTAGGTTGTGCGTAATGCCTTTTTGTATTCTCTAACTGCTGCCCCCTTCTTGTTCACTCTGCCTACTCATCAACACCCCATCATGTAAATGACTTGAAGGATGTCCATATGATCTAGAGTGCTGCTACTTCACATTTCAGGGACTGAGAAAATTCTGTCTTGAGGCAAAATGATAGGAAAAATAGGGTTTTTGTGAATGGGAATTGTTTCTAACCCCCTTTCCTTGCTAAAAGAGAAACAAAGACACACTCATTATATCAATGGATCTATGTTAACTAATCCACATTCATCCTTTCTGGCAACAAAACAATGCCACATGCAGTAGATATCATCAGTGCTACAGTGCAACTGACTTGTGGTGTCTGTAGTTATTTCCCAAGATACAGGTAGTTTCTCTGTGGGGAGAATGAAAGGAGGCTGGGATGTACTTCAGACCACCACCACAGAATTCTTCAGATTTTAAAAATTAACATCTTCAACATCTGCCCCCTAGGTAGGGTACCTTGTTTTACTTATGATTATGGCCAGAGCACAAAGAGAAGCTTCAGCTTACTCAATACAATGGCTTATTATGCCATGATACCAGGATAAACTATAAAGATTATCATATGCCAACCTCAGTTATAAACAGCAAATACTATGTCATTCTCAACGATAAATTACGGACTTCGGGTGACCATTAGGAGCCTACAGATTTACCAAGTCAAAACATCCATAGTTGGCAAAGGCTTATTATCTGCCTCCATTATACTCCTCCAACATAAAGATGCTTTCCATTATTAGATATCCATGTCAGTACTGATATTACGCCAGTCTCAAGACAGTTAAGTATTATGCTTTCTTCAATGTAAAGTCACACATCTAGGTTGTTAGGTCTGTCGAAGAAGGACTGGAATGATCCTTGTGGTAGGCAACTGGCCCCTTACGTCCCCTATTCTATTCACTCAACAGTTACTGCTTTTCAAACTCTTAGGTCCAAAATTTATTCAAAATAATATGACTTTATTTGAGCAATAGGCCTCAGCCACCTGCTAAGCAAGCATTCCTCTTTTGTTGCAATTCATCTATTTTGCCCAAAGCATGCTCAGTAACCACCCCCCATAGTTCTCTACAGGCCAAGACCCATTGGCTAGCATGCTGATCTAGTTTGTTCTTAAAAAATATATATTATTGTTTTGTGGCCAGTTAGTGTTAAAAAAAAAAAAAGAAAAAAAACTGTATCCTGATCTCTATTGCTTTAGGAATATTCTTTACATTTGCTATCAATGAGCTGGGTTCTACAATGTTTTCATCTGCCTCCAGCCTTAGTCTACAGGAGAGAACAAGCGCTGAACTCCAGAAAGATGCTTGTGTTTCAACAATGTACTCCTCTGTCATGGGTGAGCATGTGATTTGGAAGCCCCCTATGTAGCAGAATCCTCAGTTGCTTCATCTGGCCTCCACTAATATACCCGTTTTAGCATGTCAACTTTACTGAACTGTTGAATTTCACTCAGCAATGTTTTAACTCACTGTGGGACGTCACTTTGTTCAGAGACTGAGAACCATCCTAGCTACATATTTGGATCATTGTCTGGAATCTTTTCTAAGATGTTAAATCCTATGTCCCAAAAGGATACCTTGGAGTAAATAAACTTCCAATAACCAATCATAGGTCTTGATCTCCTTCGTCTATTTTTATTCATCTCCCTTATCAAACGAATGTTCACTTAACCTGAAGGTACAAAAGCAAGAGAAGTGTCTTCTTGGAACTGGTGAGATGGCTCAGAGGTTAAGAGCACTGGCTGCTTTTCCAGAGGTCCTGAATTCAATTCCCACCAACCACAAGGTGTTCATAGCCATCTATAATGAGATCTGATGCCCTCTTCTGGCCTGCAGGCATACATGCAGGCAGAACACTATATACACAATAAGCAAAATAAATCTTTTTTTTTAAGTGTCTTCTTAAGTGTGCTATCTACCACCTTATCTCCTGAATTTTGAGGAATAAACTAGGCCTTAGGGAAGAAGTTGTCAATGTTTACAGCCTCAGAAGATCAGATAAAATCTACAGGCAAGTTTCCTGTACTGCGTGCCACGTTTCTAGGTGTGTCCAATTAGTCTCTTGACTTTCACATAACTGATCTTCCTCACTTACATAGTTATTCAGCTGCCTTTAAAATTCAGCCATCTTGTGTTTGATCTTCATTCTTTTGTATACCTACTATGAAAACTAAGGACTTCTTTAGGTAGTACAGAAATTTAGTGAAACTTAGCGATCTGATGCCATTTTCTTGACCGTTGTTACTCTAAGATATATTGAATTCCTGGGCAAGTACCTATCTTCTAGGATACCATCCTTACTGAACATCTCACCTCACAATGAATATTTAACTAGCACACAACCATCTTGTTCTGTGAGGAACTTGTTCGCCATTAGCAGTAAGCCAATGAGTTCCAAATGAGTTCCAAATGAGTTCCAATGAGTTCCAGCCCAGTTCCAAAATTCCATCTAACTACTTTTGGTACCAACCATGCCATTATGGACTTTTCAAGAAGGAATAGTTCAAATGTATGAACTACAAGAAGCTTCTTAAAGAGTGGTTATTGCCAAAGGAAAAGAATAGGTATGGGTTCCCTAACCCACTACACTAAGAAAGAGATCTTACAAATTTCTCAGTCCAAAGGACATATCCAGGGTAAAGATCATTCATGTGAAGACTGCAATGATGAACATAGACAAGCTCAGATTTAGTCATTGGTCAGGAGTGTCCCTGGGAACTAGGTAAACTATACTAAAGAGGTGAGATAGCTTATTATGAAGCAGGTAGTCAAAGACTTTCAGCTAATCACACCCTTTGTGCTTGGTGGAGAGTCCTTTATGTTTCTTTTTATTATTATAGTTTTAGTTAGCATGCAACATACTGGAGTTAACATGACATTTTCACAGGTGTATATCATTATACTTTGCTCTTATTCACTCCCTGTTCTCCTACTTCCTATGCCCACCAGTCCCTTTCCTCTGAATAGTTCTCTCTCTGCTTTCATGTCATATAAACAGTGATGATATATATATGAATAGGTAGATGATAGATACATACATACATACCATACATGCATACATACCATACATACATACATATATGCATACATATAGAGACTGACTACAATGTGAAATGAGAAAATATTAAGTAGCTGTTGATAGACATCTAGATTGATTCTGTATGTTGGCTATTGTAAATAGTGCTGCATTGCACATAGATGCGAAAACTTCTATGCAAATGCTAAATAGATTGTCAGATACACACTGTCTTAGTCCGTGTCCTATTGTGAAGAAACACCATGAGCAAGGCAACTCTCATAAGAAAAAGCCTTTAGTTGGGTATGGCTTGAAGCTTCAGAAGTTTAGTCCATTATCATCATGTGGGGAGCATGGTAGCACCCAGGCAGACGTAGCCTGGAGTCGTAGATGAGAGTTTTACATCCAAATCCACAGGCAGCCGGAAGAGAGAGCCACTGGTCCTGGTTTGGGTTTTTGAAACCTCAATGTCCATTCCTAATAACACTTTCTCCAACAAGGCCACACCTCCTATTCCTTCTTAAGCAGTGCCACTGCCTGATGACTAAGCATTCAAATACATGAGCCTATCAGGGTCGTTCTTACTCGAACTACCACACACATCAAATGTGGGATAGATGGATTATGCAGTAATTTCACTTTGACTTTTATTTTGTTTTGTATGAGGATTCTTCAGATTATTTCCATCATGGTTGTACTAGTTTACGTTACCATGATCGGTGTGTAAGAGTTGATTTCTATTCTTCTACTCCTGCCAGCATTGGTTGTCTTGTTCTTAAATGGCATGAAATGGAATTCCATATTCTAATTTGAATGAAATGGGATCTCAGTGGAATTTTGGGTATTATTTTCCTGATGGCCAAGTATATCGATATCATCTGCTTCTTTTGAGAATTGTTTATTAAATTGACAATTTATTTATTAATTTATTGACAATAAATTTATTAATTAAGCAAAAATTTTTATTCTGGTATTCAACTTTTTGAGCTCTTTATAGATATTACTCTTCTGTCAGATGTACATTATGTACAGTTCATAATCCTTCCCATGTTAAGGCTGTCTTTTCATTCTCATAATTACTTTCTTTGCTCTTCTGAGCCTTTCTAATTTCATGCATTTCTATATATCTATTTTTCCAATTATTTTTCCAGCTATTGGAACCTTTAATTTTAAATCCTGGCTTAGCGTATATTTTGAATAGATTTTCATTTCGAAGTTAAATATTTTTAGGGATTTTTATTAAGGCCTTTTATCCAGTTTGAAATTAACTTCATAAAGCATGAGAGGGATGTAGTTTCATTATGCTATATCCAGTTTCTCAGTAATCATTTGTTAAAGGGGTTATCTCTTTTTCAGTGTATATATTTTTGGCAACTTTGTTGAAATTCTGCAGCCCATAGCCACGTGGGGTTCTGTTTAGATCTTCTATTCTATTTCATTCTATTCTATCTCTTTTATCTGTTTCTATTTTTTTCTAATCAGTCTGTGTTGTGACAGTACTGTGAAGGTTTTGTTATTATGCTACTACACTGTAAGCTGAGATTAGGTTTTGTATTATTTCAGCACTGTTCTTTCTACCTAAGATTGCTTTGCTCATTCGGGTACATATTATAATTTATTTATTTATTTATTTATTTATTTATTTATTTATTTATTTATTTTTATTTTTCCTCTAGCTAAGATGTTAAACACTATATTTAATAAGAATGAGAAATTTGACACTTTAGCTCAGTCCTGATTTTAAAAGAAATGCTCTCAGTTTCTTTTTCAGAATAGCATATACTAGCTACAGGATTGCCAAATGTTTGCTCCTTTTAGTCTTAGGTTGCCAGGGCTTTTCGAAGAGAGCAATGATGAACTTCGTCAAAGGCCTTTTCTGCATCTATGGAGATGATAATGCTAATTCTGTTCCCGGGTCTCCATACATACGATAAAGCTCTTATTGATTTGAGTATGTTGAACCATCCTTGTATTCCCTTTGTACTAACTTGAGTGTGGTGTATGACTTTTAGTGTAATTTTATGTTATTAAGTATTTAATTAATAATTTTTGAATTTTTGTATTTTTGCTTATTGGGAAAATTGATCTAAAAATTTCTGATGTGGTCTTATTATGTTCTTATCTAGTTTTAGTATCAAAGTTATAATAAATCCATAAAATGGGTTGATAGTGTTCCTGGTTTGCTTTTTTTTATTTAATAGAACAGGTTGAAGAGCATTTGTTTTTCTTAAAAAATATGAGAAGTATTTGGTGAGTATTTCCATCCCTAGCCTTTTCTTTGTTTAGAGACTTTTTATCAGTGCTTTAATTTTATTTCCTGTTATATATTTGTATAAGTTATTTACATCCTCTTGATTTGATTTTGTAGCTCATGCATTTTGAGAATTTATCAATTTCTTCTCGGTTTTTTTTTTTAGATTTTTAAAGTACTCTCTAATGATCCACTGGTCTTACTTGTATCTATTATAACATCTTCTTTTTAATCTCTAACTTCATTATCCTCTTCTCATACATTCCTTTGGTTAGTTTGGCTAAATATTTGTTGATATTGTTTATCTAATATTTCAGATCTAATAGCATTTCTAAAAATATTGCATGCTTTTTGTTTGGTACATATATGTTCAGATGTCCACTGTGACAGACTGTATTGCCTGTATTGTATTGTATTGTATTGTATTGTATTGTATTGTATTGTATTGTATTGTATTGTATTGTATTGTATTGGTTACCCTCTAGAATGTGATGCTAAGAACCCATTGCTGAAGACTCGTTATACTTGAAGCATAGAACATGGAGGAATCGATCAGGTACTCACTTTGAAGCTTCATTCTTACTGGATAGCTTTAACAGTGCTGAGAGTTACTGTGTACTCTACCAGAGGAGAAATGAAATCATCAATCTTACCCATGTGTGAATCTGGAAAACTTCAATAATGGCCAGCCTGGCAAGACTTTGCCTACTTGTGTAATTGTGGCACTATTGTCATGGAAGTAATCAGCCGTAGGATTTAAAGCCAGCACCATAAAACTAAGCCCATGCCTGGCCAAGAACCCATTGTTAATCAGGCCATTGGTCTTAGAGGAGAAGGTACTACTATTACTCTACTAAATAGACATATATTAATCTGATTCCTAATAACTTCTTATTATACTGATATATTATTACATCTTTCAACCCTTTTCAGATATTTTTTTCTTTTGCATTAGGTGGTAACAATTAATACAGAGACCCAAAGCTGGTCAATGTGTGGCCCCTGGTAGGTTAAAATTGCACAAATTGCACTTGATCCATTATTTTAAAGAGCACAAAAACAATTGAGTAAGGAATAAGAGGTGGATCTGAGAAGAATTAGAAAGAGGGGTAAATACAATAAAATATATTGTACAAAACTCTCTAAAATAAATAAAAAGATGGCAAATCTATTTTAACAAAAGTCAGTCCCATTTTACGTGTCAGTTATTTAACTTGAATTTTTTATTCTTGTCATATGTTTTTTAAAATATGAAAATAAATTAAGGGGGTTAGTATTTTAAAAGTAGCTCAAGCTAGCTCCTCTGCTTCTTTTTATTTTTATTTTAGAAAGTTTGGTTGTAATTCTCTTTAGTTTTAAAGGATAGATAAGGCTAACGTTTGTACATGTCATCTACTGCATAGCGGTAAGATTGTTGACCCAGATGATGTTTAAGCAAGATCAAGCAGAAATGGTAATTCCTCTGTCTTTCCTGATAACTGGGTTTGGAGTGCATTAAAGGGGACTGTACAAAAGTATATGTCATAAGTAGATCAAATAAACCATTTTACTGGTAAGTTTTCTCCGTAGTCAGAAGAACACTAAAGTTATTATCGTACCACTATATTTGCAACCAGCTGATCTCACTAGTGCACAGAGCTGTTGAAGTTGTAAGTTTGTGCAGAGATCCCTAAAAATGACTTCAAGCTTCCATGTAGGACAGAAAGCTCAGAAGTTCTTCCTCTCAGTTTATCGTGTATTACGAAGTCCCAAATAAAGATGAAAAGTTTTAGAAATCACCAAATTCAGGAGAGGACAGGAACTCCACAAGGAGAGCAACAGAACAAGAAAATTTGAACACAGGGAACTTCCCAGAGACTCATACTCCAACCAAGGACTATCCATGGAGATAACCTAGAACCCTGACAATGCAGCCACTTCTGATGAGAACTGATAGACTAAGATCAGAAAGAAGGAGAGGAGGACCTCCCCTATCAGTGGACTTGGGGAGGGGCATGCATGCAGAAAGGGGGGGACTGGAGGGGGAGGAGGGAGGGGCTTATGGGGGGATACAAAATGAATAAAGTGTAATTAATAAAAGTTAAATAAAAAATTTAAAAAAAATTCTGAGCATAAAATAAATGTATTTTTAAGAGTGGTAACGAATGTTGTTTTTTTTTATATAAATGATAGAGAAAATCATTCTCCCTTCTTTTGCTGAACTAAAAGGCATTCTTCTTCCTTAACTACACATAAAAGTATGAAATGCAAACGACTGACGGAAATATTGGAGAGATAGGAAAAATGAGTGGTTAATGATTAAAATGGACTGTTCTCTAGTGAATGTGACCAAAATACACTCAGGAGAAGGATCTTGGAATGAAATTAATGTCTATAGTTGGAAAAATAACTTTGGACGGATGCCATGGCAGACTTAGAGGCAGGCAAATTAACAGTAGTGAATTTCAAATTAATTTCACAGATGGTATCCAATTCTGGTATGGCTGGCAAGAGTCCATGTTATATAGGAAACATAAAGAAAAAGAAAAAAAATCTTACTTTAATTTTCTTGAGAGATGTAAGATGCCTGATCTCTGTAATTGTATGTGTGTGTGTGTGTGTTGGTGTGTGTTTGTGCACATCAGTGTGCATTGCTTATGTGTGTCTAGTCAATATGGTATAAAAATTAACAAGGAGAAAAAGTAAACCAGCCTGCTAGTCTGCTAGAAAATAAATTCTCAGACACTTGTCAAGGGAAATATCAAGTAAATATTTATTGGATCTAGTTTTAGGAACTGCCAGACACAGCTTGTTATGACATTGAAAATAAACTTGATCCTTACTCAGGGGACATAACTGTACACAAATGACATATAGACTAGAGCTGAAGTCTTAGATCTATGCTACTTATGTAGAAGTAGGAGAAAAACACAGCTGCCTGGAAACTATATAATATTCAATATTTAATAGCTAGTATCACATATATGCACATTTCACTATCCCAGAGAACTGCAGGACATTATTTTACTGATAGTTACATACATAAGGATGGTTTATCTGGTAATTCATTCTTGTCCCCTGAGAGATTTTCCTGTCTTTAAGTATTGCTAAGCATATCTATGTCAGTTTTGAGACTTCTTAGTACCCCGGCATTATAGTTTAAAATCCCCCACTCTATATAGTCTCAAACATAAAACTCACATCGGATTTAAATATAATTTCCTTATATTTTTAGACATTTTTCATAAATTTTAAATATGAGATTTCTTGAAGGTAAATGTTTACTTTATTCTCGTGGTTGACATTTATAATGTTCATATTTCAGCACAGATGGACTGAAATACACTTTACATAATATTACACCGTGGGCACTTAGTTATACTTGTATTGCTTTCAATGATTTGGAAGCCAATGTATGTTTTTCCACATTTTAAAAGTTCCATTGACAAGGTGGTAGACTCATCACTGAACTTAGGATGCCTAATGGAGAAAACGGCTGTTATGTCCCCACTAATGATGCTATGCTTGGTATAAAACCAAGGTTTCTACACCGCCTAAAATATTCCACAGGCCCCTTTTCACACATTTCTCAGTTCTGTCTCCTATATTCTTTTTCTTTTGACTCTGTCCAAGTCACACTGAGAATGTTTTGTTTTGTCTTAAAAATCTTCTTGTGCTAAAAGGAAAAATGAATTTCTGAAAATATCTATTGAGGGAACTGTTTTTGGTGTTTCATTGTGATTTGTACAAGACAAGGAAGATCAACCATGCTTACAGGCGGACAGGAAAAAACTCCGTAGAGAAAAACAGGCAGAAAACAACAAAAGACCTCCTTTCTATTACTGAACTTCTTCCCTAACTTAGTGCCAGATGAAACTCTAATGAGCGTTGTAAGTCAGGTGCAGTGGCATATGCCTGAAATCTTAGCATTTGGGAGGTGGTGGCTTGATGATCAAGAGTTTAAAGTCTTTGGCTAACACAAAGGAAGAGCAGTGAATCTGGAAGACCTTGTCTCAAACAAACAAAATGATACTGTTACGTAGTGTGTGCTTTGGTAGCAAGGAGACAGGGATTATCTGTTACTGGCAAAGAGTTTCTAGTAAGCTTTTTTCAAGGGACAGTGAACAGGACTGAGTTCTTGGGAGGCCGCTCACAGATTTCACTGCCTACCCACCTTCAGCCACAGGCTCCCTGGTGACCTAGGGTGCACTGCACACCATACAACACAACAGCTGTCTCTTCTAAAAAAAAAAAGTTGTCTTAGCAACTGTTCTGTTGCTGTGAAGAGACACCATGACCAACGCAACTCTTTTCATGGAAAGCACTTACTTGGAGGATTGCTTACAGTTTCAGAGGCTTAGTCCATTATCATCATGGGGGAAGAGCTTAGTGACAGGCAGGCAGGCATGGTGCTGGAGAAGTAGTTGAAAGCTTACGTTTAGATCCATACGGAGCATGCAGTTAGAGACAGAGAGAGGGAGAGAAAGGACAAGGGATGAGAGGGAGAGAGATAGGAGAGAGGGAGAGAGAGATGGAAAAAGAGGGAGAGAGGGGAGGGAGAGGGACTGTCTTGGGCTTTTGAAACCTCAAAGCCCCCCTCACCTCCCCACTTCCATCACTGTGACATACCTCCTCCAGTGGCCACATCTACTCCAACAAGGCCACACCTCCTGATAGCTCCACTCTCTGTCAACAAAGTATTCAAATATGGGGACCATTCTTATTCAAAGCACAACAAAACCAAGGCATGTCCTTACAAGCAATACTTCAACACGGGTCCTGTTTCTTCTGCTCAAACTGTAGGAAAGAAGTTTCACCTGGGCATGGCTCTCTGGCAGTAAGCACTGCATCAGAAAGCCACAGTGATTTCTACTAAAAGATTCAGGTTATCTTAGCAAAAAATAAAATAATAAAATAAAAGTAACATTTTTAATTTGTATTTTTTATATTAATCACAGGTTATTTACTTTGTATCCCAGCCATAGCCCCCTCCTTCATTCCCTCCCAATTCTACCTTCTCTCCTTCATCTCCTCCCTGCTCCTTTCCAAGTCCACTGATAGGGGAGGTCCTCCTCCCCTTCCATCTGACCCTAGCTTATCAGTATCTTCAGGACTGGCTGCCATGTCCTCCTCCGTGGCCTAGCAGGACTGCTGCCCTGCAAAGTAACATCTTTTAAAAGTAGAATAGTCATCCCTGTTTTATGCATTAAAAAAAAAATCCTTACTGAAAGTGGCATTTGAACTAAAATTTGAAGAAAACACAATAGAAATTCGAGCATGCCTGGAAAATACTGTGAAATGAGAAGCAGATGTATAGCTGTTTCTGGTACAATTTGAGGTTTCTAGAATTTTAATGAACTTGAATGATGTTACTGAAAAGGAGTTTCTCTTCCATTACACTGAAGAGTTTAGGTCCATCATCTATGTGTACAGAAGTATCCAAGGTATCCAAGAAGGAAATAATTAAAATAATATCTTAGAAAAATACCCCTGTTAACAGTGAAGAAAAACTGAGCATGGGAAAACACAACAGTCAAGTACCATTCTGTAGCATGTTCTGCTCCTGTAGACATGGTGCTCCGAACTAAGTCAGAACTGTGAACAAGGAGAAGGAGGGGCATGCAGGGCAGATATAGACAAGGATTGAAAGTAAAACACAATGAAGAATTGAAAAGGTCCTGGCCTGCACACCTAAGCAGATGTTGTTGCCATGAATCAGATAAGGAAAGAGAGAATGGCTTTCTTTTTAGACACACTGACTTTTAAGGACTTTATAGCACATCGTAGTGCAATATGGACAGGCTCGACTCCAGAGACAGGGAAAGGAGGAAGAGACACAGCTTTGGATGAAGACATGCAGGACTGAATTTAGTTTTATGAATATTTATTAAATGCTTGCTGTGTTCTTGGCAACATCTTGACTGCAGTGTTATAATGAGTTGTACTGAAACACTAACACATAAATTATTTTATAAAGGAAAAATGAGATGTTCTGATTTATCAGTGAGTTCAATAGCACCATTCTCCACACACTGTCCTCAGAATCAATTCTGAACTTTCAAAATGAAGACAGCTCAGGATTGGAATGAAGAATAAGGAATATGAACAACTGATACACACACCAAACAGTTCTGTTTCACTGTGTTGGAGTCATCTACACGCTTTCCTTTCCCAGAGTTTACTTTATTGGTATTTATTTCCTCTTTATTCAATTAGAAATGTAGCCCATCATTTGGAAGTCAGTCCACACTTTATGTGAGTTAGTTTCACATGAACGGTTAACAAAATGTATTAAAAGACAATATTCAATGAATCTTGTAAGTACTGACTTGATTTCTAGAATTAACATGGCTAGTTACATTTAGCACACAATGCTTATATAGCTTAGCTCAGTTTGCATTTCACAGCTCAGTTAATTAAAGTTTGTAGTTACTTATTAAAAGTGTAATTGCACAGTACTATGTTTGGGGGACTTTTAAAAATTAAATTATTATTTACCCAAGTGGTGCTGAAGTTTTAGTGTTGTGTCTTAAAAGTGAAATATTTAAGACATTTTCCCCTCATTAATCTGCTCTTTAAAAATTATATATGGCTACAGCTGTTCAGTTTGGGTAGCAAGTTAGTTTGCTCTGTCTCCGTGTGTGCTCCTCCCTGCTTTTACTCTGACTTTCCAGAAGCATGACTCCAAGATCTTTCTGTATTGTGTAAGGATGCTACAAATATCAAATTTTGTTTATATTTATACCCACTTCAGAGGTGGATTATTTGGTAAAGGGCTGGACTTGAGTTTGGATTCCTAGCACATATGTAAAGAGTCAGCCATAGGAAGAGCCCGATCTCCCTAGCACTGAGGAAGGAGGAACAGGATGATCATGGAGGTCCCTGGCCACCAACCTAGTCAAACCGGTGAGCATCAGGTTCAGAGAGAGACCATGTCTGAAAACACAGAGTGGACAGTGACAGAGGAAGATGCCCAACGTCAACCTATGGCCTCCATGTGAACACACATTCAAACATATGCAAAGAGAGCAAAGAGAGGCACACACACACACACACACACACACACACACACACACACACACACACTTGTACAGGCCATCAATTTCAAGTCAGTTTGTTCATTTTAACCACGCAGTTTAAACCAACAATGTTGAAATTTTTAAAAGCTATTAATGCTACCTACTGTTTCCAAGAAGTCATCATCACAGACCCACAATGGTTCTAACAATGACTCCAGATAGGGAAAAGAAAAATGGAAACACTTGGAATTAGGTTATTATAGGTTATTAAGTACAATTATCACATTGTCGTAGATGTATGTGCTGTCCTTTGACCATATTCACCTACACTCCCCTCTTGTTCACTTCCTCCTCTCCTCTCTCTCCTCTTCCCTTCCCTCTACTTCTCCTCCCTTCATTCCTACCATCCTCCTCTTCTTCCCAAACCATTCCCCGTCTTTTACAGCTTTTCTCCTAATTCAGATGAACTGAATTTTTTTTTACTGTTGTCAGCAGACATAAAACTTCTCTTCTTAAAGAGTGAAAGAAAAAAAGGTTGTGTTTTTTTTTTCCACAAATGTGGAAAGCAACACCTCCAAACCACAATAGCAGCTTTTTTGAGGATTGGGAGAACCCCTGGGTAAAGGTGGGAGTTAAACGCAAGCAATCCCCTGAAACACAGTTTCAGGTTGTGTGAAATAGCGTGGGTACTTATACCTTCCCCTTTTAGGAACTCCTGAGAAGTAATATAATAGCTTTACATCACATGTTTGGCTACCTTCACCTTTTCTTTAATTCCCATTTGATTGGTGCTTTATAGAGATGTGATTGTGGGAGCAGAACAGAGTTGAGCCCCACCTGGCACCATGCTGAACACACCTAGAAGCCCCTAGGCACCACTAAGATGAGGAAGTAAGTGGTAGAGAGAAGAAAGAGAAAGAGAAGCAAAATGGTGTGTCCACAATAAAGACAGGCGGATCTAGAAAATCAAAGGTAGTTAGTGACAAGCAGCTTGATGTGAGTAGCCTATGATGCCACCTGAGACCATGGTAAGGTCCTGGCTCATTCTGCTCTGGAGGAATGGCCATGTCTGGGTCCATGGCCATGTAGCACTGGGGGTCTCCACATGTCTCCCCATGGCCCATGTTACCCCAAAGGCCATGCCCATGTTCCTGGTCTGGGCTGCTGCCTGAGGCCATGTTAATGTCTGAGGGCTGTGCAGAGCTGTCCCTACCCCTCATCTGTAAAGCATGGGAGAGCCAGCCCTGAGGGCATGAGAGCAGGAGAGTTGTCCCTACCCCTCACCTGCTGTAGCACTGAATAGGAGGCCCTGCACCTCACCTGGGTGTCACATTGACCAACCAGTCTGGGCAATCACCCAGGCCCAGATCTAGGGCTTTAAGTTGGCTCACCCCAACATCTACCCCTTCTACAAACTACTGGAGCATATGAAGGAGATGATCCCCCAGAACCAAAGCTGAAAAATCTCCACGACACAGAGCAACAACAAAATATCTAAGAAGAGTCCAGTAAGGATCCATTATTGTTAGTGTAGCAGAAGCCTAAAGCCTAAAACTAGACCAATGACTCACTTCAATGAACATTTGCAAGAAAAGCTGTTTGGAAAAAAAGTATACCATGACACACCTCAGTTGGTTTTTTTGTCTGTCTGTTTGTTTTGTCTTCTTTGCAAGGGCAGAGGGCAGATATGGAGGGACAGGGAATTAAATGAAATTGAGGTGCAAGATGTGAAACCCACAAAGAATAAAAAAAAAGAAAGAAATATGATTGTAAGATTTTTGGTTCCTTGCATTCTCTATTAATGCCTGCATAATACCTATACATATTTTCAATTTTTAGATTAAAAAAACTGATTGAAACATTAAAGTAATCATAATTTTAAAAGAAATGCAAGCATACAAGCAGTATTAAGTAAGGAAAAAAGACATCTATTTTACTCACTGTATTTACTATGAATGTACCACAATGCCCAACATATAGAAAACATTCAAAAACTATTTTCTGATTTAAAGATTTATCAATGACTGGAGATTTATGTTGCATTATAAAACCTAGCCTTATATCAAAATAAGAGAATCGGGAAAAGGAAAGTAAATAGGCACTAGGATGACAATTCTTCTTTGTGGCATGGCATGGACACATAGAGGAAGGTCAAAATGAAGTGTAAGTACTGAGATATACCAGGACCAAGGATGTATCCTAATAGGGGATCCATCACCCTCTTCTGGCCTTCACAGGCTCCAGTAGTCATGGCACATACTTACATGCATCCATACAGTTAAAAAAAAAACATCTAATAGTCACAATATGTTTGCCTGTTGGAACAGCAACTTCTGTAATGACCAACAAATAAAAAGTAGTGAGCTCAAAGCATAACATTAAGAGATGAAAACCAGATGTGGTGCTGCTAATTCTTCCAGCCTCTAGCTGAAAAGTTCTTGGTTCTAGTTCCCTCACGTTGTCAGGTGAAATACCTGATTTCCTTCTAGGTTTTCATTTTTCAATAAGATCAATAATGTTTATTATGCCTTTGCATGATATGCCAAAATACTTTATATTTACATTTTTTTCTTTTTACTAAGACTTTTTGTTCATTGAAAAGAAATCCAGTATTCTTTGCCAAAATGTTCTGCCTCACTTCTCATTCCTCTGAATACAACATCCACCTCTTTATCTTGATTCAAAACCCTCTAATCATTCTTACTTTTATGCTCAGTAAACATCCCCATCTCTCCTGAACTATATTGCTCAGTTATTGGTGTTCTAAGGAACACACAGACATACTGTGCCTTGTCCTATTTTATTAAAGAATAAGAATTGTCTTGAGTATCCATATATCTCTAGCTACTCTGTATTGTTCTTCACTTTTAGAGAAAATCTCTAAAAAGTGTTATCTAAATTTGGTATCTAGAGTCTCCTTCCATTAGTTATCTCTGAGAGAGTTTGCAAACAGTCTTTTGGACCCTCTACTCTGATTAGACTGACTTCATATTACCATGACTTCCAATGGCTTCCACATTGCAGCTTCTTGCATTATTTGATATGACAGAATCACTAGTACATTGATTGTCAATGCCTGAAGTCTTTTCTACCTTTGGGATCTAGGAAATGACCATGTCTTCCTTTGCTTCTCACAACCAAGAGACCACACATTGATGTTTAGAGTATCTCTCATTGATGTTCCTCATCTTATGTACCTATTTTAGAGCATTCTGAGGACAGTAGGATACATGTGTTAGTTACATTTCTATTGAGGTGAAGAGATACCATGACCAAGGCAACTTATAAAAGTAAACATTTATTTGGGCTCATGGTTCTCGAGGGTTAGGTCCATGATTATCATGATCCATGAGTATTAAGATCATGGCAGCATGCAGGCATGCCACTGGAGCAGTATCTGAGAGCTTAAATGTTGGACAACAGCACAAGGCAGACAGAGAGTTAACTCAAAGTTGTGGGCCTTTTGAATCCTCAAAGCTTCCAGAGACAAACCTCCTCCAACAAAGTTATGCCTTCTAAGCTTTCCTAAACAGTTCCCCCAACTTGGAACAAAGTATTCAAATACACGAATCTATACAGGTCATTCTCATTCAAACCACTACAAAACATAATGATACTCACAGCATTAAATGACAGCTACCCAGTTTACATCTTTAGCCTAGTCATTAATTTAAATTCTATATTTTTGTACCCAGCTTCTGACTCATAACTTCTACATGGGTATTTGTAGGCCATTTCACACTTTACATGTAAAAGCTATGTTCTCATTATTTTCTCCCCAGTGTGATTCTCCCACAGCCTTCCCTGTGTTCATTAATGGCAACTACATTCTTGCTGCTGCTGCTGCTGCTGCCACTGCTGCTGCACTGACCCCAAGTTTAGAACCATCTTTGAGTTCTTCTATTATCTCATAATCTCTTCATCAAGTCCTTTCATCCTTCCTTTCAAAAGGTACCACTGTTGTAAGCACTATTCCTGTTTTCCCTGTCATCGCCTTGACTCAAGTTTTCTTTTTTTTTTTAATTTTATTTTTTTCTTATCAGTTACATTTTATTAACTCTGTATCCCAGCCGTGTCCCGATCCCTCCCTCCCTCCCTCATCTCTACCGTGCCCCTTGCCAAGTCCACTGATAGGGGGGACCTCCTCCCCATTCATCTGATCCTGTTTTATCAAGTATCTTCAGCCCTGGCTGCAAAGCTCTCCTCTGTGGCCTAACAGGACTGCTCCTCCCTTGGGGGGTGGGGAGGCCAAAGAGCCAGTCATTGAGTTCCTGTTAGAAATAGTAGTTTTCAAGATGTCTTGTTACGATTATTTCAACAGCCTCACCCACTTTACTGTCTGATCTCAGTTTCCTACAGTTTCTCATGTCCCAAGCAATCCTGCTAAATAAGGGTTAGACCATTTATTTCCTCTGCTCAAACCACCTTCACGCCTTACCCAGAATAGATGCTTTTTGTGGTTTAGAATTCTCTCTCCCTCCCTGTCCTCTAGCTTCCTTCCCTGCTCTGTGCTACTCCCAGTAAGATTTCTGCTGAAACCCTCTACTCAAAGCCCCTTTTGGAGCCACTTCTTCAAGTCATTTGTTATATAAGACAGACGGTAAACTGCCAGTGCCTTTACTGTACTCTGGGATGCATTTTTATCCAACACCCCTACAATGGATTTCTTATATTTTTAACTCTTTTGCTCTAAGCTTATATGCTAAGAATATAAATTCTTCTTTAATTATCTTATTTAAAATGGTGCGATCAAGTTTTCCTTTCTGATTTTATATTCCTTATGACCACCGAAACATTATATATTTTACTTTTTTTATTATTATTGCATGTAGATCATTTATTGTGTGCTTCTCCCACTCACATGCGTAGCAATGATTTTTTTAATTTTCTTTGTTGTTTTAGACCCAGGTCCTAGAACACTCTTAGCCATTTTTTAGATTATAAATAAATGTTTAGCAAGTGAACACTAAATGAGTCAGAGAAAGAAAGAATAAAAGAAGGAAGAAAGAGCAAGCCATTTGGGAACTAATCATTGTTACAGGCACAAACATAAATACAGTATTAAGTTAATAATATTAAAAATTCATAATATTTTCAATAAAATACAACTGACAAAGCCCCCCCCCTCGAAATGAACTCCACAAAAGAGTAATTATTTTAAGGCTATACAAAACTTCTTGATTTTGACATGTTTGTCTATTAGTCTTTATCGCTTCTTATGTGAAAAGGGACAAAAAAAAAAAAAGGAAAAAAAAATCTTGTAAGTGAAGGCAAACCATTGATCATCAGACACAGAAAACAAGCTCCTAGTGAGTTCTGAGTCATTACAATGCCCATGTTAAAGTACAAACAAAGGAGCTAATAGATCTAAGCTCTGTACAATTCTAAGCAGGCATGGTTCGTTCACCAATTCACTCGATCACACTAATACTTTCCCAAGGACTCAGTTCATTTCAGAGAGCATCTATCTATTCAAGGTTTGTATGAGTAAAGACCGGGAGTGTACATTTTGATAATAGGAAAACTGCCTAGGGAATAAGTCTCAAGTGTTTATGAGATCTGGAAATACATTGCATGAATGAATATCATTTTGAGGGGTGTCTAGCTCCCTAAGTCATCAAAATTAAATAACGCCATGTCTAATAATATGGAGAGATGCTATTCTACAATTGGAGCCTGAGAGGGAGGTTGATGAAGCAAGCAAAAAGCAGTGCTTAGATGACAAAAGGAACCATTTTATGGGGACTAGAAAGGTGTCTCAATGGTAAGAACAAGTAATGTTTTTGCAGAGTTCCAAAGTTGGGTCCCTAGCATCCAAGTCCTGTAACTCACAATAGCCTGAAACTCTAGCTCCAGGGATTGCTGATATCTCTGGACTCTGGTAGGTGTCTTTTCTTCCCCACCACAAACCCTGCCTCCCTACTTTTTCTTGTCTGTCATGTTCTTTCATCTGTCTTGATTACATATAGTTATGAAGAATCAGGACAGAAAAACTGTGACCTGATCTCTGAACCCCTGCTCTGGTTCTAAAGTGATGGGAGTGAAAGGGAAAATATGATAGAATAAAAGTGTCATTCCTAATATAAAAAAAATAAAAATTATTTAAAAAAAAGTGTTGTTCCATTTACAGTATGATGATGTCACTCCTCCCCAAACAAGTCCTCACATCTCAATCACAGACCCTGGACAACATCCAGATTTAAGGGTTTGGAAGAGTAAAGTGGCAGACTATAGAAGGAATCAGGAACTTAAATAGGTGCTGCTTACATTTGTGTTTCTTTACAGCTTTGACCTAGAAATGGGCTGTGGTCCCAGAATCTCAATGTAGAATAGGAAACTAAACTAAAGGATGCCACAGCGACAGACACCACAGGATACTAATGATGAACCCTTAGGAAAACAGAGAGGCATATTTTGTTCTATATCTGAGAACCAAATGAATGGCTCAGATTTATCCCTTATCTATACAGAGAGCAGATTTAAAGCAACACAGCATAGGCTTAATTAATTGTGGTAAAATTTCAGTATTGTCCACAGAAGGCACACAGAAGATGTCCACGTTTTGGGGGGAGAGAAGAAAGGAAGGAAGGAAGGAAGGAAGGAAGGAAGGAAGGAAGGAAGGAAG
>NW_026596079.1:24096445-24193609 GCF_907164565.1 Psammomys obesus | reverse complement strand
AAGGAAGGAAGGAAGGAAGGAAGGAAGGAAGGAAGGAAGGAAGGAAGGAAGGAAGGAAGGAAAGAGGAAGTTTGGGGTCCAGATTGAGGGAAGAGAACAGAGAAGGTGAAGAGGGAAAGAAGGACACCAACAAACTGCCCTAGAGAAGTATAATGCAATATAAAATGTATACAATAATATAATGGAATCTAGAATTTGTACAATGAAACCCTCAGAATGGTTATGATAGAATGTAAACTCACTCAAAACAAAATGAACCAGAAGCATAAAAGACATTATTATTTATTAACTTAAAGTTCTTCTGTAAAGTCTTCTTAAAGTAAGAAACTAAAAATATTCTGAAGTTATAACAGGCAAGATTTGAATTAAGACTACATAAAGAATTTTTTAAGATTTTTTATTTTTATTTTTTTATTATTAGTTACATTTTATTAACTCTGTATCCCAGCGGTATCCCACTCCCTCATTCCCTTTCAACCCCTCCCTCATCTCCTTCCTGCCCCTCAAAAATTTTTATAATGTTCCAATTAAAAATATAAATAGTTTGAAAGAAATTGCACAAAAAAAGATTTATGAATGAACAATGAGCACATGAAAAAGAAGTTCAAAGCCAGGATGGTGGCCTACACTCAGAATCTGCTCATACCTGGAATCCCAGAATTTAGGAGCTAAGGCAGGAGGAGGATAATCCCAACTCTGAAGTCATCCTGGGATGCATAGTGAGTTCCAGACTAGTCCTTGCCACAGGGTGAGAGAGACTTTGTCTCAAAATGTGGTGAAAAAAAAAGGAAAGTTCATTATTTAGCATCAAGAGAAACATGAAAATAAGTTACCTTTAAACACATTTTTAGAATAACGAACATTAGCCAGTATCCAATGTTGAGAGTAATGTGCCCTAATAAACTGCTGCTGGGAGTGTGAGGGGTGAAACAGCCAGGCGGAGTTTCACACATCCACATAGAGACACTGCAAGCATGTTCAAAGAATCTTTTCTGTGACCATCCAAAACTGGGAAAACCCCTAATGTCAATAGTAGTGACTAGATAAGCAAAAGAGATGAAATTATATAACACAACTATAATCAACAGCCAAGAGGTGTTCTTCTCTAGTACAGCATAGATGTTCAACACAGATGACTTTACATCAAATGAAAGAATACTGTCAAAACCAGGAACATTTTACATGTTTTCATTCTTTGCAGAAACAAAGCAAGCAGTGGGTCTGATTATTAATGTTGAAGGCACAACATGTGCCCTGGATGCCTGTTTGAGCTTTAATAGAAAAGTACATTAGAACTGTGGTTAAAAATGCACCTTAACAGTTCCCCAGTGTTCACTTCAGAGCTCTGCATTTTTGTTCATTAGGACAATGATCATAGAAATTCTGATTTCTTCCTACAAAGCTCCTGATGTGTGATGGGTAACAAGAAAGGGGGGCTGACCCTGTAGCCCACTTCTGGGACCTCATCAACATTGGAAGGAGTAAGTGAGGAACAGGAGCTCTTGGCCTGGACAGTTCATTCCTAAGAACTTGGCCTGTGGCACATACAGATCTCCTTACATCTTGAATACCTGTGACTTCCCACGTTTGATTTGACAGCTGCTGCCACTGTCAACACTCAAGATATACTCTCTTCATCATTATCATCAACTCCTCTTTCAAAAGTTTGTTTAAGCCAAAGGTGAGGGCTTATACCTCTCATCCTGCAGAGGAGAAGCTGATGCAGGATCACACATGAATTGAAAGCCAGCAGGAGTACCCTGTAAGAAACTTTGTCAAAAATGAGGAGATAAAAAATATAGCAAAATCTTGTTTCCTTGAGGGCCTCCCAAGAGCAACCCCCTCACTTGACACACCTTCACTGTTTATCCCTTGGAGTATGAAAATACATTACAATCTGGACATATTTTACCTAGCATTGTTATCCAATGTAAATGAAACCAGTAAAGCAATACTCTCTGAAGTAATTACCTCTGTTTTTAGAGTCCACTGTGTTTATAGCAAATCTCATCTCTTACATACTAAAGCTGTAGAGTTTGTCTGATTTGGAACAGGAGAAGTGTAGGCAACAAAAGCATTTTTTAAACAGATGCACAATTTCTTTGCATTACAAAATCTTAAGACTACTCTGTAAGACATTAACAATAATGCCAAGCACATTTCACAAAGAACCCTCTGAAAAAAATCATGAGAGCAGGAAACTTCAGAGGAGGTGTATGAGAGCAGAAACCCTGGCACATGGATTATTTGCTTTACACTGCCTCAAAAACTACTCCTCTTGAAATATTAACAATCACAGGAGCTTAATGTGTTTTTACTAGTTCTTTTGATGTCTCTAAAACTTTGAAAAGAAGATGGGGAACTGACTTCTAGCATAGCCGAGAGTTCCTCCTCATCACGTACTGGGATATGTGGTTATAAAATGAATCAACCGCAAGCAACAGGCAAGCTCTCGTGCAGTGAGTCCTTTCATCCCAAACCATGTTTATTTAATTAAATCAGATGCCCTCGTTAATGGTGTTTCCAAATATCTTTTGATCCCAGCTAAGTGTTTCTAAATACTGGACTTCAGTTGGCAATAACCATGACATTAATGGAAAGATGTTAGGCATCTAAATTATCCAAAACAGCTGAAGAAAGCTTATAAAGTCACTAAACTGGCAAGAGGAGCTGCTCTAGAATGTGAAGTTGTGATTTAAATCTTGCACGTCTTAAGTATGGGATTCTAAGTGAGCATTTGGGAAGCAAAGGAAACCTTCACTAATGAACCTTCAGGGACCAGTTAGCACAGTTTGTTAAATTGGAATGCTAATTAGGTCTAGGCAATAGTCTAAATCAACCTAAGTGCTTGTTAGTTTGACCAATTATAGGTGCCCAATAAGAGTTTGTTAAAATTCAATAATTTTGTGTCCAGAAGGGATAGTCTATGAGTGGCTGAATTTAAAAAAAAAAAAAAAAAAAGCTATTAGCCATGAATAAATTGTAACAAACTTGGGCATTTTGTCACGACCACTAGAGGACCAAGGTCACAACAGTGATGGCTCAGTTTTTGGAGGGAGGGGACAGGCCCTGTGCCCTGGTGAATGTGTGAATGCAGGTAATTTTGTGTGTAATCTAACCAAGAAAGCAAGAGCTTAAAATGAAAGGCAGTACTTGGGTTATTAATCGGTCCAGGATATCAAAACATTTAATAACTGTGGTTGTTTGAATGGTAATGGATCCACAGGCTCATATGATTGGATAAAATTGTTGGGTGGAGCTGGTTAGAAGTGTAGCCTTAGTAGAGTAGGTTTGTCACTCGAGGTGAGCTGTGAGGTTTCAAAAGGCCACACAATGCCCAATTAGCATTATCTGTCTATCTATAGGCTTGGGGATCAGATGTTCCACAACAGAAGTTCATAACTACTGCTTCAGCGCCATGATTGCCTACCTGCTTCCATGTTTCCTGCCTTGATGGTTAGAGATTCAACTACTCTTTGAAACAATGAGCCCCAAATCAAATGCTTTCTTCTATGGGTTGCCTTGGTCATGGTATCTTAGCATGACGATACAAAAAAGCAAGACAATTGACAAACCAAGTCTAGAACCAACCTGTGGGTAGAGTGGCTTCCACCCATATTGTTTTTTAGATATTTCCTCATTTTATAACTTCCTCTCCTGTTCCTAGAGCCTGCTACCTTTCTATTCAGTGTACTTTCAAATGCTGATTCTTGGATTTAAACAAATGGTGGCCTGTGGCCTTTTAAAACACCCATCACAGTGTCCTAATTCCACAAACCCCTCTCAAGAATTGTTCATAATTTCCTAGGTGCTAGAAAATGCAAAGGCTGGCATTTCCCATGACAACATAGACATGGCTGACTTAACCTGAAATTACATAAGAGCCGGGGGCACTGCTATAGGGAGTGGGCAAGGCAAAAAGAGTCCATATGCCTTTTAGGTAGCTTGAGTAGAGGCAGTGAGTCACTGTGTTGGGGGAAGCTGTTTTAGTTTCAGATACGGTTGTGTGGTATTAGGCCAATGTGGCCAAACTGCTGGCCTCAGCAGTGAGTATTGAACTTAGTTGCAAGGAGCATAAAACCCCTCAGCAAGGGTTTACTTGAGGAAACAGCCATGATTTCTCTCTTTCATTCAATAGAAAGAAAGAAGCAGGCGTCTTTTTTACACTAAGTCACATTCACTTAGAGCTCACTAGCTAGATGTTAGTGAAATAGCCTCAACAAGATGCAAGGCAGGCTGAGGCCTACCGCCTTTCACCTGAGGTATCTTAATAAAAACATGTATTCTCTCATTCAAGGAGATAGTGCAGAGGGGTAGTAGGTGCTCTGTTTTATTCCATCACTATCTTTGGGACGTTGGGTAAGAATTTCCTGCTGGAAATCTACCCTCTGTAAAAGAAGGTTGTTAGTATGCCACACACACAACACATATTATATGAAAGAGATTTATTGGGTGGAGGTAGAGAAATAAAGAGGGAAAGAAGAGACAGACATAGTGGGGGTAGGCAAGGAAAGAAAGTGAGGCAGAGAGAACAAGAGGAGAGAGTAAGAGAGAGAGAGACAAAGTGGCAGGTCGGTCCTTTTATAGCCTGTGCCTGTGCAGCTGACCCACATCTGCCATACACCTGGTGGGCGACACATGATGACATCATAGGTTACTAGGCAACCCAGAAGCAAGCTGCCTATACGCTAACAAAGGTAATATTTATTGTCTTGGTTTATTTTCCCATTGCTGAGATAAAAAATCCTGACAAAAACAACTTAAGGCAGAAGTGGCTTATTCTGGCTCACAGTTCAAGGGTATATAGTTCATAGTAGAAAGGGTATATAGTTCATCAAGGCATCAGTATGAGCCTGAAACAACAAGACATATTGAATCCACTATCAGGAAACCAAATGACTTCAATATGTGTGTGTATGTGCTTAGCTCATTTTCTCTGTTTCACAGAGTCTTGCCCAGAGAAGTCTTGCCCACAATTATTGCAGGGTTCTTTCTGTCTCTATCTCTATCTTTATCTTTCTCTATATCTGTGTCTTTCTGCCTGTCTCTGTCTCTCTTTCTCTCCCTTTTTCACCTCTCTCTTGTGTGTGTGTGTGTGTGTGTGTGTGTGTGTGTGTGTGTATGTGTGTTTCTTGTTTGTGGTTTAAGACATGAGATCTCAGCTTGCTTTTCCAGCCTGTGACTACCTGCTCTTATACCTCTGAAACCATAAGCCCAAATAGACCTTCGTTCTATACATTGCCCTGGTCATGATGTGCTATTCCAGAAATTCAAAAAAAATCTAGTGAATTTGTTGTAGCCGCAAAACAAACCAACAGGCAATTGATAATAATAATAGCTACTGAAAACACTCTATGCAGAGACCTTGAGGGATAGCTGAGAGAATTCCCCAAACAGAAGGAATGACCAGACTGGGAGGTCAAAAATGAGCCATGAGGCCTCTGTGGCTGGCATAAAAAGAGAGGTGAACGAAATAGCAGGAGAGTCCAGGGCCAGCACATATGGAGATGTGCATGCCATTCAGCCCTTATTTTTTCCCTAAGAATGATGGGAAGACACTGAGCTAATATTTAAATATCCCCAGAAAGCTTCCAGGCTCGAAGTGTTGATCCTTCCCCACCTACTCTAACTTTCCTCTAGTATAACTTTCTTCATCTCACTAACAGGCACTTCTATGTGCTTACTTGCTGGTCCTGGCATGTCTCTTTTCCATCCCAACTCTAAACTCCATTTGACATAAGCTAACTTTTACATAGTAGTTGGTCTTCCAAATCAGGTGGCTGAATCTCAGCTCAAAGGTAATTTAGAATGGAGGTAGATGGTAAACGGAAGAGCTACTTCCCCCCCCCCAAATATTTACCTCCTGACCTTCTGAATCTGTGACTATATATTATATGACAAGGGGGCTAGAGATTAAAGTAGTAAACAGAACTGTAGCTGTAGAACATGTGACCTTAAAATTAAAAGGTATCCTGAACTATTTGGGGCATTCCAATTCAAATGTAGATTTTTAAATGGAGAAGGGGAATAAGACTCAGAAGCAGGGGTAGTATTGTGAGAGAAGCTCCATGTGGGGTTAAGGGAAGTCAATGGTGGCCCCAGAGAGTTGGGTTTTGAGCTAGTAAGAAACAGCAAGACCAGAATGGATGCAGCCCTTAGTAACTGGAGAAAACATGAAATCAGAAACTCCCTGGTAGTTTAGAAAAGGGCAGAGCCCTGGCAATACCTGAAGTTGGTTTGGGGGTCTGAGCTCTAAAACTGTTAGTTTTGGGTAATGCTTTATCACAACATTCAGAAAACAATAGAATGCATAGTTTTATTTGAATCTCGATTTTTCTTCAGGGAGTCCTATCTTGGTAAATGGTGGATGCTTCAGCCATTTATTCAGGGTAGAAATAGGTGCTTCCTTTGTGCCTTCTTCTCGACATGCAGCCATCTGTGACAACATCAGGTTCTCTAGATCTTCAACACTAAGTCATTCACTGTGCCCTGCCCCAACTCATATCATCAGCCTCAAGACCATTCAGAAGAATAGAGGGAAGCGGTTCTGTCCCACCAGCCACTCTCCGCGGAACAGCAAGAGTGAAATCTCCAGTCCTGAAGATTTCATGTGTTTAGACCTCTCCTCAAAACACTGCTGTGACTTGCTTTTTCACACAGTCGGAGCTTCTTTACAATCTGTTAGGTTCTCCAACGCTTATCTATTTTCAACCATAAACCCAATACTTGTCCTCGTAATAAATTTCTTTTAATGTCCTGGAAAGATTCCCTCCAGTGCTGGGGATGGATTCCGGGTCTCCAAAGCTCCAATTTGGCTGTAATTAACACTCCATTTTCATCTATCTTTGAGTCTTGGATTACTCCCTTCACCTGTACCAGGTCTGCTAAAGAGCTAGCACCCTGACTTCAGGACCTTGGTCTTTCAGTCCAATATGATCATCACAGTAATTAGTGTTTATTCCCCATGAGAGCAGTTTTTACTGAACTCTTTCACTATGCTACTTCTATCCTAGCACAGAGCAGGGGCTTAGTAAATACTCGTTTGCTAATGATCTATCACCAGAGCAACAGATTAATATTGTTGAAATCTCTACAGTGTTTCCTCTGACATTTCTAGTAGCCATTTTCTGGGAAGTCTGTATTACATACTTCGCATTTTGTCCCTATTACCAATTTTTATATTCTTGATATGGTTCTTTTTTGTCTTTGAAATGTGCAATAAGTTGTAAGATAATATTTTTTCTTTCTTTTTATAATTGTTTTTGCATTCTTTGTGCTACTTAAATATCATTTAATAATTACTTATTGAGCCATTTCAGTGTGCCAGTCATTAAATCCTGAAACTAGAGTAAGTAAAAAATAAAAACAGAGCAAATTGTTTTTACTGAAATTTCATTTTAGCATGTTCATAGAGTAAGGGAAGGTCAGAAAGTAAACAAAACCACAGTATTAAGCAGTACAGCAACCCTTCTTTACTTGAGATTTCACTTTTTATGTAGCTTAAATCGACTAAGGTTCAAAGCTGTTAAATCAAAATTTCTAGAGAGAATTGCCAAGTTTAAAATAACTGTAATAATCTAGTGTTACACTTCCATTAATGTCATACTGCGTCTAATTTATATGTTCATATTTTTATGTATAGGAAATCCAGGGAGGTATCTGGGGTCGGGTACGCTGCAATTTTGGACTTACTTTGGGGTCCTCCTTATGAGGGGTTATTGCTGTACTTTCACTATCAGAACACAGTGCATGTGTATAGTTGCGTTACTTAGAGAAATTTCGAAAATATTCTAGCAGGAATCAAAAGTAATCCCGGGATAGGGTTCTTGTTACAAAGAAGCATGAAAGAACAGAAATCATATTTTCTGCCTTTCAACAACAGATTGCTCGGGCAAGGTACATGCAGCTGACAAGTAGTTCAAACCCTCTCAGCCTGCATTTTACCTGTCAAAAGACAATAATTAGACACGCCTCATAAATTTGGTACAAGAAAAAAAAAAATGCTCTGCAAGAACCCAGCACAAAAGCGGAAAACACTTCCAAACACATAATTTAGGGCAAGACTATACACAGACAGGACTCTGGGAAAGCCCGCCCCATCCAGCACTGGTACCGCCCCCTGGGCAGAACTCTACTGATGATTGGGTAGTCCCATGTCCGTCTTGCGCGTAGCCCAATCGTGTCAGGCGTGGCGACATGCTCCCGGGTCTTCCGGTAGGACGTTTGCGTCGCGGCGGGCGGAAGCGGCGCCGCTTGTTTGAAATCGGCGGCGAGGGCTCCAGCCGGGCTCGAGCCGCTGGGTGCCATGTCCACCCCTCCGCTGGCGCCCGGGGGCATGGCGTCCGGCCCCTTCGGCGGTCCGCAGGCGCAGCAGGCGGCGCGCGAGGTCAACACGGCCACGCTGTGCCGCATCGGCCAGGAGACGGTGCAGGACATCGTGTACCGCACCATGGAGATCTTCCAGCTGCTCAGGAACATGCAGGTGGGCGCCTGGAGTGAGAGAGCTGGGGAAAGGGGGACTTCCCGGGCGACCTCTGGGTGCCCGGGTCGCCTCTACCCCCAGGTCCTCATCCTCTGTCTGCCCCTTGCCCTGGGAGACCTGGCGTCCCACCCCCTTACTCCTGTCCTGAAAAACTTCGGTGGCCGTCCCCCTGTCCACCCATGTACACAGATAGCATGTGTCTGTCCCATACCCTGGAAAACCCTCAGGCATGGACACACCCCCTTACACAGTGTCCCCAGCATGCATCTAGCCCCTGAGCAGGTGAACACCCTCGTACACCATATGTCCTCCAGGATGAGTCTGCCTCCTGGCCTGAGCGATTCCAGACGCGGTCACCCCCATTTTCCCCAGCACTTTACCCTTGCATGCGTCTCTCCCCGACCCCAGGTGACTCCTGGAGTGGCTATGCCCATTACCCCGAGAAGTGGCACCAGCAGATGTCTGCCCAGCCCCAACTATCCCAGGAGTCATCAGGTGTGGTCACCTTTACCACCAGACCCAAAGTATCCCCAGTATGTGCCAATCCCCAAAGATCGTGGGCTTAGTTGGTGGTGGTATTGAAGGCACCTTTCCTAGACTGGACCGAGTTATGCAGTTGTTTTATAAACTTTGTGTTTTTCAAAGGTATAAATACACCGTGCTTGCCTTTTAGGATATAACATTTTTAGAGCAAATGCCCAGAAGTTGAAGAATTCAGACAATAGTTGTAACCCTTTCTAGGCGTACCTAGATTACAGTAAGCTCTACTAATGTAGAGTTTTGACATATTTAGGAGTATACTTGTGACTTAGTCATAGTCACAATAGTGAAAATAGCCTTTACCCAAAAAGTTTCTTTACACCCCTATGAATCGTTTGCCTCCATTCCTTGGAGCCACTTGTTAGCATGTCCCAGTTTTACATGCTAGGAATCACATAAAGCATGTGAGCATTGTAGGACAAGGTTCTTTTATTTTCTTTTTTTTAATTGAATTTTATTTTATTAATTATACTTTATTCACTTTGTATCTCCCCATAAGTCCCTTCCTCCTTCCCTCCCAGCCCTACCCTCCCTCCCCCTTCTTCACCCATGCCCCTCCCCAAGTCCACTGATAGGGGAGGTCCTCCTCTCCTTCCTTCTGATCTTAGTCTATCAGATCACATCAGGAGTGGCTGCATTGTCATCTTCTTTGGCCTGGTGAGGCTGCTCCCCACTCAGGGGGAGGTGATCAAAGAACAGGCCAATCAGATTATGTCAGAGGCATACTGACTTTTTATTAATTACACTTTATTCATTTTGTATCCCCCCATAAGCCCCTCCCTCCTCCCCTCCCGATCCCACCCTTCCTCCCCTTTCTGCATGTATGCCACTCCCCAAGTCCACTGATAGGGGAGGTTCTCCTCTCCTTTCTGATCTTAGTCTATCAGTTCTCATCAAAATTGGCTGCATTGTCCTCTACTGTGGCCTGGTAAGGCTGCTCCCCCCTCAGGGGGAGGTGATCACAGAGCAGGCCAATCAGATTATGTCAGAGGCAGTCCCTCTTCCCATTACTATGTAACCCACTTGGACACTAAGCTGCCCTGGACTACATCTGTGCAGGGGTTCTAGGTTATCTCCATACCTGGTAATTGGTTGGAGTATGAGTCTCTGGGAAGACCCCTGTGTTCAAATTTTCTGATTCTGTTGCTCTCCTTGTGGGGTTCCTGTCCTCTCCAAATCTTACTATTTCCCACTTCTTACATAAGGTTCCATGCACTCTGCCCAACTGTTGGCCATCAGGCTCAGCATTTGCTTTGATAGTCAGAGGCCCTCTGCGGCAGGTTTCTAGGTTGTTTCCTGTTTTCTTCTTCTGATGTCCATCCTCTTTGCTTTGTGGGATGGGGATTGAGCATTTTAGTCAGGGTCCTCTTTCTTGATTAGTTTCTTTAGATGTACAGATTTTAGTAGGTTTATCCTTTGTTATATGTCTATATGAGTGAGTATATACCGTGTGTGTCTTTCTGCTTCTGGGAAAGCTCACTCAGGATGATCCTTTCCAGGTCCCACCATTTACCTGTAAATTTCATGATTTCCTTATTTTTCATTGCAGCATAATACTCCATTGTGTAGATGTACCACCATTTCTGCATCCATTCTTCAGTTGAGGGGCATCTGGGCTCTTTCCAGCTTCTGGCTATTACAAATAAAGCTGCTACAAACATGGTTGAGCAAATGTCTTTATTGTGTACTATTTGGATATATGCGTAGAAGTGGTATGGTTGGATCTTGAGGAAGCACTATTCCTAGTTAGGACAAGGTTCTTTTAGTGTATATTTACATGCCATTTCTCTATTATTTTGTTGAATGAATACGTGGCAGCTTTTGCATTTGTACATCTATGGGTTCATGTTTGGGTTGTTTTCACTTTGAGCCCTTATAAACAGTTCTTCCCTTATAAATAATGTCAAAGTTTGTTTTTCACAGACTTTTGTGTAGGCATTTATTTCGGGTGGTTTCAGAGTGTAATAATTGAATCCCAAATATATCTTTAATTTTTTTTTTAATAAAGCTGATCTACCTGAGTTTCCATCCCCAAGCAGTTTCTGAGGGTTCTAGTTTCTCTCGTCTTCATCATTTGTTACTGTTTTACTTTGCCAGATACTTCTGTCAGTCTGTGGCCCTCACTTCCTTTAATTCCAAACAGTTTTTGAAGAGCAAACGTTTTATGATTTTGGTGGGACCCCCTTGTTGATTTGTTCTGTAGATCTTGCTTTTGGTATCAAACTTAAAAATCTTTTGTGTAACCCAAAGTGGTGAATGTTTTCTCTAGAAGTCTTTGAGTTTTCCCCTTCTTTATAATCTGTCTTAATTCTGGAGGGATGGTTCTGGCGATCAGTTTGGGTCTACATTCATCTTTTTGCATCAGATATCCAGGTTGTTGGGGTACAGGTTGTAAGTCGTTATTTGTTGACTGCCCCAAAGCTACGTGGTATGCTATAATTGAAGCATGTCTTAAGACTCTTAGCAACTTTTACTTCTACAGATGTCCCAAGGAGTATTTTATTGCTTTTGTTTAAGAAAAGATGGTTGGGATTTTCGTCTCTCATTTTTGTAAAAGTGATTCTTTTTTTGTGGAAATCTTTTAGTACTGTGTCAGTAACTCAGTGTAAAAATGTTATACAAAGAGTGTATCATTATGAATGGACTCAGAAAATTGAAATTCTTTGGCAGTTTCAAGTGAATAGATTCAGAACGAAAATGAGTGGAGTGTAGATTACGTGATTCTCAGAAGTAAGCATGCCCTGTATTTCTTTCTTTTACACTGTTAGCACCCAAATTAGAGGGTGTAGAAACAGGTATGGTCGCAATCACAAAACACTTATCAATCGCTTTCCTTGGCCAGGCACATGACTGTAAGAACAGTTTCAGGAGGTATTTTTTATTCCTGTTTTATAGTTAAGGAAACTGAGGATTAAAGAGAGGGAGTCAAGGATCTACCATCACAGATGATGCTAATAACCTGTTGCTGCAGCACTTGAGTTCTTGAGTCACCTGTACTACTAAGAGAGATTGAACTCAACTCCATCACCCACACATGAAGAGACTTTTTCTGAAAGTTCCTGCCCATAACTGGGCTCCAGGTAGGCCTGTTTTTTCAAACTGATTTATAAGGGCTGCAACAGTTACATGTCTGCCTTTCACTTTGGGCTCAAAGTCATCTCCTACCTTTTAGGGGACAGTCCAGTGATCCTAAAAGGCAACAACAGTGTGACCCTTGAGTTCCAAAAAGCAGAAGTGATGATGGAAAATATATTACTTGAACAACATGACTGTTCATTTTAACCATAGGCTGCTTGTCCATTCTCCAGTATCCATGGTTCATTGTGGCTATTTTCACAGTTGTGACTATAATGAAGTCACAATATATTCCTAAATATGTCAAAACTTTACATTAGTACAGTTTACCGTAATCTAGGATATCAGGGATATTTTAAGAAAAGGAATGCAGCAAGACTGTTTGTACCTAGCCTTCATTACAGCACACATTGTTCTGCTTTATTAATCTTGTACTTTGTCATAGTCTGTATACACAGGAGTAAACCCTGTGAACAGGGATCTCATGTCACAGTTTCTGGCATCTGCTGGGCAATGAGGCTTTTACCTGGATACCAGCAGGAGGGACTACTCGGTGCTCTTCAAAATACTCAAGTTTCAAAGCATTTGTCCACAAAAGGGAAGCAGCATAATTGCACACACTGCTATAGATACTTCTCGGATTTCCTTGAGAAAAACTGGTTCTTTGTGTAGTAGATGTCCTTTAGCTGCTCAAGATTCTGAAAACTAGATTTTCTTAGAAAAAAAATTAGTAAACACATTTTTGAAAAGAACATTTTCAAGGTGTTAAGAAGTATCTACCAAATATTACTGAATCCCAGATTAAGATTCCCTGTGGAAAATAGCATTGCTTTGATTATCCTTTTAATCTTATTTCATATTTTGGCTACATAATGTATTCATAATTTAGCAACAACAGTACATTGCAGTGAGCATTCTCCTTTCTATTCCCTGTCTGCTGGGTACCTAATGCCTCTCTGTAAGCAATGGTCGCTAATGATTCTAGCCACTGTTTATTCTCATGTTCTAAATGTTCTCTGCATATTTAATCAAACCTGTGTTTATGTTTTCTCTTCTCCCTTTTGCACAGATAACAGTATGATGTACATGCGATTTTGTACTTTGTCTTTTTCATTTGATATATTTCAAAATTTATTTATATGTATATAGAAAGTACTCCTTTTCTCTTTCTTTCTTTCTCTCTCCTTCCTTCCTTCCTTCCTTCTCTCTCTCTCTCTCTCTCTTTCTTTCTTCTTTTTTAATACCTTTATAGTATTCCACTGCATGGAAATACTCTAGTCAGAGCCTTTATACTGCTTTAAATGTCTCGCTCAATGATAATGCCCAACACAAAGGAGCAACTGTACCTGATGATGATGAAAACCTTTTAGAGTACCTAACTTGGACTAATCAGAGCTCCCAGGGGCTCCCAGAGACTCAAGTGGGGTCTGCACTAGGTCCCTGCATACACCCTGTGGTTGTTTAGCTTGGGCTTCTTGTGGGATTCCCAACAGTAGGAGAGCGTTGTGTCTGACTCTTTTCCCTGCTCTCGGAACCCCTTTCATCCTACTGGACTGCCTTATTCAGCCTTTCTATGAGGGTCTGTGCCTAGTCTTGTAACTCCTTAGGCCAGTTCAGTGAACATCCCTAGGATACATGCCTTTTTGTTGTTGTTTTGTTTTTCCGAAGGGAAAGGATGAAGAGTAGTTCTGGGGGCAAGGGGCAGTGGGAAGGGGGACTGGAGGACTGGATGGAAGGGAGGCTGTGGTTGGGATGTATTGTGTGAGAGAAGAATAAGAAAAAGAAAAACAAAGAAAGCTCACCCCACTCCTGTATTGGTTCAGTTACAGCTTCTTACAAATATATGTGACTGTGGATGTTGATTGTTTTTCCCCGCAGCGATATCATTGATGCCCCGGTGCCTTCTTCTCATACACTTATATTTTACGTTTTTAAATATTTTTTTATATTTTATATATTTTTATATATCAAAATAGGAGTTCTTTGTTTACTTTTCCACTACAGCTTAGATCCAGAAGAACCTGTTAGTGGTTTACTAGTGTCAGCCTAGACAACCTTGACGTTGTTGAGTCTTGGTAACCAAGAACATGGAGTGTCCTTTTCTCGTTTCGCATTTTTAGTTTCTATTTTTCTAAATTTATTCCTAGATAAGTTTTTATTATTGCTGTTGTAATAGGTTCTTGCTTTTCCATTTTTATTTTAGAGATAAAAGCAAAGCTATGATAACTTTCTGTTAATTTTATACTTAACTCCTTATAGCATTAGTTTATCGTTAGTAGCTTGTTATGACGTCACTTGTAAATAGTGATCACTATACTGCTTCATATTTAGTGTTTCAACCTTTCTCTCTTCAACCTGGCTGGCTCCCCTCCAGCAGAATGTATCAATGGTAACTGTGGTCTTAGTATATGTCTTTTTCTGTTCATGACCTTAGTGAGAACTCCTCCAATGCCTGCACATCAATCATGAGGCTGACTTTATAACCTAAATATGTTTTTCATATATTGGGAATTTTACTATAAGAATAGGTGATGAATTTAGTTGAATGCCTTTTTAGTATCTGGGAGTGTGATATATTTATGAGGGTTCATCCATATTCATGAGGGAGATGGTTATTGATGAGCTTTCCAGCTGAGTAGCTACGCCACAGCATGCAGCAAGGGATCTTAGGCACTATTACCATAAGTTCTATACAGTATGGAAGCCTCATCACTCATTTTCCCTGCCACTTCTGCATCCAGAGCAATGCTTGACATGCGAAAGGTAAGCAGTAAGCTGATATTGTATAAAAACTAATATCCAAACTCACTAAGTTGGCAGATTTCAGGTGGATAATTCTTTGCATTTCAACAAGATTGCTTTTCTTCATAATAAGACTCATCAATCTTTTTGTACCTGACACACACTTCTCATGAACACACAAGTATAGACTTGGGGGTGAAGTGCTTATTAAAATTATTCAGACTGTACACTAAAACTCTTGTGCCAAGTTTGTTACAAAGAGGAGTTCCAGTCTCCACTAAGTGGAGCATGTAGACAAAGTAGCAAACCCAGTAAGAGGCAGGATCCAGGAGCCGGTGCTTCTCTAAGTGAGATGTGGTCTTCACATCCCTTGTTATCGTTCAGATGGGAAAGTGGGGTTCTTTAACTGTTTCTCTGGATTATTGGTGCCTGTTAATGTCTGTAAATGAAGTTCTTAGGGGAAATTCTACACTGTATGGAAGCATGAACCCTTCTAGTGCCATCATATTTTAAAATGGGAACAAAACGCATTTGGTATTTATCACACTTCAGTGGAGCATTTTAAAGTATATTAATGCTAAGGATTCATAAAACTATAAATAATTCAGAAATGTCAAAAGATCTGTCTTCTGAGCTGAGAAACTGTAACGTTTATAAAAGGGACTCTGATAAGAAACAAATTATTCAAGCCTACTCAAATTTCATTTGTATGTGACTATATGAATACTTCTGGCTTCTTTGTAAAAATTATGTCATTAATTAATTAGCTTCAGTAGTTCCACCCCTGCAGTTGTTCCTAGGATGTTGTGTACATGGGGCAAATTCTTTTCCAGAGCTGTATCACCTGCCTGCCATTCACTTCTGTTTTGAAGCATGGTCTCATAAATTTCGGCAATCTGGTCTTGAAATCACGTTATGTAGCAGGCTGACCTTGATCGTGTAATCCTCCTGAGGGAGGTTACAGGCCTGGCTGATAACATTCCCTTATTAAGAAAATTTGATGACTCAGAACAGAACTATCATAGTAGTTATTTGTAGTGATTTATTAATAATGTTTGAGTATATGTTGATTTGTACCCATATCTTCTGTTAATAATTATTTTCAACAAACTTTGGTGGTTTATATTTAGTTTTTACTTTGCACATCTTAGTGTCTTTATTGTCATAGTTAAGATATTTTGCAAATGCTTTTGGAAATATGAGAGCATATTCTTTTTCTGCAAAACAAAGCCCTAAGCTTCTAGATACATGTATATAATGTATATGTGTGTATGTAATTATATATCTATAATTCCTGGGCAAGTTCAGCAGTTTGCTGCTTTTATGTGATAGTCGTATTAAAATTCTATGTTTATGACATTAAAGGACTAAGGCATTTCAGCTGTTAGCAGTATCGTCCCAAAGCCCTTTCTAAGGCTCTTTTACTGAAGTGAAACGATGTGCCAAGTTGCTAATAAATTGATGTGTGTTACTCTTAAAACCTCACTATTTTTGTTGTTTTCTTTTGCCTGCCAAGCTGCCTAATGGTGTCACTTACCATACTGGAACTTACCAAGACCGATTAACAAAGCTACAGGACCATCTTCGCCAACTTTCTATTCTCTTCAGGAAGCTACGGTTGGTCTATGACAAATGTAATGAGAACTGTGGTGGAATGGACCCCATTCCCGTTGAGGTGAGTTTGTGATAGGAGCATGCATGTCAGACGTAAAGTATACTCAGCACATCTGTAATTTTTCCTCTTTCTCCTTTTAGCAGTATTCCTCGTTTTTAATATTATTTGTTTGACTTCTGAGAAGAGATGAAAATGTGAATAGAGATGTGCATTTTTTCATTAATGATTTTTGTAGCATTTGTTTTCCAGGCTTGTAGCAATATTTTGTGTGCTTTGTATTGTGATTTCAATGACAGTGATTTCTTTTATTACTTTAGAAAAAATATTTAGTTATTAGTAGCAATTTTTTTACCATTGCTGAAACAAGTTGTATTTCAGTAGAACTTCATCAAAATGGTAATAGCTACAAGTCAATCAGTCTATAACAATCGATTTAAGGTTGAAAAGGAAGAAATGAGCTGAAGCCAGCAGTTGGAGGTCAGTCTTTGAAGAAATATATATATTAAAAGTGAGAGGCAAGCAGTGACTGGGAGGATGGATGGAATCAAGGGTTGAAAAATTGTCTTCTGCCACCAAATACAAGAGACCAGAACATATGAAAATGATGAAAAGTATATGCAGAGGTAGGAGGAATAAATAAGAGGCAGAAGAGTTAGTTCAAGGCTAGAGTCTGTCTTCAGAGAGTTCTGCAGTAGGAGAGAGTTCTGCAGTAGGAGAGGAGAACTAGAGGGCACTTGTTGATCTGGGTCAGTTATATGTGTGCAAGAATACAAAGCCATTTGCCAGGTGGCCCGTACTGCTTCTTCATTACAATATACAACAGTGGAGACTGGTTGATTCCAAGTGTTGGCCACATTGACAAGGGCTTTCTTCCAGTAAGTGCCATCACAGCCGCACATAATTAACTATGTTTCTGCTAGAGGGGTCATTGCCCTGTAAATTCTTTATCCTATGTAAGAAATTCTCACAACTAAAAGAAATGAAGCCACTGACATTCTGAGTGACATCAGTGACATTTGCATCATAAATGTCCTCTGTTGTGGTGTAAAGGAAGCCTGACTTACTGTGGATAGACTGAATCTATGAGAGCAGGAGCTATATCAGTCTTTCAGTGTTTCCGCCAGCATGTAGCAATTGCATATTTGCTGATTGAATGAATAGATTATTAATTAATATGTGACATCCAGTAGTTTTCTTGAGGGGAAAGTGAGTTTTGTTATTATTGTTGTTTTTAGTTAAGCACAGTAAATTTTATTGGAAAACCAAGGTCTTGTGGAGGTTAATCTTCTTAATTTTTTCTTTAATTTTTGAAATTAGAATATAATTACATCATCTTCCCCTTTCCTTTTCCTCCCTGCATTCCTTCCCATGTACCAACCCCACCCCTGGCCTTGTTTCCTCCCAAATCTGTGCCCTCTGGCCTCTTTCTTTGTTTGCATATATGCTGTTTTGCAGAAGAAAGCGGAAGTCTGGTTCATAGAATACACTGAAATGGTATGCTTTTAAAGCTGTAGTTTCAGGCATTTTCTTGAAAATAATTTATTTTTCAAACATTTAAAATATTTTTAAAATGGATTCTAAGCTAATGTAGTCTCTATAGTAGTCTAATTCACATATTTGCCTCCCACATTATACTTCTCTGCCACTTTCAGCAACTTATTCCATATGTGGATGAAGATGGCTCAAAGAATGACGACCGTGCTGGTCCACCTCGTTTTGCTAGTGAAGAGAGACGAGAAATTGCGGAAGTAAATAAAGTAAGTTATTCGCTGGTACATTTTAGGTTTCAGAGTTCTTGATAAAGATTACTAGGGAACCTAGCATAACTCTAAAACACCTTTTGAATTTTGGAGTTGCCTGCTGTTTGTGTGGCCGTATTTTGAGCAAGGCAAGAAATGAAAGGTAAGCAGGGGTCCTATCTGAAGAGTAGGGAAAGAGCATGGATTTCCCTCCACAAAGCCCTCTGACAGCCCAAGGGGTGCTCAGTCTCAGCCCGTCCGCTTCCCTGAACCGAACTCTACCTTTCTACGTGACAGCAAATGATGAAAACCTACCAGTAGGAAATGTGGCTTCCTCAACCCGTGAGTCAGAAATTACAGGCATTATGACAGCATTATCCTACCTCTGCCCCAAAAGGTTTTCACTCAGAAACATTTATTTGACTTCAGCTAGTTCTCACGAAACAGAACAGTAGAAGAGACTTGGGGATTTATTCTGTCATGGAGATGTGGCCCCCCCCCCCCCCCCCGAAAGCTATTGAACAAGCTCTCAGCCTCACTCTTCCACTGACACGGATGACCCCGTCAGTCACACTCTCTTGATAGTATCTACCAATGTGTTTATACTCAGCTGTATAAAGTTAATTCAGTTCCTGTTCATAATATACAGACTGTCAGTTACCGTGGAAAGCGTTTGCTCTCAGGCAGCTAAAAGCCATTTGATACACTCCGGAACACTTGTGCTGACTCAGTACTTGAAAGAAGAACAAAGCTTCTTGTTCTACCTTTTTTAATTTTTCATAAATAGCCATAGTTTTTATATAAGTAGAGTGTAAAAATATTCCTTTTAAGATGTCATATAATAAAATCTACCGGTGTATCTAATACTCTTGGAGAGGTTATACCCAGTTCAAAAAGATAAGAAATAAGTGCTCAAAAATAGGAGTTATTCACAAGCCTGTTAGCATGCTCACAAAAAACTCACCTGATAAACAAATAGAGTCTATAAAAAGTTCTGTAAAAGAAGAGTTTAATACCCAACTAAAACCATGCAGTTGCAAATGCTGTAAGCCATCATAAGTCTCTTTAAAGCTCTCTTCACAGTTTCAACAAGACTAAGTGGATAGGAATTGTCACAGTAACTAGCCTTGTTAAGATACAGAAAATAATTTTTGAATAATTAAAAAGAACATATAAAGCTCTTGGCAGAGCAGTAAATATTATAAAACTACCAGTCGTAATTACTTCATAATTTTGTGCAGAATAATCCAAATCCTAATAAAATGTAATACGAAAGCATGCAGAAAAGAAAACAAAACAAAAAGGAAGCTCTTAGTACAGTATTACCCAAAAGTGAGTAAAACCAAAATGAGATTTTCTTCTGAAAATATACAAAAGTGTTCTTCAGAAAGCTGATAAATAAGATTAATAATGCAGGATTGTTTACGTCAAAAATTAAAACTAGTGTGAAGCATTTTATAAAGGCATAAATAAGCATGTAATGCTGGCCCAGGAATAAACAGATTGGTAAAGTAATAGCCAAAAAAACAGTTTTGTTGATGAATATGAGAATTTAATATGACAGGAAAGGGATTGTGTGGAAATTTAATTTTAGAAACAGAAAATTGGGGGGAATTAACTAATTTTACACTACTGCATATTAAAATGAATTTCAAAGTTTAGAATTTATTTAAAAATTGGAAAAATAATAAGGGAAAAATGTACTTTAAAATCCAGGAGAAAGGGAGACAGATTGTAACTTTGTAACTTAAGAATGTATTCTTTGAGAATTTTATACAGTATAGTGTAATCATTTTCTTTTCCTCCCCCACCCTCATCTTCTCAGACCTCTCCTCCAATCTCCAAATTCATCTTTTCTTAAAACAAAATAAAAGAAAAAAGCCACTAAAGCCATGGAATCCGATTTTCATTGACCAACTAATCTTTAACATAGGGCCTGCCCTATAGTGTGGTTGATATACTCAGTGTCACACCATTGAAGAAAAAATGATTTTTCCTTTCCCAGCAGCTGTCATTTGCAAGTAGGTTATTGGCCAGGGATTGGACTTTGTGCCTACTGGGTTTTGTCTTGCTTGAGTTTTTATGGGTCTTATACTTGCTGTCATAGTTTCTGTGAGTTCACATATGAACTCACATATGTGCACCTCCCTGTTGTGTCTGGTTAAAGCTGTTTCCTTAAAAATGCGCTAATTTTGGCTCTTATAATCTTTCTGCCTCCCTTTTCACATAGATCTCTGAGACGAGGGGAAGGGTGTGATAAAGGTACTCTATTTAGGGCTACTCCAAATCACTCTATACACTCTATATATTTTTTGTATTAATTACAATCTACTGTAAGAAACTTCTCTGATGAGGGTTAAGTGATATATAAGCTATAGTAGGAAATCATTAGGAGTTTTATTGCTGTGTTCCTTTAGCAGAATAATAATAGTAGGTTTTCTCCTTGACCCATGACCTATCTAGACTCAGATTCTTGGCTCCGTTAATAACGCTGGGTCCTGTCTCATGGTGGGGTCCCCAATCAAAAGGTGGTTGGTTACTCCCCTAGCATTCATGCCATGATTGCAGCAGGGAGCATATACTGTAAGCAGGGCATTACTGTAGCTTACAAAACCTGACTTTTTTTTAACAGTGAGCAGTGATTTAAAAGAATATTTCTAACAAAAATAGAAGAAATTACTATTATGACAAAAAGAAAAAAAAAACTTATAGCAGGAAATTGGAATGAGGAGGGGCCTGTGAATTTAGATCTTGAAATCCTGAAACTGTGTTCATGTATTAAGAATTCTCAGGCTAGAAGTTTTGTTTTGTTTTGTTTTGTTTTTTCAAACAGGTTTTCACCTGCTTAGTTAGAGTCACCCCAATGTATTTTATGTTATTAGTGGCTATTGTGAAGGGTGTTGTTTCCCTGATTTCTTTCTTGGCCCTTTTGTCTTGGGTATATAGGAGGGCTTCTGATTTTTTTTTTTTTTTTTTTTTTTTGAGTTAATTTGTATCCTGCCACTTTGCTGAAGGTGTTTATCAGCTGAAGGAGTTTTCTGGTTGAGTTTTTGGGGTCACTTAGGTATACTATCATATCATCTGCGAATGATGAAACTTTGACTTCTTTCTTTTCGATTTGTATTCCCTTGATCTCCCTTAATTGTCTTATTGCTCTAGATAGGAATTCAAGTACTATGTTGAAGACATATGGAGATAATGGGCAGCCTTGCCTTGTCCCTGATTCAGTGGGATTGATTTAAGTTTCTCTCCATTGAGTTTGATGTTGGCTATAGGCTTGCTGTATATTGCTTTTACTATGTTTAGGTATGTTTCTTGTATCCCTATCTCTCCAAGACTTTAAACATGAATGGGTGTTGGACTTTGTCAAATGCTTTTTTGGCATCTAAGGAGATGATCATGTGGTTTTTCTCCTTCAGTTTCTTTGTGTGATGGATTACAATAATGGATTTCCATATATTGAACCATCCTTGCATGCCTGGGATGAAGCCTACTTGATCATGGTGGATGATATCTTTAATGTGTTCTTGGATTCAGTTTGCAAGTATTTTATTGAGTATCTTTGCATCAGTGTTCATAAGAGAGATTGGTCTGAAGTACTCTTTTTTTTGTTGGATCTTTGTGTGGTTTAGGTATTAAGGTGACTGTGGCTTCATAGAATGAGTTTGGTAATGTTCCTTCTGTTTCTATTTTATGGAATAATTTGGATAGAATTGGAGTTAGCACTCCTTTGAAGGTCTGGTAGAATTCTGCACTGAAACCATCTGGCCCCGGGCTTTTTTTGGAAGGGAGGCTGTTGATGGCTGCTTCAATTTCCTTGGGGGATATAGGACTGTTCAGTCTTTCTACCTGGTCTTGACTTAATTTTGGTACATGGAATCTGTCAAGAAAATTGTCCATTTCTTTTAGATTTTCGAACTTTGTGGCATATAGGCTTTTGTAGTACAACCTAATGATTGTTTGTATTTTCCATTGTCTGTAGTTATGTCCCCCTTTTCATTCTGATTTTGCTGATTTGGATAGTTTCTCTCTGCCTTTTAGTTTGGCTAAGGGTTTGTCTATCTTGTTAATTTTCTCAAAGAACCAGGTCTTCATTTCATTGATTCTTTGAATTGTTTTATTTGTTTCTAATTAGTTGATTTCAGCCCTGAGTTTGGTTATTTCCAGCCATCTGCTCCTCTTGGGTGTTTCTACTTCTTTTTTTTCCCAGGGCTTTCAGTTGTGCCATTAAGTTGTTTGTATGGGATGTCACAAATTTCTTCTTATAGGCACTTAGTGCTATGAGTTTTCCTCTAAGTACTGTTTTCATTGTGTCCCACAAATTTGGGTATGTTGTACTTTCATTTTCATTGAATTCTAGGAAGTCTTTAATTTCTTTCTTTATTTCATCCTTAACCCAGCTGTCATTGAGAAGTAAGTTGTTAAGTTTCCATGTGCATGTAGGCTTTTTGCTATTTCCATTGTTGTTGAGGTCCAGCTTTAGTCCATGGTGGTCAGATAGTATACAGGGAATTATTTCAATCTTCTTGTATCTGTTGAGGCTTTCTTTGTGACCTACTATATGAAGATAAACAAGAAAGAGGTCCAGGGGTAAGATGATCAATCCTCATCTAGAAAGACAAAGGGGATGGACATTGGAAATAGGAGAAAACAAGTAACAGGACAGTAGCCTACCACAGAAGGCACCTGAAAGACTCTAACTAGCAGTGTATCAAAGCAGATGCTGAGACCCATAACCAAACCTTCGGCAGAGTGTAGAAAATCATTTGAAGGAAGGAGGAATTAATATATCCTAGAGGGGACAGGGAGCCCCACAAGGTCCAAATGTATCTGAGCACAGGGGTCTTCTATGAGACTGTTTATCCAACCAAGGACCATTCATGGATAAAACCTACAACCCCTGCTCAGACATAGCCCATGGTAGCTCAGTATCCAAGTGGGTTCCCTAGTAAGGGGGACAGGAATTGTTTCTGACATGAACTCATGAGCTTCCCCTCCCCCCTAAGGGAGGAGTAGCCTTGCTAGGCCACAGATAAGGACATTGCAACCATCCTGAAGATACCTGATAAACTAGGGCCAGACAGAAGAAGAGGAGGACACCCCCCATCAGGGAACTCAGAAGGGGACAGAGAGGAAAGGAAGGAGGGAGGGAAGGATTGGGAGGAAAAGAGGGAGAGGGCTACAGCTGGGATACAAGTAAATATATAAAATTATTTAAACATAAAAACATATTAAAAAAAAAAGAATTGTCAGGCTGAAGATAAGCTGAGAGGTACAGCACTTGTCTACCAATCACAAAAAAGAGAAAGGGGGGAAGGAAAAGCAAGCTGTTACCTTTTTTTTTTTTTTTTTTTTTTTTTTGAGAAATTGAGACACCTTTTATTTTATTTTTTTAATTTTATTTTTTTCTTATCAGTTACATTTTATTAACTCTGTATCCCAGCCGTATCCCGCTCCCTCATTCCCTCCCAATCCCACCGTCCCTCCCTCATCTCCACCGTGCCCCTTGCCAAGTCCACTGATAGGGGGGACCTCCTCCCCATTCATCTGATCCTGTTTTATCAGGTATCTTCAGGACTGGCTGCAAAGCTCTCCTCTGTGGCCTAACAGGACTGCTCCTCCCTTGGGGGGTGGGGAGGCCAAAGAGCCAGTCATTGAGTTCCTGTTAGGAATAGTCCTTGTTCCCCTCACTATGGGAAGCCAATTGGTTACTGAGCTACCACAGGCTACATCTGAGTAGAGGTTCTAGGTTATATCCATACATGGTCCTTGGTTGAATGTCAGTCTCTGAAAAGACCCTGTGCCCAGATATATTTGGTCCTTGTGGAGCTCCTATCCTTTCCCCATCATACTAACTCTCCTTCTTTCATATGATTCCCTGTACTCTGCCGAAGGTTTGGTCATGAGTCTTTGTATCTGCTTTGAAAACACTTCTAGTTAGAGTCTTTCAGATGTGCTCAGTAGACTCCTGTCATACGTTCAATGCACATCCCATCAGTCTTTCTAAACAAGGATTGATCATCTTACCCCATGTCTGCTCTCTTGATTATCTTTTTTAGGTGTATAGATTTCATTATGTTTGTCATATCTTATAGGTCTATATAAGTGAGTATATACCGTGTTTGTCTTTCTCCTTCTGGGATATTTCACTCAGAATGATCTTTTCTAGATCCCACCATTTGCCTACAAATTTCATGATTTCCTCCTTTTTGATTGCTGAGTAGTATTCCATTGTGTAAAAATACCACAATTTCTGTACCCATTCCTCCGTTGATGGACATCTGGGTTGTTTCCAGGTTCTGGCTATTACAAATAAAGCTGCTATAAACATGGTTGAGCAAGTATCCCTTTTGTGTACTTGAGCAAACTTTGGGTATATACCTAGCAGTGGTATAGCTGGGTCTTGAGGAAGCACTATTCCTAATTATCTGAGAAAGCGCCAGATAGATTTCCAGAGTGGTTGTACCAGTTTACATTCCCACCAGCAGTGGAGGAGGGTTCCCCTTTCTCCACAACCTCTCCAGCGTGTGTTGTCCCTTGAGTTTTTCATCTTGGCCATTCTGATGGGTGTAAGGTGATATCTCAGGGTCGTTTTGATTTGCATTTCCCTGATGGCTAATGAGGATGAGCATTTCTTTAAGTGTTTCTCTGCCATTCGATATTCCTCTGTCGAGAATTCTCTGTTTAGCTCTGTTCCCCATTTTTTAAGTGGATTACTTGGTTTGCTGCTTTTCAGCTTCTTTAGTTCTTTGTATATACTCGATATTAGTCCTCTGTCAGATAAAGGGTTAGTGAAGATTCTTTCCCAATCTGTAGGCAGGCGTTTTGTTTTGATGACAGTGTCCTTTGCTTTACAGAAGCTGTTCAGTTTCATGAGGTCCCATTTATTGATTGTTGCTCTTAGAGCCTGTGCTGTTGGTGTTCTGTTCAGTAAGTTCTCTCCTGTGCCAATGAGTTCTAGGCTGTTCCCCACTTTTTCTTCTAACAGATTTAGAGTATCTGGTTTTATGTTGAGGTCCTTGATCCACTTGGACTTTAGTTTTGTGCAGGGTGATAAATATAGATCTATTTTCATTTTTCTGCATGTGGACATCCAGTTGGACCAGCACCATTTGTTGAAGATGCTGTCTTTTTTCCATTGAATGGTTTTGGCTTCTTTGTCAAAAATCGAGTATTCATAGGTGTGTGGGTTTATTTCTGGGTCTTCTATGCGGTTCCATTGATCCTCCTTTCTGTTTTTATGCCAATACCATGCAGTTTTTATTACTATTGCTCTGTAGTACAACTTGAGATCGGGATGGAGATACCTCCAGATGATCTGTTGTTGTACAGGATTATTTTGGAGATTCTGGGTTTTTTGTTTCTCCATATGAAGCTGAGAATCTTTTTTTCAAGGTCTGTAAAGAATTGAGTTGGTATTTTGATGGGAATTGCATTGAATCTGAAGATTGCTTTTGGCAGGATGGCCGTTTTCACAATGTTAATCCTACCAATCCATGAGCACGGGAGATCTTTCCATCTTCTGAGATCTTCTTCAATTTCTTTCTTCAGAGACTTGAAGTTTTTCTCAAACAGGTCTTTCACTTGCTTGGTTAGTGTCACCCCAAGGTACTTTATGTTATTAGTGGCTATTGTGAAGGGTGTTGTTTCCCTAATTTCTTTCTCAGCCCTTTTGTCTTTGGTATACAGGAGGGCTTCTGATTTTTTTGAGTTGATTTTGTATCCTGCCACTTTGCTGAAGGTGTTTATCAGCTGGAGGAGTTCTCTGGTTGAATTTTTGGGGTCGCTCATATATACTATCATATCATCTGTGAATACTGACACTTTGACCTCTTCCTTTCCGATTTGTATCCCCTTGATCTCCTTTAGTTGTCTTATTGCTCTAGCTAGGACTTCAAGTACTATGTTGAAGAGGTAGGGAGAGAGTGGGCAGCCTTGTCTTGTCCCTGATTTGAGTGGGATTGATTTAAGTTTCTCTCCATTGAGTTTGATGTTGGCTATAGGCTTGCTGTATATTGCCTTTACTATGTTTAGATATGTACCTTGTATCCCTGATCTCTCCAAGACTTTAAACATGAATGGGTGTTGGACTTTGTCAAATGCTTTTTCAGCATCTAAGGAGATGATCATGTGGTTTTTCTCCTTCAGTTTGTTTATGTGGTGGATTACATTGATGGATTTCCGTATGTTGAACCACCCTTGCATGCCTGGGATGAAGCCTACTTGATCATGGTGGATGATATCTTTGATGTGTTCTTGGATTCGGTTTGCAAGTATTTTATTGAGTATTTTTGCGTCAATGTTCATAAGAGAGATAGCTCTGTAGTTTTCTTTTTTTGTTGGGTCTTTGTGTGGTTTAGATATCAGGGTGACTGTGGCTTCATAGAATGAGTTTGGTAATGTTCCTTCTGGTTCTATTTTGTGGAATAGTTTGAGGAGAATTGGTGTTAGCACTTCTTTGAAGGTCTGGTAGAATTCCGTGCTGAAACCATCTGGCCCAGGGCTTTTTTTGGAGGGGAGACTGTGAATGACTGCTTCAATTTCCTTGGGGGATATAGGGCTGTTCAGTCTTTCTACCTGATCTTGACTTAATGTTGGAAGATGGAATCTATCATGAAAATTGTCCATTTCATTTGGTTTTCAAATTTTGTGGCATATAGGCTTTTGTAGTATGACCTAATGATTGTTTGAATTTCCTCAATGTCTGTAGTTATGTCACCCTTTTCATTTCTGATTTTGCTGATTTGGATAGATTCTCTCTGCTTTTTAGTTAGTTTGGCTAAGGGTTTGTCTATCTTGTTGATTTTCTCAAAGAACCAGCTTTTTTTTCATTGATTCTTTACATAGTTTTATTTGTTTCTAATTGATTGATTTCAGCCCTGAGTTTGATTATTTCCAGCCGTCTCCTCCTCTTGGGTGTATCTGCTTCTTTTTTTTTCTAGGGTTTTCAGTTGGGCCATTAAATTGTTTGCATGTGATGTTACGAATTTCTTCTTGCAGGCACTTAGTGCTATAAATTTTTCTCTGAGCATTGCTTTCAATGTGTCCCATAAATTTGGGTATGTTGTGCCTTCATTTTCATTGAATTCTAGGAAGTCTTTAATTTCTTTCTTTATGTCTTCCTTAACCCAGCTGTCATTGAGTAACAAGTTAAGTTTCCATGTGCGTGTAGGCTGTTTGTTATTTCTGTTGTTGTTGAGGTCCAGCTTAAGTCCATGGTGGTCAGATAGAATACAAGGGATTATTTCAATCTCTTTGTATCTGTTGAGGCTTGCTTTATGAACAACTATATGGTCTATTTTGGAGAAGGTTCCATGCGGTGCTGAAAAGAAGGTATACTCTTTTGAGTTTGGATGAACAGATCTGTAGACGTGTATTAGGTCCATTTGATTTAGGGACTCTGTAAGTGTTTTTATTTTCCTATTTGTTTGCAAGCTGTTACCTTGTTTCTGATAACTGTTCTCTAAGTGGCTTTATAACTGTTTTGTTGCTGTGGAAAAAAAAGATAATCATGCAAAATTTTACCACAGTATCTTACTGGGACAAGTTTATTACAGTTCAGCAAACAAGTAGATATACAGATTTCCCTAAGTTTGTCTACTTTGCAGTAGCAGCTAATGTTTCCTTGTTTGTTTTCTGGTTTACACTGACTGACTTAACTCAGGTTCTAGGTGCCATAGACATTATGGAATTGTAGGTTGTTACAAAGAGGAAACAATCAATGTAGATATTTTTAAATTCCCTATGTAAAACCAAATAGCATTGTGTGAAAATTCAGTGTATCTTCTCTTGACAGGCCAGAGATAGCAGCCTTCTTATACCTCCAACTTTAGGAGTACATAGTTGTTCTCTTCTGTATATGTATGTATATGTGCATGTGTAGGCCAGAGATGAAGGCTATCTACCCTGTCACATTTCATCTTTTTTATTTTTTGGTTTATTTGTTTGTTTGAGTCAGGGCTTCTCTGTGTAGCCCTGGCTGTACTGGAGAACTCTCTTTGTAGACCAGGCTGGCCTCGAACTCAGAGGTCTGTCTGTTTCTGCCTCCCAAGTGCTGAGATTAAAGGTGAGCACCATCATGCCCTGTTTCTGTGGCAGTTTTTGGCATCTGGGGGATTTGGAATTTTTTTAACTGGAACAGTTGTTCAACAAGCTCATGAGACTCACACATGCATGCTAGGGTTATAGATGTATACAGACACACCTGACTTCCATGTGGGTGCTAGGGATACCCACACATGCTTCATGCTTACAAAGGAAACACTTTACTCACTGTGCAATCTCCCCAGCCCTGGTTGTATATTTTGAGCACTAGAGAATGGTGGTGACAGAAGGGGACTAAGAACCTGTTAACTTAAATTTCAAACCAGAAAGATAAACAGAGTAAAATTCACTGCAGAAAAGCAAGGATGTCCAGGTCAGAGGGCAATTTGCAGGTATGGGTGCTCTCCACCATTTGTGCCAGGGATCAAATTCAGGTACTTGGACCAAGTCTTTAACATATGAGGCTTTGGCAGATACTTACGTGAACTGTTGTAGCTAGTTGCACTAGAAAATGCAAAATATTATGCAAAATATCTTACCTATTATGAGTATGAAACATGAAAATGAATAGTTTAAAATAATAGCCCTGGCTGGTTTTGATGCTGAAAGGCAACATTAAACAATAAAAACAGGAAAACCAAGTTTTGAAATGATTGCCAGGGATTTTTAGTTTTCTGTCTCTGAGGGTTTTATAAGTTTTCTGTTGAATGTACTTTTAACTTCACCTTTTAATATTCAAGTATCTGAGTGCCTGCTGTATGCCAAGTGTTGCTGAGTGGCAAAAGTCCTGCCATGTCGTAACCCCGTGTTTGGTTGCCCTCTTGTGCATGGTGGACAGGTGGATGGGTACTTCAGATTCTAAGACTAAAGAAAGCAGCAGCATTTTCCATGCTCCTGGTATGCTTAGAGAAATATTTACAGAAAGAAGAATATTGTATCCTATTTCAATATATTATTTTTGGATTAAATAATGCTTCATGGATCTGTATAATCAGTAACAAAGTTTTCTTGAAAATGTATCCAGAACTTCATTCTAACACGTGGTCTTTCTTCTAAATAAACAGAATAGTAGGCTTGAAGTTCTGGTTTTACTCTGGCTGGTCATTTTCAGATGTTGCATCATGTCGCAGAGGTTGTAGGGCAGCAGGCTGACTTTGGTGAGGCTGGTTGCCATGGCATCTGTCAGCAGTCCTGTCATGCTGGGAAGCTGGGCTGTCTGTGCACCTGGTCCTCACTCTGTATTTGATGGAAATCATCCTAGGGAAAACGGCCTAGTTGTAATAGACTCTGCTTTATTTTAATACTTTAGTGTTTGCATCTTGTTTTTGAGATCCTTAAGCCCTGTTTCCAAGCAAAGGAGGAATTTTTGTTTGAGACTATCTGCTTTGGGAACATCAGAATTGAGTTTTATTTTGCTTCAAAGTGCTCTGTTGATGGGCAATGAAAGTGAAAGAGGTACCGGCTAGTATCAAAAGATTGACAAGTAATCGAGCCCAAGCATTTGGAAATTAAAGCATTTTTCATCAAGTGTCAGAGCTTTTATATGAATATTAAATTACATGGTATGACTTAGCATAAACATACTTTGTAAGGATCCACACTGCTTACACGCTCACCTGTTAATGGAACAAATTATGCACAGCTGATGGATTTTGAAAATAGCAGCTGTCAGCTTCTGTTAAAATCAATCAGTGGCAAGATTGTGTATATTAAATCTTATATCGTGTCATGAAAATGTCTTTACAGTTTTACCACTAATAAGCATAACTGTCAGTTTCACTGTTGACGGTATTGTAGTGTGCTTTGAGTCCAGATATTTTACTTGTGTGCTACTTTTAATTAAAACTTTGTTATTGTTAGTAAAACTCTCTAAATACCTAGTGTTACACTTTAAAAAAAAATATTGCACAGATTTTGGTGTTAGCTTGGAAATACCCTGCATTCTCTTGTAAATTTTATTTGCCAAGAGCTAGCAGGTGAGAGCAGCATATTTCCCAATGAGTCTGCTTGAAAGTGGTGTTAGTGGGGTTTCACACCCGGTCATTAGTGCCTTTGAGGGAGCCCTCTGCAGGTGCTTTTGGAATACTGATTATAATAACGTCTATTGTTAATTACCCAAGAGCATGATTTTATTTTTTCTAATTGCTCCTTAGTTTTCATTGACAGTGTAGGCTGGCTTGGTCATCCAGCTTAGTGTTAGATGGCGCTCAGCTGCTTCTGAAACTCAAGTCTCTGTTCCTTCCCTCTTTGTCATCACAGATTCAGTCAGCCTTTGCTCTTCGTTTCAGTTGTATGTCTTAATGGTCTTCCTTACCTATCATCATAGCCAGGTCCTTTCATTCTTTGCTCCCAACCAGCTGTTTGAGATCTCAGGCGGGTTCTTTGGCTCGCTGACCTTTCCTGTCAGAGGCAGGGTCTACCCTTACCCCACCTTATCCTCCACCAGCCAGCTACTGGGTGTAGTCTGTCTGTGCTGTCCTCATCTTGAGATGAGGTTCTGAACTTAGCAAAGTGATCACACTCAAAATAATGTTGTAACTTATTAGTTCAAATTCTCATTTTCTTTTGTGAGAAAGTGTCCCACGATGTAGCCCTGGGTGTTGAACTCACTGTGTAACTCAAGCTGACCTCAGACTTGCAACAATCGTTCTCCTTCAGCATCTCAGATGGTGGAATACAGGCGTGTGCTACCACACCCCACTATCAAAATAGATTTTTATATCAACCCATATTCCTGTTCATCTTTTTATTCTTTCTCAGTAACTCTTTTTTTTTTTTTTTTTTTTTTACATAGCTACTGAAAACCTGGGGTTAAAAAGGAAAGCATGGTAGCCAAAGTATTTCACAGCTAGAAGTGGTGATTCAGTGATGTGCCATAGACTTGAATGTCGATAAAGAGCAGCCACTTGGAACCATTGTGAAGCCATGTGTTAGCTCAAACACAGTACTTTTCAGCCACAAGTCTGTGTAACTATCACTTTTTGTGTGGCTGCGCAGAAAGCACAGTGGGCAGGACCTTAAGCTCTAGCCCATTCATACCTTAGGAAACTGATTTAGTCTGGGGTCAAATGACAGGTGAGGTTACAGAGGTAAAGACTGCGATTGAGATTGCCAACCTACCAGCTTAACTCCACCCTTGGTATCCTTCCAGGGAAGTGTCCCTGTCTGGGTCTCTGAGGTGTGTGGTTGATTTTATTAGACAGTATACATGCCACTGTGCTGACTGACTAACACATAGTCACGTGAGATGGGTTGTCTGAAATGCTGGTCAGAGGCTCCCTGTATCAATCCTCTTTCCCAAAGACCCCTTCAAGTCCTGAGAGAGACAAGCTTGTGTGCTGCATGCTTGGATGTCCTGAGAGGCAAGGCCTATGTGATATGCACTTGGATGTTTTCGTCTGACTGAGTCTTGTGCTATTCTGTTTTCAAACACGAATTTAATTTAATCACTGTTATTAGTATCATTAAAGTGTCTGTAATTGCTTTTTGCTTCCTAGTGAAAGTGTTTAATGTCCCCTTTAGTGACCTTCTTCCTGTTTGTGACTTCTGAGTCTGGATACAAGCAATAAAAGAAGTTCATTTAATCTCAGCTTATTTTTTAATAAAGTAACAAGACTTTCAACCTCATCCTAGTACACATGTAATAGTTTACCTGGAGGTAATTAAATAGAGGACTTAAAAATAATCTAGTTAAAACATTGTATCTTTTAATCTAATGTTTCACAAGTATTAATGAATAATTATTATTATAATAATTGGTACGAACACTAACCAGAGTGTCTGTTTGTATCACATGTAATCTAAGCTAGTATTTATCACAGAAGAAAGATTCTGAAGATATGCATAAACCATATTTCAGGAGTGCCCGGGAATAGAGAGCTGGGGCATGTGTGAGGCTCATGCAAACCTTATCATGGGAGTCTCCCTTGTCTCCAGGCCACCTTCATTTCTAGGGTTAGAAGGAGGACAGGCCGCATTTTAGGACAGTAACTTCTGCTATATTTCTGGAACACTAACTTTATATGAGCCATCATATTTTTATTATGCTTTATGGTTTTTATATTGACAGCTTCCATGCTGTACCTATCAACAACGTGTCAAATGCTTACTTTGGTATCAGACAACTGAAATATTTTAGGCAAATCAAACTATTTGGTTCTCCCATGAACTCTTCATCCTTCTGGTATGAGGTGAAACACCCATGGCCAGTGTGATCCATTTCTAATTGGTAAAGAGCTGAGCTTCCAATCACATACAGCATCTGAATGGACAGTGTCATATCAGCCATTATGTGCCACTGTCCTTACTGCATCTAAATACTAGGTTATCACAATTGAATGTGCCATATATTTTATGGTGGAATGGGTGCAGGGATCAGGGGCCTCTATGGAATTGAGTTAGAAATCAAGGTATCTGTCAGAGACTAAGATCAGAAAAGGGTAGAAATGTGATGCTTTGAATAATAATGGCTCCCATAGCTCATTTATTTGAATACTTGGTCCCTAGTTGGTAAAACTGTTTGGGGAATATGTGGCCTTGTTGGAAGAGTTGTGTCACTAAGGATGGGCTTTGAGGTTTTAAAAGACTGAAGCCATTAGCGGTGTCTCTCTCTCTGCCTCTCTGCACCTCTGCCTGCCCCTGCCTTTTCTCTTTCTCTCTACCTGGTAGTGGTTGTCTCAAGATGTGAGCTGTCAGTTACTGCTCCAGCGTCAGGTCTGCCTCCCTGCTGCCATTCTCACCACTAGTAATCATGGCTTCTAACCCTCTGGAACTGTCAGCTCCATGTAAACTCTTCTACAAGTTGCCTTGGTCTTGATGTCTTATCACAGCAATAGAAAAGGTGCTAAGAAAGAGACCTTTTGTTTTACAGGAATATTTGGGCTAGCTTCTGTCTGGATCATTAGGGTCCTAATTTGCTACACTTCTAATTTCATCATCTATGTATTTCACATCACATTGTTGGTAAATCCTTTTGTTTTCACAGAAACTCAAACAGAAGAATCAACAGCTGAAGCAGATTATGGATCAATTACGGAATCTCATCTGGGACATAAATGCCATGCTGGCAATGAGGAACTAAACTGATATTTAAATCTTCTGCTCTACTCATGTGATGCGATTGGCTGTTTTTCCCCTTGAGTATTCCTCCCTGTGCAAAGATTATTTATTTCTTCATCTTAAGGGCTAGCACTGGACTTGCTATTTTCACACTGCAGTGTTTACTATACCCTCCTGTTTAAATGCCATTGGTTTTAAGATTGTTGCAGTAGCCTTTGATAGAGTGAGAGTTGATGAAAGATTATTATACTGGCCTTTGATAGGGTGGGAGAGGATTCATAGTTAATATTCATGATTTGAATAAGTTGAAAAGTTTATAAATAAAAATTCAAACATAACCAGTGTTTTTTCTTATTTTAGTTGCTGTGTTCAAAGAGAGGGAAAATATAAATATTTTAGCAACCATATTTTCTCTAAAAGAAGTTAATTAAAATTAAAAATATTACCATTTCACCTCATTTTTTTAAATTCAATTTTATTTTCAAACCAGTAACTAGTTTGCTGCTCTGAAATTACTTTTATCATGTTCTTAAAGTGTTTTTCTGAATTGAAATGAGAGAGGTGATTTAACGAAGATAAAAATTCGTTACAGATACTTGCGTATCTGTGACCTGCCTTAAGCCCGATAGCAGGGAATTTGCTTTTCACAGATATCCCAATTCTGACTATGTGTAGAAACAGTGCATTTTTAAGAATTCTAATCTAGACTATTCTTTAGAACAGTGGTTCTTTCTCGTTATTATTAATTTTTATTATTATTATTATTTAAAATGCATTCACTTTGTATCCCAATTGCATTTCCCTCCCTCACCTCTTCCCAGTCCCATCCTCTCTCCTTCTTCCTTCCTGTCCCTCTCCCTGTCCACTGATAGGGGACATCCTCCCCTACTGTCTGATCCTAGCCTATCAGGTCCCATCAGGACAGCCTGAATCCTCTTCCTCTGTGGGCCGGCTAGGTTGCCCCCACCAGGGAGAATTGATCAAGAAGTAGGCAACTGAGTTCATGTCAGAGACTGTCTCTTCTCCCTTACTAGGGATCCCACATGGAGACTGAGCTGTTTATGGGCTATATCTGAGCAGGGACTCTAGGTCCTCTCTATGCATGGTCTTTGGTTGATGCATCAGTCTCTGCAGTACCCACTGGGCACAGCCTTTTTGGCTTTATTGGTCTCCTTGTGGGGCTCCTGCCCCCCCCCCAACTCCTTCTATATCCCCTTCTTCCATAAGACTTTCTGTGCTCTAGGACAGTGGCTCAGCCTTCCTAATACTGTGACCCCTTATTATGGTGACCCAGCCATAAAATTATTTTCTTTGCTACCTCATAACTAATTTTGCTACCATTATGAATTGTACTGTAAATTCTAATATGCAAATGGTCTTAGGTGATTCCTGTGAAAGGGTTGTTCATCCCACAGATTGAGAGCTGATACCTTAAGATAAAAGTACTTTTTCAGTTTACAGGTCTGTCTGGCGGGCTTTCTAGCCTTTGTCACAAGGTCCTACCTGGTCTGACTTGACTGTGAAAATCCTGCTGTTTGATTCTTGTTTGTGGATTAAGTTTCTCCAAAAGGTCACCTAAGAAACGAGTAGCCAGCTTCCTCTGAGAAAGGGAACCGATACTTGGGATCAGAGTTCAGAATTTGCTGATCTTTCATTGTCTACACTTTTGTACCTTCTCAGTGTAATAGCCTGTACAGATATTACCTAATCAAAACTACATTTCATGCTGAGCTATGCAGATTGCCAGCAGTATTAGGTGACAGAGTGCAAGAAGACTTGAGTTTACTTCTGCTGATAACAGTTCTAAGCAAGCCCACTATTGATGAGAATCATCGGGGAATCTCTGTATAGTTGCAGGGCAAAAGCAACTATGTGAACCTGAGACACAGAGAAGCATGTAGGACAAAGTCTAGGTTAGCATGGTACTCCACAGGACCTAAGGATCGTACAGCTTGTTAAGACATGCAGGATTTCTGTAGGTTTTCCTATGCACCATAGTCTGTTTAGCTTTTGCTGTTGTGACTTTAATATACTATTGTACTAATGATAATGAGGCATGCATGCATGTAGAACAGTATTAATCTAAGCTCCACTTGACTTGGACTAAGCACATACCTCTCTTTGAACAAAACACTTGGCAGTCTGAAACCATACCTGTACATATGGGATGTGCACTTTCCTAAACAATTCACCTAGCAGCGTAGGATCCCTACTTGCATAAAGCTGCACACTACCATCTCTGAATAATGGAATAAATTTCTTTTCCTTTAATGACCATCTTCCTTAGGATCTCCAGTTATACCAAGAAGGTGAAGAGGGCTAGATCTGTCTTAGACTAGGAAGGCCTAAACAGTTGAAATCAGAGCCTTTGGGTATCTCCACTCAGTGTATTGTGGTAAATTCTGTTACTTCCCTTTGAATAAACTTCCCTTGTTACTTTCCAATCTGTGTTGAACTTTTTATTTCAGTCTTGAATAAGATGCCAAGGATTAGTAAATACATACACTGAACAGTGCTATAATCACCACACTTGTTAATTTAGTGTTTCATTCGTGTCAACCATTATGGTAGTAAAAAGGTTTGACGTAGGGCTTGGGTGTCTTAAATATGTCACTCAGCCATTTAGATCATCGACAGTGGCACAAAGCCGTTCTCAGGGTGGTAGAAACTCCATGCTGTAGGCCTTGAATACATAGAGAGTGACTCTGGTAGAGCAGAAATGAGTGCGGTTACTCTGCTGTAGAGCTCTAGCCAAAGTTATGGGCAGCTGCGCATGCTCCTTCAGAACGGGGGCTCTCAAGATTCCCTGTGGTCAGTCGTGGCTGTGGTGGGGCTGTTGTAAATGCAGATCTTGCTAGCTCTCCATCTCTACCAGTAAACTAAAGTGCCAAGAAAGATAGCTTTAGTGTAATATATGTCCTTGGGCAAGACAGCCTGTTCTCTCACCTGTGAAATGATATGTGAGTTTGGTTGATTATTGTACTCTATGTTAAGACTTTTGCTTGCAAATTTTAGAAACTCAGTTCAAAACAGTTTAAGCCTACGAGAAGTATTTCCTAGTTTCTACAGTGACAGAAGATTTGAGAGAAGATAGGACAAAGATGTCATGGAACAATAACAGCAAAAGCTGCAGTAACTAAAGCACCAAGAATTGCAGCCCAGATCCTGCAAAGATTTCTTGGTCCACCCTAAATCCTACTTATGTCTGCTCCATTCTCTTTCAGTAAAGACAGGATGTTTCAAATGGTGGGAAAGATACTCCTCTGTTGTCTGAACATTTTTTTTTCTCTATCCTGACCCTAAAAGTTGAGAGACTTATTCACTCCTAAGTTAAAAATCTTCACAGTAGACTCAAAACCTTTGGGTAATAAAACCAACAATGGATCTGTTGTGTGCATAGGCAATACAATAGAACTAACCCATGTTATAAATCTGTGTGTAGCCAGGACTTAAGTATAGATGTCATAGAAAAACACACTAGGGAACAAAGATTATAGAAGAAAAAAGGACCAAACAGGAACATTTTGAAGAAAATCTAACCACAAGTAGTGATATTCTTCATTCATTATATTACCATCTCAGACACAGTAATGGAAGTTATTTAGCCTTCAACTCCACCCCCACATCTCCCTCTCAGAAAAAAAAAAAAAAAAAACTTCTACAAAAGCCTAAATATATCATTCACCACCACAGGGAAATATCCTTTTCTTTTTGTAGACTTGTCTACTAGGGTTTTTGCTCTGCAGCTGTTTTCTTTGCAGCTGTTCGGGTTCATAACAGTGTTCAATTCATCACAGTCAGGTTTTCCTGAGATGGGTTAAAAAACAGACAGATAGGAGAGAGTTAAGAAAAACTGAAGGTTCCAGCATGCTAGTAAGGACATCATCTTTAAATGACTTGGCAACCTCCGGCCTTGATCATTCAGACATTGCGTCCCATGGCACTGTTACAAGCCGAAATGTGTTAATTTGACGTTTTGACGTAGTTCCAGCTTGAGTGATTCATTTTCTTCCCCTAAATTCCCACTGCAGCATATGCTAGACAGAGGAGATTTTTAGCCTTAAACTAAAATGTGTGCTTATCCTAAAGCCTGAAAGTGTAAGTTACCCCAGGCATCTTTTTTACATATTCGATGCTTTAAATTCTTCTCTAATCCTCTAAACACAGAAGTGTCAAGGGTTATTTTTTTCAAGCAAGTTAAAAACATTCTTGGAGGAATTTTTTTAAACACAGAATGTTAAAATTTTTTGTTGTCACTTTTTAAGCTAAAAAATTACAGTTGAGTTTATTTAGTATTTTCTTAAATTGTATTTTATACAGATTGACATTGCCTAGATATATTGTTTTCTTTCCCCTTGAAAGTCACACTTTCACCAAGATGTGTTTGTATTCAAATCATTACTAGAAAACTATCAGAATAAACATGTGTTTTCTCTGTAGTCTAAAGTGTATATTAATCTTCTAATGATTGTAGCACAAAACTATAGAACCTTGAACCTGTTTCTCATGTTCTCAATAGATGCATTTTTGAAGCAGTATTCAAGCACACACAAGCATCACTATGGTTAATGCTTTTCATATGCATATTTAATATATATCACAAATGGACAGAATCCGAAACTAAAGTGAACTTCTAAAAATCCACATATTTAATGAGTTTTCCAGGTGACTGAAAAATAGTCTAAGCACTTTACTGAAAAATGTTGCAAGTATTTTAGTAGGTGAAGCTTCAAAAATAGTAGTAGTGGCATAAAATAAAATAAACAAAACCGTATTTAGAATTCTGGTTTTGAGTATTCAGTGTTCTATCAGCACTACTTAACCTCAACTGCACATTAGAACCCATAGGGGAAATGTTAAAATTCTCTCTATCAAAGCCACATCTCAGGCCAGTTAAATCAGAATCTTGTGTGGGAGCCAGACTTCAGTGGGCTTTACTGTCCTCTGGTGATTTCCACATGAAGCCGGAGTGAGAGCCATTGCTGTATTTAGGTTTGTAGGCATGGAAAGAATATTGAGGAGGGTCTAGCTAGGATATAGAGTGAAGAAATCTGAGAGGACAGAAATCTGAAAACCACCTATGCATACAAGTGTTTGGGGGTTGTAGGTTTTATTTTTGGTTTTAATTCTTATTTTGATTTTAATGTATATAGGTGTTTTGCCTGCATGTATGTCTGTGTACCGTGTGTGTGTGTGTGTGTGTGTGTGTGTGTGTGTGTGTGTGTGTGTGTACCTGGTATCCTGCAGAGGCCAAAAGAAGGCATGGAGTTACATGTGGTTGTTAGCTACAATTTGGGACTGGGATCATGCTCTTTAACTGCTGAGTCATCCCTCCAGCTTCACAATTACTCCAGCTTTCACATTACTCTTGCCATCCACACTGCCACCACTGGTAGAAGAGATGACACCATACTGCAAGCAATGTTTTTAGGCAAAAGCAAAGAACATTTTTGTTGAAGAATCCTCCCCTTCTAAGCAGCTTTGGCATTTGGAAGACATTATACAGGTCCAGGGGAGTCAAAAGAAAGACCACATTTCCCTTTGTTCCCAGTTCCACGCTGAACATGGCCACAGCTTGTTTTATACTGACAAGGTAATTAACCCGGATCCCTAATTTATTTTCTAGCTACCATTCATCACTCTAGGCAGCAGGCAAGGTATGTGTGTACCTCGTTGAGAATTACAAAGCTCTGGAGTGGAAGTAACAAGAGAGCCATTCATTTATAGGGACTCTAGAACAGCTCTTAGATTTTACTTTCATAAATTGAATATTCACCCCTCTCTGAAAAAAAAAAAGTTAATGGACTGACTTTATTCTACTGAAATTTAAATTTTTCATGGTGCTAAAAGCAAAGTTCAAATCAGGGTCTTCTGCTTATTCTACAAAATATCTCAGTGGTTAAAAATTATAGCTGTATATGCCCGAACCTGTAGCAATTTAAGCAGACAAAGACACAAGCCGACAGTGCTATAGAGATGTTCAGCTCTGGGAGATGAGGAAGTAGTGCAGCTTTAATTGTAATAAGGTGGGGGAAACAGTTTTCAAAGCAGCTTTAAGAATCGGGGAATAAAGTCATTTGTGAAAGCGCAGTAGCTAAAATCTGCAGATGGCATAGCTAACAAATAAATCAATTAAAGAATGCAAAGTATGAGCAGAAACATAAATGTGAATTAAAACCATACAGGCTTCAAGTTATGTATGAAGAAAGTATTTTAACCACTGGTACTAAAATCTTAAATTGAATTCTCTGATGAAACAGAAAGCTGATATAATTGCCTACATAAAGGGTGGTTTGAGAATTACAGCTGGTGGGATAAAAGAGAGAGAGTGTGAGAGAGAAATGTCTCTGTTTTGAATAGATAGTAAAAGCATGACAGATGAATAGAGAGCCTGCCAAGACAGCAACAATAGTCCAGGTGAGGAGTAACTAAAGCGTAATGCAGTTTCTGCCGCAGACTCTGAGTTAAGTAGTAGCTTCCTCATTCAGGATGCTCACGATGGGAAACTCCTACATGAGACGCCTCGCCCACCCATGCTCGGTTGTTTTTCCTTCTGTTGGCCTAGTGAGTTCAAAGAGTTCAGAGTGTTTCCTGGATAAACTGGCTTCTGTTTTTTTACCCCCTCCCCTCCAGACCTTCAAAAATTCATGAGTACTTTGTTCAAGTATTGGGTTATTTCGGTTTAAAATTTATGTTATTATTATTACTATTGTTAATATTGTGTGTGGTGTTACGATATGTGTGTGTGTGCATGTACATATGAGTAGAGATCAGAGGACAGCTTTGGGGAGTTGGTTTTCTGCTTCTACTTTGGGACCTAGATATCTAAGTTAAGTTGTCAAGTTTTCACGAAAGGTCCTATGACTGCCAAAGCATTGTATTTCCTTACTTGTTGATAATACTTGCTGTATTTGGGACCGCAGGGGATGTTCCCTTACAGGTCACAGAAGCAATGCTGCCTTAGCTCAGAGGTCTCGCTCTCCCAAAGTGGAACTCTGAAGGGTCAGACAGCTTGTGACCCTTGGGACTTGAATTCCCATTTTGATTAGTATCTGGTGTTATTAAGAAATCCACCACAATATATTTAATATAAGGAAAGAAATTTATTATGAAAGGAGGTAAGGGAGAGGGGGAAAGGGGCTCCTCAGAAAGGAGATAAATCAAGAAAGTCAGAAAGAGTCAGAGAGAGCGAGCAAGAGGGAGAACCCAAGCCACTGCCTTTTCTGGCTTGCCTCCATGGTGGAGGCAGGTGATGATGTCAGAGGTTGCTAGGCAACCTAAGCAGGTTATTGGGAATAGCCTAACATCCCTCCCTTTTTCTGTAATTAAAAAATATCAACCTTAGGAAGGGGTAGCGAGACAAGAATGAGGGTGTTGTGTTCAGAATCTGTTCCCTTCAGACTTAAGGACAACAAGATTTTTGGGGAGCCTAAGGGAATTGGAGGCAGTTGGCAAAGTCCTGGTGTCCACGATCTGTGAGAACATTGGCAGCTAGGAGGGAAAGTGCGGGTCCAGCTTGATGCAGTCTGAGAAGTTAGACTGGAGCACCTATAGATGCTTTGGATGTAGGAAACCTGGCAGGACAGTGGCAATTATAAGGGTGAAAGACAAAAGTTAAGTATGCTAGGGAAAAATTTTTTCTTCAGTGTACATTTGATACCTTTAGGCCCGTGGTCTTGGTAGCTGGGGAAGGGGGGTCCCAAAACCAGGGAATGGAGGAGGAATTCCACCCTCTGAACTAGGCAGTAGGTGGGAAACTTGGGCTGTTTATTGGCAGTACTTATCTGGAGTTCATTCGACCTGAGAGGTGGATTCTGGTGGATTTCCTATAGCTTACAGGAATCCTTTTTTAAGTTTTAAGGGAGACAAATTTCAGACATGTTAGCATTTTAGACATTACTATTACTATTGTGATCTGCAGTGAAATAAATTGTAATAAATAAATAAAAAGAAGTCCCTCAACTCACCAACCTGGACTTAAATAGAACTGTTTGTTTGATCAGTTTTCGCCCTCTTCAACTGGAGTAAAGAACTATACCCACCGAGAAATGCCAAGCGATTAGCATAGCGTCTCCACAGCCCCTGGAGAAACGTATACATGTCAAATGTCAGTATCACTACCTGGATAAAAAAAAACAAAAAAACAAAAACTGTTCTTTTAAAAATGGATATCCATCTTTATTCATTTTCCTCTTACCTCAAACCAGTATCCCTCCTCTAATTCCCTTCAGCAGGTAGCATCAGCGCCTTTCCGCCCACAGCCATCTCCAGCCTTGGCTGGGCCTTCTCTGTAGCTGGATGCCCTGTCTCCTCCTTTTTCTTTTCTTTCTAAACAGGGGTCCTCAGCCTTCCTAATGCTGCAGCTCTTTAATACAGTTTCTCATGGTGCGGTGACCCCCAACCACAAAATTATTTTTGTTGCTACTTTGTAACTGTAATTTTGCTGCTGTTAGGAATAGTAATATAAACATCTGTGTTTTTCAGTGGTGGTAGGCGGCCCCTGAAAACGGTTGAGCCCCAAAGGGGTTGTGTTCCACAGGCTGAGAACACTGGTCTAAAACCTATAGGTTTAAATCCATATGCTTCCCTTGAGATCATCCTCTTATGATTTCCTCCATCTCTGAACTCTCAACACAGATAAGCAATATTCGAAGCCCCCTGCTCCAGTTCACTTGTGCGTGGCTTTTATCCCCAGATAGATGTGAAGCTCTGCCAAGTCAGTCTCAACACTATCTTTTTCCTCACCTACTACAGTGCGAACAACCTCACCAATATTCAGTTATTAGTGGCATCCGATTCCCCATTTAGAAAATCATCTTTTAATTTTGTGTTCATTGACTCAAGGAGCATTTTTTTTTCTTTTTTAAAGTCACACTTGGTACAAGAAATAATATTTTTGGTGCCAGAGAGATGGCTCAGTGGTTAAAAGCTCTGGCTGTTTTTCCAAAATTCAATTGCCAGCACCCACACGATGGCTCCCAACTATCTTTAACTCTAGTCCCAGAAGACACTCTCTTCTGGTCTTTACAGTGATCAGGCATGCATATGGTACACTTAGGCACATAAAATATACTTAGGCACATAAAACCCATAATTTTGTAAAAAGAAATAACATTTGAAGTAAAAATAGTTTTATATTAATTCATTTTATGCATTTTAATTAAAATATTATTACACTACATTCTTGCATTCCTCCCCTCTTTCTAGCCCCTCCGATATCTTCTCTCCGATTCCTTTCATGTTCTTCCCTTGCTCGCAAATTGATAGCTTCTTTTTCCCCCAATTATTATTGTCGCATATACATATGTGTGTATGTAGATTTATGTACAAACATATAACATAATCCGCTGTATTCGTTTTTGTTTCTGTGTATGCTGTTCAGGTCTGACTACTTTGTATTGGACAACCGGTTAGGGGCCTCATCCCTGGGAGAGGCCAACTGTTACCCTCTCACCAGTTATCAGCAGCTTATAGCTCCTTATCAACAGGTGTGTCCCCATGAGACTTTCCCACCTCCATGTAAGCATGTCTGCTGATAATGCCATTGTTCACATCTTGTTTGTGCAGCCTCATCTAAGAGAGAGTGTTTCCTGACATGCTGGCTTTTACAATCATTTCTCCCTTTTCTTCTACGAATCATGATGTCACAAGCCTCAAGAAGTTAGTTGGTTTCTAGGTCTAGCCATGGCTTCCCTTTTGTTGAGGAGGTCTTAAGAGCAAGTAACCAGATGTCTGTTGCCACCAGCCTAAGAGTGACACTTACTGCACCTTTATGCTCATCTTGCCATGCTGGTCATTGCTGTGGTTTGTAGGTGTCTCAGCAGGGTAGGACTGTTGATAGTGTCAGTCCCTTGGCAGCTAGCTTAGCATATTCTGGTACCGTGAAACCCAAACTTCAGGAAAGAGGCCCTCAGAGTAGATCTAGCTTCAATAATCAGAGTCCTGTGTCTCAAGCTTGTGGTGTCTTCAGCAATGGGGCTTTACCATTGACCTTAGAGACCACCAAGGGCAACGGCTATCATCTGTATTGTTTTGGGAATCACTTGGACTGCTTTGACCAACCATTCTAAAGGAGGGTTCTCATGTTTGATACTAGGGTTTTATTGGTTTGTGGTTATTATTGTCAGGTCCAGTGGCATAAATTCCATATATATTGTATATATGTATATATCTGTGTGTAATTATATATTACCGTATATAAACACTTATATGTACACTATTTCTTTCCTGCCTCCCACCCCTCTTTCTTTCCTCCTTTCATTGCTGGGAGTTAACCCCAGTGCCTTGTACAAGCTGAGACAAACCTTTATATACTCTACCACTGAACCATACCTTTATCCACCGATTAATTTTATTTTGAGACCAGTCACACTACGTTGCCCAGCCTGGCCTCCAACTTTGACCCTCCTGCCTAACTTTCACAAGTTGAGAGTAGAGGTCCTAGCTCAATATACTTTTTCTTTTCTGCCCTTGTGTTTCACATTTATTTACTGAAGTATGTGTTCACTCAATACCTATTAGCTGGTCGTGTGGAGGGATGTTTATGTGTCTAAGAACCTACCTACTTACTGAAGAAACCAGAAGAAATGAAGGATTCATTCACACACACATACCCGTGATGAGGTAAATTTTTTGCATTACTCATCTGAGTCACAGCTTACCAAGGCCCTCTGGTTTCTGCCTGAGGCTGACAATGAGAACTGCCCTGTTCCACTTGAGGACTAGAGCTTTCCTTTCTCCCACTACTCTGAGGGTACTCTCTGGTATCCAGAGGGTCAGCCTCTCCTTTCTACCCTGCTCCTTCCCTTGCCATGAAGAATGGTATTCTCCACAGTATCCCTTCTTCACTGAACTGACTGTACAGCCTGTCTCACAAGTCAGTCTCCTCAGTATTGCCCGACTGCCCTGTGTGTAGGAGGTACTGTAGGCATTCAAGGCTGGATGTTGAGGCCTTTGATCCAAGCTCGGATCCTTGGGCTAACACAGCAGACACTTTGCCCAGTCAACCATTTCCCCAGGCCCTAAACTGCAGTCTTAGAATAAATCTCTGTTCTATGATATCAAGAGAATTTCAAACTCAGATGAGATGCTATAACAGAGGACGAACATTTAACCTGTACAAATCCCTGAAACAGAAAGTCATCATTGCTCTTACTACACAGAAATGTAAACCCACAGAAGTTAAACCTCTTGCTCTAGGCTAGGATTCACATCTCATCACCCTGGCTTCAAAACCCCATTTTAAGCCAGTATACCAACCATGTGATTAAAAGCATAAATAAAAACATTACAAAACAGTTGAATGTGTAGAGCAAAAAAAAAAAAAAAAAAATTCCTTGTTTGTGTTTTGGATTATTTTTGCCTTTTATCTGGAGAACTAAAGATTAGCACAGACATTCTGATGTTAAGTAGAATAGTATGTCACAGTAGGTGGTGTAATGGTCTTGGTTTTCTCTGTTAGTAAGTTGTAAAAGAATGTATGAAGATAGTCTTCAATGTACAGTGTTGAATCCTGCTTCAGTTCATATGGCCATGTCTGTTTGATGACAAATGTTTGTCAGGGAATAAGTGTCTATTGTCATTAGTGCTCAGTGCCCTCCCCCTTCAGTGTTGAGCCCCAAATCTTTCTTTCTATTTAAGTGAGGGGGTAAGGGGTTCATATCAGCAGCAATCATCAACCAATGGATGGGATCTACTTAGTGGTGACTGAATTTGGCCTGATTACACCACAGTGTGGCCACTTGGGTTCTTGTAGAGATTGCCTCAGTTTCTACCATTCCCCTAGCGATTGCCTCTTTCCTGATCTAGAAGGACCTGGAGACTCCTAGTTGCAGGTCACTAGGTCATTCTGAGGTGGGGGTAAGAGCCCAGGGGCTGCTACTGCTGTGGGAAGTCCTTGCCTCTGGTAGATCCAACCTTAATGTCTGACATCCCAGGAAGAGCAGCCCCTGCACAAGTGGATATCAGTTACTAATGTGAGGAATAAATAACAAGAACAGTTTAACCAAAGAGAATGACATACCACGTCATGTCTGCCCAGTTCATTGATTTGAGTGCCCCCTTAGAAAACTGAACGTAACACAAACCCAGGACATTTTTGGAAATTGTATGCTCTCTAGCAACTTTGTGTGAATTTTTATACAAGCACTGTTTTATTAATTATATAAAATATAAAAATAGAAAAAAAAGAAATAGAAGATTAGATTCTTCAGACTTTTAAGCCTTTCCAAGCATCCGCTGGACAATGAATTTATCAAGTCAGTGCAGTATTGTATAGACGTAGCACAGGCCTGGCTGGTGATAAATGCTTGGTGAGTGAACCATCATCACATCTATCACTATCTCCCCTTCTCTGACAACAGAGCCAGTTGACTGGCATCACTTAAGAACTGTCATTTCCTAGAACATACCCACTTTTTGTTTGCTTTCTTGAATTCTTATCTTATGACATTTTATCAAGCTTTCTCCTTTTGAAACACTGGAGAGGGCTGAAAGAGAAAGAGAGAGAGTGACTTTTCATACATAAATTTATCAGAGAAAAGATGTGTTTTTATCTGATAAATGTATTTTCTCATAAGTTGATTTAAAACTAACAAATACTACCCTGAAATCATTTGGTAGAAGAGTTGAACTCTTTTCGAAAGGACATGTTGACCAGATCACAGAAAGAGAGAAGAATCTCTACCTAAAAAGAGTTAGCCTTGTCTTCCTTCATATTTCCACAGAGGACCTTTCTGCTTTCTTCCTTTCTTATTTCTGTAAACCCAGCTTTTCTCAAAAGCCACTAGATTCTAGACTTTCCACCATGAGAACAACTGAACATATCTACCAAACCAAAGACAACTTACAGAGACACTTCACAATATGGGGACTGATATGCAGAAATTTGGGGAAAACAGAATGGTTTGCAGCGTTCTCACAAACCAAGCTTGATGACCATGGTAGGTGAGATTATATTTGCTAAAAAAAGCAGTGCCTTAGGAAGAATGCAGCTCTCAGTGGGCACACTCTCACCACGGCTGTATGGGTGGCTTGTGTTGGTGTGTAAGCCATGCATCTTCCAAGGTGTGTGAAGCAGTCTGAATGTCAGCAAAAGGGTAATATTTTCTACACATCATGGGCATTGAATAAAATTCTTTCATCATTGGATGAAAGAGTGGCTCAGAGAAGGTTAAATGGGATTTGCAAAAGCACAGGGCATCATATATAGACTTCTGTGTCATGCATTGTTTATAGAGTTTTTATAACTCACTTTATCCTTACAAGACATTATTATGAACTTGATTTTATCAAAACCCTCATTTTACAAATGAGGAAACTGAGCCAAATAACCTGCCCTTGGGAACTGTTTAGTGATACGTGATAGAAGAGAGATTCAAATTCAGGTTATCGCTGTAAGACTTCTGTTCACGAGTGCTGCAGTCAACTCTTGAAGGACTAACCCTACTTGACTAGATATAAACAGAATTATCTAGAAAGGAAATATGAAGCTTCTGCCTCCAAATGTTGGCTTTATACTCATGAAAACTATTTTTCAATCAATGCTTTGGTTCTCAATTTAGTGACATGTCACAATCACAGGGTGTCATGCTCTGTGGCCAATTTTTACTAAAGAAAGAGTTCTCGAATCTTGAGGTGCAGTGTGCTGTAAAGAAAAAGCCGATCAAAGGAATTCACAGGAGTGGTCAATTCTGTACTCTTGAAATTTTTACAAGAAGGAAGGACCGGTTCTGCACCCTGTGGAGAAGGAAGAGAGACAGAGTACTTTACCCAGCACTACAGTAGCACAGCCTTACCCGCTCCCTTCCCCTCTAGAGTTGGAAGAGACTGCTGCCTTTTGAATTCTACTTGAAGACAGAGAAGAGGCTGCAGGAGCATTGTTGTCTGGACAATAGAGGATGATTTTCATAGACAAGTTGATTGCTTTTGAAGCTGCAGAAAAATAAAGGCGATTTTGACAACTACCTATGACTGTGAGAGCAGCCGCTTTTGAAGGGACAAAGCTAAGGGAAGAGAAGGCAGCTTTGCAAGTCAGCTGTTCCCCATCTGGGGGACAATGAGGCTCACAATGTTTTCCTATTAGATCAGTGTGCGTCCTTCCAAGCTTCTGGCATCGTTTGTGCCTGCTGAAGCTTACACAAACGCGTAGAATGTAGCTAGGAAAATGGAATAATGAAACTTAAACAAGCCCAAACCCATCTTTGAGCTCTCTATCAACACTAAGTGCATATAGTAGTGTAGATAAGAAGGCGGTTTTCTGGGCCACTTGAACTCTACTCAGCAAAACTTGTCTCCCCAGATAAGAAGTGAATCCCTCTTTAGAAAGTCCGGAAAGTATGGTAGGAACAAAACGATATGAATAAAAGTACACTCACTGATACTTCCGTGAGATGTGTCTGTAAAGCGATAATAGACAGCAGTCTTAATCAAACCAGGCACCATGTCACATGCTCGTTTCCTCTAACAGAAGGTTCAGCAAACAGCTGTAGCAATCCTCACACTACTCCAGAGCAGATTTCTACACAGGTAACTAATGAGCCAAATGGGCGAACCACATCATACCAGGTGGCCTGTATGGATCATATAGATCAAATCATTAATTAACCCTCACTTTTCTGGGTGATATTATCCTCACATTTTAGATGAGAAAGTTTAAGTTCATAGAGATTTAGTGACTTGTGTATCAATAACATCTAGTGGTGAGAGTTCCTAACAGGGGGAAAATGACTTTTGTCACTCTCCTAAAGAGGATTCTATAGGTCCCAGGGCTAGGTCAGCAGCTTAATGATATTTATATCAAGGACCCCAGCTCTACTCATTCTTCCACTTGTGTCTCCTTGGCATGCTAGCTCTTTGTGTATAGGCTTTTAGTTTCATGCTCCATAATGATAACCCCAGCTTCAGCAAAGAGAGTAGAAATTTCTCTAGCTGCAGTTTCTCTTTTTACTATGAAAGAAAATTTTATCCAGGTCCACCTAAGAGACAAACTTTGACAGACACGAACCACATAGTTACCTAAAGCAATGGGGTGTGGCTACATGGATATTTTAGCCACTGTTGATGGAGGTTTCCCTGCCAAGAAGGAAAGAAGGGATGAAGCAAGTTATGGAAGAAAACTAACTAGTTAGGCCATTGACAGTGAAGTCCAGCACATGCTGCAGAGTTAAAGTCTGACAGGGCTGAGTCTCACATCATAAAGTAGGTGTTTTAAGTTCAAAACCACAAGGAAGAGGTAGGTGGCCTTCCTTGTGGTAGCTGTAACCAACATTTTTGTTTGTTTTATCTGTTTTTGTTTTTGAAGGCAGTGTTTCTCTGTGTGTCCTTGGCTGTCCTGGACTCTCCTTGTAGACCAGGCTGCCCTCAAACTCACATCAATCTGCCTGTCTCTGCCCCACCCACAGTAGTGGTATTAAAGGTGTTCATAACCAACAGTGTTTAACATCAGTACTCTGTTCTTGAAGGAGCTAAGGAGTCACACAAGGGTCAAAGGCTACCTGGAAGGATGCTTATATATCTGGAAGCTGACCCTTTGCCTGAGGACTGCTTGACTTTGAGGTCTTTGGGGACCCAGGTAACCTTCCCTGTGGGAGCAGAAAAACATCCAGCCATTTTGGCCTGACTCTATATTCTTGGGGTATGAAGAGGAATAAGCATCTAAGGTGAACTTGGCCTGAGGAGCCTCTCTCCTGAGTGAAGTCACCTGGGTAGCCCTTCAGTGCCTCAGTCTTGTCCACTGCAACACAAAACATCTTTGACTCTACTCTCTCTCCTGTTTCATGGTGTCCCTTTGAGTGACCCAGCTGTATTCTCATTTCATACCACATATACATTTTCCTAGCTACCATTTTAATGGATCCTTTCAGTTACTTATAGAAAATTATATCTCATAATAACTTGGTAGTGTCAGAATTACTTGAAATGTATTGATTTGTATTTGCATATAACTACACAAACAATGTGGGTTTGAAACTTTTATACTTATATACACAGTTATCAGTTCCCATTGCATACACACACAAATATATACACACACCTACTTACCTAACTATTCAATGGTTAAAATGAAGAAGAGAAGTCTAAAACTTACTCTAATTTATAGAAAGGGGAAGCAAAAAAGAAAAACGTTTTTATTCTTCAGTTTACCTGCACCTTGATCTTGGGTACATTATATAATGTCATTGAGGCTTGGTCCTTTGTTTGAGAATGAAGACAATAAACCCAATGTGCACAGAATTTGTGGAAAAATTTGAGATATTTATCAAAATCCTTAACTGTATATCAAAATACTTTTAAAGGCATATACTTAATGGCCAAGATGACTCAGTGGCTTCAGGCCCCTACTACCACGCCTGACAGCCTGAGTTTGATCCTGAGATCCACATGGTGGAAGGAGACAACCATTTACCCCAAAGTTTTCTTTGATCTTCATGGACACCCACCCACTCCATACCATCCCCATGTACAAAAGAAATAAATGTAAAAAAATTAAGTAAAAAAGAAAACCTTTTGTCCACATGAGGGAAAAGAGGCAATTCTTCCTCTCATAGGCACAGACCACAACGTTTAATATCAATGTCATCTATCACTTTGTAAACAAGGGGAGATTTGTCATCATTACCAAGGTTGGCTTTCGTAATTCCCAGGAGGCAGAGCAAACCTTTCAAGGATGCTTCCTGAGTCCTTACATGGTACTTCTAAAACAGCAACAGCATACAGAAGCCCTAGTGTCAGTGGCTGTCTGGGCTTCCCCAGCTGCTATAAGAGCTTTTATATATGATAGATTGATGATGTCCATGTTGGACAATTGATTTATTATGTGTATAATCATCTGTAACAAAGCAGATTTCACAGTGAGATTTTACCGCCCCACGCTTTTAGCCACCCACAGTTCGGGTTGACTGGTTTGTTTGTTTGTTTTTTTGTGTTTTGGCTTCTAGGCAAAAGCAACTTCCCCAGCCCACTAAGACTTTTGTCACCCAATCCTAGCTGAACATTGCTGAGTTGATCACGTGGATAGGATGGTCCCCCAGTGTCTGATGCTGTCTTCACCTCCTTTTGTGATAGTTAGGGTATTGCTTTTTGGTCCCTATACTAGTAAATTCTGAGGCTTTAGCTGGGACTCAAAAAAAAAAAAAAAAAGAAAAAAGAGAAAAGAAAAGAAAGCATAGAGAGTCATCTCACCCTCAGTGCAGTCAGGTTAGAAAGTGCAGCCCACAGACCAACATCGTTAGACCCCGGGAAGCATGTTCATAACATCACTTCTCAGGCTACATATGCGCTAGAGTGTGCTAAGCTGGCTGGAGCATTTTACCAAGATCCTTAAGAATTCCATCTTCAAACTAACTTTACTTAGAGAAGACCGTTTTCTACCTCATCTCTAGTACAACCTAACTATCTAGACCATTATCCTCTGAATTTCTTGTTTGTTTGTTTGTTTGTTTGTTTGTTTTCAAGACAGTTGACAGTTCCTCCATATGGCTTTGGAACTCACTCCATAGGCCAGGCTGGCCTCAAACTCAGAGAGATCTACTTGCCTCTGCCTCTGGAGTGCTGGGATTAAAGAGGCGTGTGACCACAATTTGGCTAAACATTTTAGACTCTAAGTAGCTGGTGGTAGGGCGTAGACCACTATGCTAAGATTTCGTATGAACTTCTGGTTAGTATATATTTGCCGCATTGTCTTTGAATAGAATTCCTCTGTATGCAGTGCTGTCATCACCCCGTGTTTACACTTCCCTCTGGGCCTACTTTGTGAGGGGCTCCCCTGAGGTGAGCTCTACCAGCTAGCACAGGCTCTCAGGAGCCCACTTTCATGGCCTTCCTGGTCTTCTTTTATAGGTGTTCTGTTAGCAGTTTGTGTTAGCCACTAAGGGAAAACGGACCACCTTGAGACAGGAAAATGCTATATATCAGTGTTGTGTTCCCAGAGAACTAGCTAATTCAGGTAACCTGGTCTTAAGTCAGGCATGCTGAGTCCTGGTACAGTAACTTTACAAAATTATCTCAATCCACAGTCATTTCTAACGTACTAATTCTTCATGCAATGGACTGTTTGTTTCTGTTCATTCCATCTTTGATTAAAATTAACAAATGATACCACGTGATAATCTCACCAAAATACTATAGCTTTAAATTTTAATATCACAAAGAGCAATTGGGCTATCTATTTAAATGTTCTTTAGGACTGGGGGTTTACCTCAGTGAAGCATTTGTATATCCTGCCTAAAGGCCCGGGCTCAATCTCCAGAAACTCTAAATCTCTGTCTCTGTCTCTGCTCTCTCTCTCAATTTGATACCTAGAATTTTTTTTTTCAATTTGGGATTTCTCATTTTAAAAATATTTCCCAATTATTATGCAGTTGGTTTTCACAATATCCTCAAAGAGAGCTTTTGAACTGACTCAGAAGGTGAAAGGTACTGGCTGAGTTCAATCCCTTAGAGCCATGTGGTAGAAGAACCCCTGCAAGCTCTGAGTGCTCTCTCTCTTCATCTTCCTCTTTTCTTTTTCTTCTTCACATGCTTATTTACACACCTACATGCACATACCTATTATGACATAAAGCCGTGAACATGGTATCCCAGCTCTCATCTCAGTTGTATGTCATCATCATTGGCAAGTGGAACAGTCTCCAGGAGCTACCTATGCAAGTAGCCAAGCATCATTATGTGGCCTGATTTCTGAATCCTTGGATTCTCCATCGGATGTACCAGAAGGCTGTCAGCTTCCAGGACATCTCCAGCTGAAATCAGCAATGCTTTCTCAAAGCCTGTAGTTCAGCTCTCCTAAGGACATCATTATTATTCAAATGGATCTGGGAAATTAAATGTTTCGTATTAATAACCCACAAAAGCAATACAGAAATAGAAATGCAGAGGGAAGTGACTTGTTTATGGACCTTTTGGAGCAGTTGGTGAGTAAGTTAGCTCAGCTGGTTCTTAACTGATGGGATTGGATTGGATTAGGTCAACTGGTCTTTGCTGAACCAAAAACCATGGAATTTTCCTTTACAATCTACATTTGGGTCTTCTGGATAAAGGTGAGAAGTTCTGACATCACTGGCCTTCCCATCTGTGGGGCACTAGTTTGGAGCAGTGGAACGGCAAGTGTTTGTAAAAAGGCAGAAATTTCCACAATGCGGTAGTTTGGATCATTTCTACTCATGTTTCTCTGTAGGTTCCAGACTAAATCTCTGTCAAGCATCATTTCCTTCCCTTCTTTATGTGATGGTGAGTGACATCACTTTTACAGAATTACTTGGGAGGCAGGCCTCTGGGAATGCCTAAAGAGGACCATCAGGCTTACAGTCATTGTGGTGGGAAGACCTGTTTATTGTGGGTGGCGCAGTCCTTGGTCTGTGGTCCTGAACTGTAAAATGGAGAACAGGAAGCAAGCAGCAGCATGCATTCGTGTCTCTCTGGTATTGATTGTGGCTGAGGTGTGACCTGCTGCTTCAAGCTTCTGCTGCCTTGCTATCCCTCACCATGCTGTACTGCCCCTTGAAATACAAGCTATTGCAAACTCTTTCTCCTGTAAGGCCTTTTGCCAAAGAACTTTATCACACCAACAAGAAACAAAAACATTTTATAAACTTCCCAGCACATAAAGACCCTGGAAATTTTAGCTTGCTGTTAATATAGTGCAAGCCAACCTTGCACTTTGTAATTATCAGCTTCTTTCTGATGCCCATGGCAGAACTCGTCAAATTTTAACGTGGTCATGAAGCTCCCAAGATCCTGATAAAAGGCAGAATGTATCAATAGGTCATGGACAGCCTGGTTCTGTATGTGTTAACACACCCCCAGCTGGTACCCAAGCTGCTCACTATACGCAGTTCTGTACTGCGGGTATCAAAGGTTTAAATTTCTGACCCCTAAGTTCTGTGCCTACCGCTATGAGAAATGTGTGTTAAGCCAAAGTTCACCCACTTATATAGACAGTGTTCACAAAGGAACGAAACAACCCAACAATCTGCTCTATAAACTACATGAAATCTGTCTTTGCCCTTTTCATTATTGTGCTCACACCTCTGCCTAAACTCAAAGTGACAGTGAAAGGAAAGAGTCAGTTAATCTGAGGGGAAGACTTGAGCAACCTCAGAGTTGGTTGTTAGAACAGCTACTACTACAACTGGCATTGTAATCAAGCTTCAGGCACCATTATGAAAATTTTGAACCTCTGGCTCTACTGGATGGTTACACTCCATGTAAGAGCAGGAGTGTCTCCATAATATTTATAATAAGCACAGCTAATCTGAATATTTATAATACTCATAGCTAATCTGCATATTTTGAATACCAGCAGTTTCATCAGTATAAGCCTGTTTATGAAAACATTCTACTATCTGAACCTCTGGTGTCACTGGAGATAAAGACAGCTGGATGATTGTAGTAACCATTGCTGTACTTTGCCTTTTGATTAAATGCCAGTGAACCACCCCCTGGAATGTGTAAACAAATTAGGGCAACTAACAGCACTTATTTTTATCATAGTCTTTGGAGAGATATTTTAAACTAAATTATAGACCACATAACAGACTCTTAATAAAAACAGGAGATTCAAATTGGACTCTGAGGCAGGAAAGATCAATTTAATATTTGAGAGCTGTCAGCGTGAAGTCAGCATGCAGAAACAGCCTCTTTCACTGGGATAGAAATGTTCCACTAACATTTCCTAAGCAAGGCCTGAGGGTCACTCTAACTTGGTTTCTTTCCAATGTATTTCTTCCTGTCGTCATGTCTTCAACACAACACAGCCTTCTGTCACTCTATGAGAAACACAACCAAAAACTCAGAGTCAGAATTGAGTATCCTAGAGCTTGAACAGCCAGGATGTTTCCAGTGTCCACTTTGAAACCTTTGTTCAGATCTCTTATTGCCGGCAGGGCTAGCACACAACCACTGTGAACAACAGAAAAGTCCTAGATGAAGGCCCTTTTCTGCTCTCAATGACCCATTTGTCTTTGTCCTTGAGGGAACATTAACCTGATCTAGTCATTCTTCTGTCACTCACTTAATCAGCTAGAAAACTGGACCTCCAAGAGATAAGCAATTTGTTCAAGTACACACAGATGCGACAACACTTGACCTCTCTGTCATGGCACACAGGTTCTCAGACACTGAGCTGGAGTTGTCCTCTCCTCTCCTGAAATGGAAGAAGCTCTGTAGGACAGTACAGGAGCCAGTTCCTGACCCAGGCTGTGCACTCCAATATCTGTCTCCAGCCAATGAGCTCAATTCTTTAGCTCCAGGTGTGGTGTGCCTTTGCTTTTTCTTGTATCTTATAGAAATTAGTCTCTCCAAAGTACCCCAAAATTTCTCATTTCTCAATGCTCCTGAAGAGGCACTTGAAAACAAGCTGCTAGCCAGGCCCTCTGGAAAAATACAGTGGAGACAAAGTGGCTACCCCCTCACCTGAAAACACACTCTCGAGTTTCCAGTATGTGATGCTCATAATAAAACTTGCTCTACATCCAGCTGATCCATTGATATGTGTCAAACCACTCATCTCATTTCAAATTTTTCCTTTTTTTTTTTTCTTTCCTTGTCACTCCATTTTTACTATTAGACTTTTTGTGGCCTGTGAGAACCCATTTCGGACAAAAGCGGCTTTCCTTGAAACACTCCTTTGCTCTTCAGTGTCACTAACTAGAGCAGTGGCAACAATCAAAGATGGACTCTCCCCATAACAACATGGCAGAGTACTTCAGAAGTCACCTGTTCATACTCTTTACCCAGGGTTATGTCACCCTCAGAGTCTTTGTGGCTCTCCTTTGTCACCATCTCTTACCATCTTACCATTCCACTATGATTTGCTTATGAAATGTCTACCAAAGGCGTGTTTGTTAAGAGTGTGGTCCACAACTGGTGCTGTTGCCTGGGCATGCTCTGTAAACTTTAGCAGGGAGAACCTAACTGGAGAAAGTATATAACTAAGATGGATTCCTGAGGTTATCTTCGCCTTGTGCCCCTATCCCCATCCTGTCTTCCATGAGATCAAAACCCATCATGCCACATGCCACCACTGGCATTGATGCTCTATTCAAATCTCTAGGACTGAACAACCAAGGACTGAGCCCTCTGAAACTATGAACCAAAATAAATCACCCCTGCTTAAGTTGCTTTGTCATTAAGTTGGCCCAGCAATGGAAGAAAAATCTAACTAGTACACCTTCCTTCCTAATGTCCTCCTAGAACTCTCTTGCCTTTTCCTGGATCTATTTGCTTTGTAAGAGATTAGCAATAAATGTTTGCCCCTATGGAGTTCATTTTCATAATGTGCTGACACTGATCTGTGTCTCATTTATCATCAAACCGTATTACCTTCCCAAATCAAGTAGGTCTACAGCCTTCTTCTGGAATCTAATACTGCTATAATAAGAATGGCCCAATTATGACTAAGGATGACAACAATGAAAAGAAGCAAGAAAGAAAACTCAAGAGGAGGAAAAGAAATAGAACAAAGACAGAAAAGAAATAAACATGTGTCCAGATAGCTAACAGCAATGGCACTGATGAGGGACTATGTACAACTGTGTGTGCAATTCCACTAAACCTTCACAAATAATCCAGTACTTAGCTTTAGTTTGTAATTAAGACTGTCTGTCCACATATCAGCCAACAAGCAAACAGAAATCTGGGATTCAGTGTCAAGGTCCCAGGTGGATGGGCCTGTTCCCGATCCTGTGTCCTACTCTGTATGGGTTTTCTCTTTGGGAATGATAACAAAAGGAGCGCCTGTGTGGTGATATGGTACTCTGAAGGGCCAAAGGCTGAAGTCCCTGAGGCTATGGCTATTGTTTTAGCCTGCCCCATGGCACCTCATGTGCTCTCAACGTTCTGGGGGATGGTCATACATGTCATGTGTCATTGTAATCACAGAACCAAGTTCACAATTTCCCTTGCTCTCTGAAGCTTGGAACCTGATGAGCAGTTCCTCAAACATGGCTGCAGCCTCTCTCCATCATTCCTCCTCACAACCACCCACATCTCATGCTTGGAAACACAAGCAGGCTGAGAGTCCTGGGTGCAGGGTTAAGACTGAGCTCTCACTATGTTCCTCAGAAAGGATATGAATCCTTCTCCAGGAAATTGAAAATTTTCCTTGGTAGGGGAGTAGCACATTTTTTTCTACCTACTGCTCTAGATCCTCACAGTTTCACAGGCAGGGGTTATAATAATACAAGCAAATCCTGACTGAGAGAGTTTGGCAAACTGCCTGAGAATCTGTGCCTAAGCAGAAATTGGAAACAGAGCCCTTGATGGCCAAAAGGCTGATGTGTGACTGTCTTGACATTACTGTCAGGAGGATTACATGATGCCCCACCAATTCTAGACTGTGCATTGACACTCTCCAGATTTTTAGTCTTTCAAACCTTTTCTGATTTGCCTGGGTGCCAAGGCTTAAAACTGACTAGAACTTCAGGATCATGGGCCTTCCTTTTTGTTATTTGTTGTTTTTATGTTTGTTTGTTTTCCTGCAGGGTCTCATGAACCTCAGATTGGCCTTGAACTTGGTATGTAGCTGAGGCTGACAGTGAACTTTTGATTCTCTGGGACAAGCAGTGGGATTGCTGGTGTGCACCACCGAGTGTAGCTTTTCTGTTTGTTCTTGTTTTGCTTTGATTTTTGATCTCCCACTCCACAAAAACACAAAGCATGGCACACAGTGGAATAATGGATAGAAACGTTCTTAAGGACCTTCCACTAACAACTCCTCTGGTGAGTTTATACAACCTCTTGGACTCTCCATTTTTTCAATTGTAAAAGGAGGCCTTGGCCCAAAGACTCAGAAGTTCTGGCAAAACTACACACATTTGTTCTCTTACTGTGATTCTTCGGTTGGTATCCAACCCCATATAAGTTCAGTGTCTGGGATCTCTCTGGATATACTTTATCTGCAGGTCTCATGCATATCTGCCGTCTTTATGCAGCACCAGCTGAAATCTCAGCAGAGCCTAAACTATACTCCAAGTATGTAATAAAAAGCAGTTCCATCACCCAGCTTTCTCCTTACAGGATAACCTGTAAATTCATCTCTTACTGTTTTGTTGCATCTTCAGTATTACCATGATTACAGTAGATAGTGGTAATGGACACTCATTGCACCACAGATTCTTTTAATTATCTTACATTTAATTAACAACTACTCTAGCCTATATATGAATCTGATGATGTAGAAACATTGGTCGCAGGAGAGGGAAGCCACATCTGAAATCGCCTAGAGGCTGGGCTGGGCATCTGTCCCAGGAATGAGCCAGTGGAGGTAGGTGAGCAACCAGGTTCACAAGGAGAGAGAGGCAGCAAAGCCTGCTAGGTCTCCTGAAAGAAGAGATGGCCCAGCTGCTGCTCAGGGCTCATGTGTCATCTCAGCTTTGACAGGGCCAGCAGCTGTTTTTCACCAGCAATGCATAAATCTGCAAACAAGAGACTTCTACCGGCCTCCATCCTGTTCTGTTGGCATTTCTTCTCCCTGGTGACATGCCTCTGAGATGGAAGGGCCCTTGTGTTCTAGAGTGTCAGCAAAAGGTTGCTGCTTAATTTCTTTGTCCTTTTCCCTAGAGTGCTAGAAGAAAATGACACACCCGCCTACAAAGCTGTTAATTGCCAATCATCCCTCAAATAAGGCTGGAGCTCCAGTCTGTGATAAAATATTGACAGGCCCAAATTTATGCAGATAACTGCCATGAGTTCATTAGTGCAATGGCTATGTCACATCCTAAAAACATCTTTTTGTTTCATCTCTCTCCTTCCTCTGGCTCTTACATTCTTGTTGCTCCTCTTCCTGGGTGTTTCCTGTACCTTGGAGGGACTGACAGAGCTGTCCCAATTGGAGCCAAGCACTCCCCCATGATTTATTCTCAGCATTTTGGTCAGTTATGCCTTTCTCTGTTAACTAAAGTCCACAGCAGCTTGAAGCTTTTCTCATGAAGGCTGGGTACAGCACAAATCTCAAATGACAAAGTGGAGCTGGGCTTGTTATTTTTAAGTTAAATTTAACTTTATCCAAACAATTTATAAACAACATCAAAAATCCAAACAGTAGTACGAAACAATACTCGATAAAGTAACACTCATGTCTCAGTATCAACTTCTTTTGATTTTCAATCATTTTTCCTAGAGTACATTCATAATTTTATAATATACTTTTATTTTGTGTCAGTTTGAAAGTTTATAGTTTGTTGAATGAACTCAGCTCCCTTCCTCAAAAATACTGGCATTCATACCTGTCCTTCCAATACGTTTCTGTCTATGTGTTTAGATTGATGTTGTATGTTTATATTTTATGATTAAATGCAACATGTCATATAAAGCCTTTTTTCCTAGACTTTGAATTGTCTTGTTTTTTTTTTTTAATCTTGTGTCTGGTCCCTGAGTCTCCCTTTAACTCTGTCAGATCTACACTACTCAGTTCAACCATTCATGCTCCCCACATAAGTAGATGAATCTAATAATCAGCTCACCTTGTTCCAGACCAGGGATTCTCAGCCTGTGGGTCATGACCCCCTTGGGGGTTGACCCTTTCACAGGGATCACATATCACATATCCTGCGTATCAGATATTTACATTATGATTCATAACAATAGCAAAATTGTTGTTCTGCTTATGGAGTTCCTCTCCCCTCCAGCTCTTACTATCTCCCTCTTCTTCCGTAAGGATTCTGGAAATCTGTCCAAAGTTTGGCTATGAGTCTCAGTATCTCCTTCAATACCCTGGTGGGTAGAGTCTTTCAGAGGTCCTCTGTGGAAGGCTCCTGTCCTGTTCCTTGAATTCTCCTACTTCTGTTGTCTATCCTGTTTGCCCTTCTGAATGAGGATTAAGCATCTTCCCTAAGGGTCCTCCTTGTTTCGATTCTTTAGGGCTATAGATTTTAGTATGTTTATTGTCGGGAGCCTAGACTCCAAGCTTTGATATTTAAATCTCGGTGGAGAGATGGCTTTTAGCAGGCCTTTACTAATGGCAGAGAACTTGCAAGTCCATCTCCTTTTGTTTGTGACAGCAGGTGGGATAGCTTGTGAGGGTCACACCTCTTCCTCTAGCTCCTTGTGCAAATTAACCTATTGTTCTGAGATGTTTCTACTCTGGCTCAGAAACTCTACAATAAAAAGACAGGCCGACAGTTACGGAAAAAGAAGGCTGGAGACAGAAAAAGAAGGCTGGAGACAGAGAAGGCTGGTGACAGAGTAGGAGGCAGAGACTTGAGGCTTGCTGCTGGCACTGCTTGCTGCAGCAGTCTGCCTTTTGCCATGGCTGCCTAGTCTGGACCTTTAAAAAGTTTCCTGTGTGCTGTGTGTTCATTTTATTAATTTTAATCCTCACGCCCAACTCAAGAACCGTTCGACTCTGACCTGCTGGCCCCGGCAGTTTATCCTATATTATATGGCTAATATCCACTTATAAGTGCATATACATCATTTATGTCTTTCTACTTCTGGGATACCTCACTCAGAATGATCTTTTCTAGTTCCCACTATTTGCCTCCAAATTTCTTGATTTCCTTGTTTTTAATTGCTGAGTAGTATTCCATTGTATAAATGTACCACAATTTCTGTATCTATTCCTCTGTTGAGGACATCTAGGTTTTTCCCAGACTCTGGCTATTACGAATAGAGCTGCTAAGAACGTGGTTGAGTAAATGTCCTGCAATGAAATAATTGAATGGTAGGCAGTGCTCACAACATCAGGAATGGCATTAAATGGTCTCAACATTAGGAAGGTTGAGAACCAGTGAATTAGAGCCTCCGTTCCTACTGAAGTTTGCCAGCTATCTTCTAGCTCAGTTCTTTCCTAGTCCTGAGGCTTGCTTTCAATTTACCTTCTTATTTCACAGCCCATTTCTTGGAGTTATGTCTTGGTCCATCTTGTTTCACTACTTTCTTACCAAGCAACTATCTTTTATTACTTTCCTAAGTAATAAGACCAAAAAGGTAAACTTTGGGATTCCTTGAATAGTTAAAACTCAAGTTAGGCAGGGTTTGGGATTCAGAGTTACAAAACAGTTTTTTCATTGTAGACATGATCTTCTTTGGCTGGATCTTGTGTTTCTCTAGAGAAGCTGAATTTTGTTCTTATTTTAGGATCTTCTCTGTACTGCCAGCATGTGAAATTTCATCATAATATGTCTTTGTGTGAGTTTTCTTTCATCCATCCTGTGGAGTGTTCCAGGAACCAATTCAATGTAAAAACTAGCACAATTTACTTGTTGGCAATTTTCTTGGACTCTTTACTTGATAATCTGATGCCTGTTGTTGCTTTTTTCTTCTGGAATTTTTGCATGGTAGATTGAGAAAAGACAATTATCATGTATTTCTGCTTTTCCTTCGTTTTCCCCTTGAATTTCTCTATAATTCTCATTGCTTTTTTTTCTTCCAGAATGTTTCCTCAAATTTACCTACAAAACTCTGAATGTAACTTTAAGTTTGACCACATGATCTCTTAAGTCTAAGATTGTGTATATATTCCTACATATATTTTTACTTTTTATTTTATTTCTGATTCAAGAATGCAGTATTTGTCTGTGTCTTCCTGAGAGTCGAGGAGAGCAGGAGTGGGAAAAGAGATGAAGGAAGAGATGGGGAAGGGAGGTAGGCAAGAAGGGAAGAGGGGAGGAGAGAAGAAAAGAATATCCGCACGTTTTTACTTCCCCCTCCCTCATAGACTCATCCCAGTTCCTTTTATTCTGTTTTTTTTTATTTTTTTATTTTGAGGCCAGTAATTTGTGAAGAAGATTTCCCCCAAATATCAGGAGACACTTGGATGAGAAATTAAACATTTAATTTGTGTGTGTTGATGGGGCTTGTGGACTCGCAATTACTACCACAGGGCAGTTGAGCTTTGTGTTAGCTTTTTGTTGTAGGATTTCTGAATATCATTATCTCTAAGTCTTTTGATAAAGCTGTTCAATTTCTTCATTAACGAGCACTCATCTTTTATGTTTATACACTTGCCTCCAGAAATAAAGGGGACCCAAAGCACTCCGTGCTTGAGCTCTGACTCAGCACACTCATTTTTCAGCCTCATCTTTGGTTCAGTTTTGTTACCTTTGATACTTCTGTGATTATTTTTTCGTGTGTATTTGTATGGTGTGATGTGGTGTGGTATTTGTGTGTGTGTGTGTGTGTGTGTGTGTGTGTATGTGTGTGTGTGTGTGAGAGAGAGAGAGAGAGAGGCAGAGAGAGAGAAAGCATTAGGTGGGAAACAACACTAAAAATCCTTGAGAAGGAGGAAAGAAAATGTGGCACATATACACAGCAGAATTCTATTCAGCAGTGAAAGGATTAGTTGTTGTGTTGAGATAATATGAATGGAACTGGGCATCATTTTGTTAAGTTAAATAAGCTAGGTACAGGAAGACAAATATCACACGACCTCATTTATGAAACTTAAAAATTTGATGTCATGGAAGTTAAGAGCAGAATGGCATTTACCAGCAGAAGTGGAAATAAGGATAAGATTGACTAACAGGTAATACATTTACAGTTAGATGATAGATCTCCTGTGCACCATGCAATATGGTCACATAGAAAACAATTTATATTGTATATATCATAAAAGCCAGAAGAAAGTATTTTGAATATGCCACCACAAAGAAACATGTGCTTGAGGAGATGTACATTTAACCTGATTTAAAATTACATGCTGTATACATGCAGTGAGATATCACAAATGAGCCCTTTTAATTCATCTGTTTAGTAAAGAAAAGAACTTCAAGAACATGACTACCAGGATGAAGATGAGGACCTCAGAATCTGGATGCCTGGAAAACGTTTTTCACCAGTCTCCTACCTCTCTCCACCCCCCCCACCCCCCCAGCACTAGTGTCTAAACTGTGGTTCTTGTATCTCAGGGACTTATTTAACTGCCTGTGTTTGCTGAATCATCTTCCAGCAACCAGTGCCACGGTTTGGCTTGAGTTATCTCTTCTGTGGTACTCTTGTGAGCCCCTGCTGTACAAATGCTCTTCCTATATTTTAGTGGAATTTTGGGAGGCATGAAACACACACCTATGCAATTGCCCATGTTAAATCTGAAGTCCTCTTAGCCTTCCTCATGTTCATTCAGAATCCAGAAAACGGTCCTCATATCAAGACTCTTTTGCCTTTAGTGAAATAAAACCACCTCAAGGGCACTGTTTTCTTGCAACAAAACTCTACTGTGTTGTGCTTGATGAGTTAGCAGTTAATGTTTATGGTGCAGATAAACATCTCAAACCACACACACCACACACACACACACACACACACACACACACACACACACACACACATCAAACTTGATCTCAGGATTTCAGCAAAAATTCAGGTCATCATAATAGGAGGTGTTTTTCTGTTTGTTTTGTTTTATTAGAATCTGTGAGTGGCTAGTATAGTTATTTCCCAAATACCACTCTGTGGTCCCAGTTCAGCTACGCAGAAGGACAACAGAAGTTTGGTAAAGGCTCACAATACATGCACTCATATATACCAACACATTGAATTCGCACACCCTAAAAATCAGTGTTCTCGCATAAACAAAGAAGATACGTTTAGTTTCCACCACTTCTGATAGAGGCCTATTCTAAGAGACACGCATTGATCCCAGGGCCATAGGTTCTGTCTCCGCAGCATATAGCTTTGCCACCAGGCATCTTTCCTGATCGCTGTTCACCTGGATTGTGCCCTTGCCAAGTGGAGCTATGTTTACTTTATATACATATCTTTCTCTGCCAAACAAGGATGCAGCTGTCATCTATAACACACAGCCCACAACTTCTGAGGCAGCTCAGTCTACCAGATGATAAGGGCCTTCAAATTCCAAGTCCTATAAAGAAAATTTAGAGCCCTTAGTCGAAGATAAAGCCCTTATATATTGTCCATACATCAGGAACTCCCCCACTTTTTCCAAATGGCTCCCTGGCTATGTTCCTGGATTGCAAATATGCGTGGAGTGATGGGCAACGAGGCAGCAGAAGTAAAGAAATGCATAGAGGCACCCGTGACTAGCAGTATACTTAGACAGCTCGCCTGGAGCTCTGCTTGGCTGTACCACATCCATTCTGAAATGAGTCATGTCCACTTCTTCTGGTGAGTGAACTTTCCTCTTATAAAAAGATATTGAGGTAGTTCTCTTTACCTGTCATTATCAAAACAAGATATGATGTACATGGCTCATTGGTGACATTGAGAATTGTTTGTTTGTTTTAGGTAGATATTTTGTGGGAAAACTAAGCAGTGTCATTTTCACTCACTAAATCACCCAGCACTCAGTTGTATTTTACAGAACACCTATCACAAGCAGCTTACACTGCTAACGGTGTCTCTCTATCATGTAGCTGGACATTTAGTCTTGTGTGTGTGCATGTATCAAATACCACATCTTGGTGACAGTTGTGTTTCTTTGGCACAGTTCACATTACAAGCACCTAAGTGGCGATGATACGTTACCCACCATCATGTTAATTATTCTGACTGAATCAACAATAGCTTGATGAGGCACCTGATTCTGCACAAAGAGCACATCACTCTCAACTCTCTGATCCTCACATGAGCAGGGAAATGCATTCTTTTGTTTATCAACATTGGATCTCGCTTAGGTTTAGTACCAAGGGCTCCATTTTAAACCATGCATAGTAGCTCCCTTGGCAGCCTGGGAATTAACTGGTCAATTAAACATCTAGCCTGGATGTATGGCTAATTGACAGTGAATACACTGTGATACTATATCTGCTGAGGAGATTATCTACAGATTGCTTTATGCATTAGATGGTTCCAAATTCTTATACGGACATCTGTTTTTGTTGGCCACAAACGTGCTATTTGCAATGACAATTTTGTCATTAACTGCAATCATGGCTTTACTTACCATATTATTTCCTCTAACTTTCTTATAAATAACTGAGGTTTTATTTTGCAGAAGTGTGATATTTCTAAGATTAAGCATTCCTTAGCAAATCACTCCTATTCAGCCACCCAAAAGAATTCTATGTATACATTTACTTTCTCGACGTGACTCACTTAATGGTGACCCTGGAGTAGCAAAGAATTCCTTTCCTCATCTGTAAACAGAAGCCAGGAAAATGGAGAGCTTATGTATGAATTTTTCTTGGTTAAATTTATCATGTATTTGTTTTTGTTTTAAGTGTACATGAGTGTGTGTGTGTGTGTGTGTGTGTGTGTGTGTGTGTGTGTGTGTGTGAGCGTGTACATGAGTGCAGGTGCTGGTGGCACAAGAGGCATTGGCTCTCACTGGAGCTGGACTTACAGGTGTTTTTCAGCTGCCTGATATGGCGGCTGGGAGCTGAACCTGGGTCTTTTGCAAGAGCAATATAAGCTCTTAACTGCCACATTATTTCTCCAGCCCCACATGCATTTGCTTAGGAGTCAAAATAGATGCCTGAGAAAACCATCAGGCAAGCCTGGATCAACACACTTTTTACAAAATATCATATCAGTCCTCCTCAAACTATTAGGGTCATTAAAACCAAGGAAAGTCTGAGAAACTGTAACTGTCAAGAGAAAATGGAATACCTCAATGAATGGTGCTATTCCAAATTGGATTTTGTGACATAAAATGGCAAAAGGGGGAGGAATAAATATTATTAGGGGCTAGGGAGATAACTTACTCAGTAAAAGGCTTGCTGTGTAAGCGTAAGCATTTGGGGCCAATCTCTAGACTCTGCATTAAAAAGAAACGTTGGATGTGGTGGCACACATTTGTAAATCCATTTCAGGGGAAGCAGAGACATACAGATTTCTGAGGCTCAGTGGCCAGGTAGCCTAAGATACTCAGGTCCACATCCTAGTGAGAGTTTCAAAACTCAAGTGTATAAGACTGTATCTGAGGAATGAAACCCAACGTCAACATTCCTCACAAATGAATGCTCCCCCCAATGCACACGTACATACAGAAAGCAACAACAACAATAAATACAAATCCGTTGTGAAAATTTGTGGATAACGATGCGGTGACTGATTCTCCAGCTGTGAAAAGTTATCATATGTAAGTTATTAGAGTGGATACAGGGGGGATTTCCAAGATCGCCACAGACCGAGGCGTACTGAATCAGAGACTGCGGTTCGTTACGGTGCGTAACCTATCGACAAACCCCAAAACACTGACAAACCCAAAACCCGGAGGAGTGGGGACAGACTGAGTGCAGGGAACGTAGGGTTCCAGCCGAGATCATCTCCAGGACATGATTCAGGACACTGCTCTCTGCCTAGCATGGTCTGCTCCGTGCTTCCAGATTCCATCCTATCTAACTGCGGAAGGCAGAACCCCTCCAACAACCAGACCCTGGATCACTCCCACTCCCTCTCCTGGTTACGGAAGCCAGCATCCCAAACCCAATTCATGGGGCCCAGGGCCAAGCACAGTCAGGGTTCCCTGGGCCCACGTTTCTTTCTATCTACTGGAATGCGGGGCACACAGGTTCTGGAGCACTTGATTGCATCAACCAGAACTTGGATCATTCTCACTTTCCCAAGGGCAGTATATAGGCCACAGGCAGCACCCCAACCCCAATCTAGGGTTCTGCTGGTCCACATGTAGAGACCAGCTGGACAAGACAAATTTACAGGTTCTTAGATCCAAGATGGCAAAGCCAAGGCCGATCTGAGTGCCAGGAGCTCAGCGCCTGCCATGCCAGCAAGGAGCCTTGGAATCCATAAGGCCAGCATCCTTTCCCCTTTCGTTGTAACACCATGCCTGCTCCTAATCTGCCTGATCTCCCTGACCCACCAGGGGCACAGCCAGCAGACAGGTATTTCAGCCCATGGTCCTCCACCCTGTGGAGGCCCCAGTCAGGCAAAGCAACATTCAGCTTAGAGCCCTCTCCATGCTGACTCCTGAACTACCTGACACTACTGAGACAAGGCCAGCAGAGGGAGCTGTAGTCAGGCTCTGACCCTCATGACCTGTCTGTCATCCGGAGCAGGCCAACGTGAGGCAGTATGCAACATTTAACTTAGAGCCCGCTCTACTTATTCTCATACTCTCTGACCACCAGATACCACCAGACCTGCTGACACCAGAGACATCAAGATGGTAGAGGTCAGCATAAGAACGCAAGCAAAAAATCCTAGTATCATTTGACATCACCAGAAACCAGTAGTCCTACCAGAGCAAGCCCTGGAGAGACTAGCATACCCAAAGTACAAGAAGATTTTTAAATCTGAAAATGATAGAGGCCTTAAAGGAGGAAAACAAATTCCTCAAACTAGAACAGGAAAATACAACCAAACCAGTGAAAGAATTGAACAAATTCCTTAAAGAAATTAAACAAATATAGGAAACTACAATCAAACAGGAGAAGGAAACAAAACTGTTCAAGACCTAAAAATGGAACTAGAAGCAATAAATAAAAAAAATAATATGAGGTAATCCTGGAGATGGAAAACCTAGGGAAGAGGACAGGAACTACAAACACAAGCATCACCAACAGAATACAAGAGCTGGAAGAGAGAATCTCAGGACTAGAAGACTTGATTGAGGAAATAGATACATCAGTCAAAAAAAATATAAAAATCTAAAAAGCTTCTGACACAGAACATCTAAGAAATCTGGGACACTGTAAAAAGGCCAAACCTAAGAATAATAGGAATAGAAGAAGGAAAAGACTCCCAGCTCCAAGGCCCAGAAAATATTTTCAAAATAATCAGAGAACTATCTCAACCTAAAGGAAGTGATGCCTATAAACATACAAGAAGCTTAGAGAACACCAGAGAGATTGGACCAGAAAAAAATTATCCTGCTACGTAATAATTAAAGCAATAAATGTACAGAACAAAGAGAAAATATTAAAAGCTGCAAGGGGAAAATTCCAAGGCATATATAAAGGCAAATCTATCAGAATTACACCAAACTTCTCATCAGAAACTCTAAAAGATGTCATGCAGACTCTAAGAGAACACAGATGTCAGCCCGAATACTATAACCAGCAAAACTTTTTAATCACCATAAAGGGAGAAGACAAGATATTCTTAGATGAAAATAAATTTATTTATTTTTTTTTGAATTTTATTTTTTTCTTATCAGTTACATTTTATTAACTCTGTATCCCAGCTGTATTCCGCTCCCTCATTCCCTCCCAGTCCCTCCCTCCCTCCCTCATCTCCATCATGCCCCTTGCCAAGTCCACTGATGGGGGGACCTCCTCCCCATTCATCTGATCCTGCTTTATCAGGTATCTTCAGGACTGGCTGCAAAGTCCTCCTCTGTGGCCTAACAGGACTGCTCCTCCCTTGGGGGGTGGGGAGGTCAAAGAGCCAGTCATTGAGTTCCTGTTAGAAATAGTCCTTGTTCCCCTCACTATGGGAAACCAATTGGTTACTGAGCTACCACAGGCTACATCTGAGCAGAGGTTCTAGGTTATATCCATACATGGTCCTTGGTTGAATGTCAGTCTCAGAAAAGACCCTGTGCCCAGATATATTTGGTCCTTGTGGAGCTCCTGTCCTTTCCTCATCAGACTAACTCCCCTTCTTTCTTATAATTCCCTGTACTCTGCCAAAGGTTTGGTCATGAGTCTTTGCTTTGAAAACACTGCTGGTTAGAGTCTTTCAGATGCGCTCAGTAGACTCCTGTCATACGTTCAATACACATCCCATCTGTCTTTCTAAATGAGGATTGATCATCTTACCCCATGTCTGCTCTCTTGATTATATTTTTTAGGTGTACAGATTTCATTATGTTTATCATATCTTATAGGTCTATATAAGTGAGTATATACCATGTTTGTCTTTCTCCTTCTGGGATATTTCACTCAGGATGATCTTTTCTAGATCCAGATCCCACCATTTGCCTGCAAATTTCATGATTTCCTCCTTTTTGATTGCTGAGTAGTATTCCATTGTGTAAAAATACCACAATTTCTGTACCCATTCCTCCGTTGATGGACATCTGGGTTGTTTCCAGGTTCTGGCTATTACAAATAAAGCTGCAATAAACATGGTTGAGCAAATATCCCTTTTGTGTACTTGAGCAAACTTTGGGTATATTCCTAGCAGTGGTATAGCTGGGTCTTGAGGAAGCACTATTCCTAATTGTCTTAGAAAGCGCCAGATAGATTTCCAGAGTGGTTGTACAAGTTTACATTCCCACCAGCAGTGGAGGAGGGTTCCCCTTTCTCCACAACCTCTCCAGCATGTGTTGTCCCTTGAGTTTTTCATCTTGGCCATTCTGATGGGTGTAAGGTGATACCTCAGGGTCGTTTTGATTTGCATTTCCCTGATGGCTAATGAGGATGAGCATTTCTTTAAGTGTATCTCTGCCATTCGATATTCCTCTGTCAAGAATTCTCTGTTTAGCTCTGTTCCCCATTTTTTAAGTGGATTACTTGGTTTGCTGCTTTTCAGCTTCTTTAGTTCTTTGTATATACTCAATATTAGTCCTCTGTCAGATAAAGGGTTAGTGAAGATTCTTTCCCAATCTGTAGGCAGGCGTTTTGTTTTGATGACAGTGTCCTTTGCTTTACAGAAGCTTTTCAGTTTCATGAGGTCCCATTTATTGATTGTTGCTCTTAGAGCCTGTGCTGTTGGTGTTCTGTTCAGGAAGTTGTCTCCTGTGCCAATGAGTTCTAGGCTGTTCCCCACTTTTTCTTCTAACAGATTTAGAGTATCTGGTTTTATGTTGAGGTCTTTGATCCACTTGGACTTTAGTTTTGTGCAGGGTGATAAATATAGATCTATTTTCATTTTTCTGCATGTGGACATCCAGTTGGACCAGCACCATTTGTTGAAGATGCTGTCTTTTTTCCATTGAATGGTTTTGGCTTCTTTGTCAAAAATCAAGTATTCATAGGTGTGTGGGTTTATTTCTGGGTCTTCTATGCAGTTCCATTGATCCTCCTTTCTGATTTTATGCCAATACCATGCAGTTTTTATTACTATTGCTCTGTAGTACAACTTGAGATCGGGGATAGAGATACCTCCAGATGATCTGTTGTTGTACAGGATTGTTTTGGAGATTCTGGGTTTTTTGTTTCTCCATATGAAGCTGGGAATCTTTTTTTCAAGGTCTGTAAAGAATTGAGTTGGTATTTTGATGGGAATTGCATTGAATCTGTAGATTGCTTTTGGCAGGATGGCCATTTTCACAATGTTAATCCTACCAATCCATGAGCACGGGAGATCTTTCCATCTTCTGAGATCTTCTTCAATTTCTTTCTTCAGAGACTTGAAGTTTTTCTCAAACAGGTCTTTCACTTCTTGGTTAGTGTCACCCCAAGGTACTTTATGTTATTAGTGGCTATTGTGAAGGGTGTTGTTTCCCTAATTTCTTTCTCGGCCCTTTTGTCTTTGGTATACAGGAGGGCTTCTGATTTTTTTGAGTTGATTTTGTATCCTGCCACTTTGCTGAAGGTGTTTATCAGCTGCAGGAGTTCTCTGGTTGAATTTTGGGGGTCGCTCATATATACTATCATATCATCTGCGAATAGTGACACTTTGACCTCTTCCTTTCCGATTTGTATCCCCTTGATCTCCTTTAGTTGTCTTATTGCTCTGGCTAGGACTTCAAGTACTATGTTGAAGAGGTAGGGAGAGAGTGAGAGCCTTGTCTTGTCCCTGATTTGAGTGGGATTGATTTAAGTTTCTCTCCATTGAGTTTGATGTTGGCTATCGGCTTGCTGTATATTGCCTTTACTATGTTTAGATATGTGCCTTGTATTCCTGATCTCTCCAAGACTTTAAACATGAATGGGTGTTGGACTTTGTCAAATGCTTTTTCAGCATCTAAGGAGATGATCATGTGGTTTTTCTCCTTCAGTTTGTTTATGTGGTGGATTACATTGATGGATTTCCGTATGTTGAACCACCCTTGCATGCCTGGGATGAAGCCTACTTGGTCGTGGTGGATGATATCTTTAATGTGTTCTTGGATTCGGTTTGCAAGTATTTTATTGAGTATTTTTGCGTCAATGTTCATAAGAGAGATAGGTCTGAAGTTCTCTTTTTTGGTTGGGTCTTTGTGTGGTTTAGGTATCAGGGTGACTGTTGCTTCATAGAATGAGTTTGGTAATGTACCTTCTGTTTCTATTTTGTGGAATAGTTTGAGGAGAATTGGTGCGTGCACTTTTAGCGGGCGCAGTGTGCATGCGCGGATTCTCTGACTATTGCAGCGGCCTGCAAGCCACTATTACACAGTTCTGACTGAGATCCAGGGATTGTTTGCCTGGATTACACTGGTGGACCCGCAAGGCCGAGGCTTCAATGTTGGGGTCCTATCCCAAGAATCCCTATGATGTCCACACTAGGGGTGTGGGTAGCAGGGATCTCGTCTGGTTGCTTCTGTGGAGAGGCCCTGGGTCTGGGGCAATCTCTCCCTAGAAGGCTCACTCACTCTCTTGCAGGACCAGTTGTAATGCACAGGGGTTCCCCTTGCTCACTACTCTCTGTTTTGGTCCTGCTGCGGAAGTGCACGGGTAGGCTAACAGTCAGCTCTGTGACACTGTGGCTGCAGGACTCGGTGTCCACCTTTCCTGTGTGCTGCCTCTTTGTCCTTTCCCTCTGCCAGGAGGGGTTATGTTGACTGGTCCCTGGGTGGCGCGGGAAAGAGTTAGGTTGAGTGTACTCAATCCCAGATCCCGGGCCCAGATCTCTCTGCCAGAAGCAGCCTGGCGGAAGAACCTATGTTTGCTGATCCCAAGAGAGTACCAGGTAGGGTTGAGTGTCCTCAGATCCAGAGCTTGGGTTTCTCTGCTAGGGGCCACTGGGTGAGCTGGAGAGAGGGTGCTGTGTCCTTGGCAGGCTGCCTCTATGTCCTTCCCCTCTGACCTTCCCCTCTGCTAGGGCAAACTTATGGAGGTGCTCTCAGGGGAGTGCCAGCAGGGGTTGGGGCTTCTCAGTCAGATCCTGAACCAGCATTTCTCTGCCAGGAGTCGGTGGGGGGGGCGCCGGTGATAGGACTTGGTGCTAGACCTTATTGCGCTGGACCCAGGACAGATTCCCAGGTCGTGGGAGCCTCCCCTCACCTGGGAAACACGATAGCTATTGTTTTAGGGCGCAGAGTTCAGTCTCTTGGTTGCTGCACGAAGTGTGTTGTCCCGCTTCACAGACAAGGTGTTCTCCCGGCACCGCCATCTTGCCCCCCCCCCCCGAAAATAAATTTAAACAGTACCTATTTAGCCCTACAGAAGATACTAGAAGAAAAACTCTAACCCAAGGAGGCCAACTATACCCAGAAAAACACAGGAAATAAATAACCCCACATCAGCAAAACCAAAAGAAAGGAGTCACACACACATACTCTACCATCAACAACATCAAAATAACAGGAAGTAATGACCATTAATCACTAATATCTCTCAACATCAATGACCTCAACAGGTTAACAAAATGAATGCAAAAACAGACCCATCGTTCTGCCGCATACAAGAAACACACTTAAACAATAAAGATAGACATTACCTCAGAGTGAAGGGCTGGAAAAAAGGTTTTCCAAGCAAATGGACCCAAGAAGCAAGCTGGAGTAGCCATTTTAGTATCTAATAAAAGTAGACTCTCAACCAAAATTAATCAAAGAGATGGAGAAGGCCACTTCATACTCATCAAATGAAAAATCAACCAAGAAGACCAATTCTGAACATCTATACCCCAAATGTAAGGGCACCCACATTTGTAAAAGAAACATTACTAAAGCTTAAATCACAATTGAACCCCACATGTTAAGAGTGGGAGAGTTCAACACCCCACTCACTTTAATAGACAGATCATAAAGACAGAAACTATGGGAAATAAAGGAACTAACAGAGGTAATGAATCAAATGGACCTAACATTTCTACACAACATTTCACCCAAACATAAGAGAATATACCTTTTTCTCAGTACCTCATAGAACGTTCTCCAAAATTGACCCTATAATTGGTCACAAAGCAAATATCAACAGATATAAGAAGATTGAAATAACCGCTTGCATCTTATCAGACCACCATGGATTAAAGCTGGAACTGAACAACAGAAACAATAGAAAGTCTACAAACTTACGAAAACTGAACAATTCCCTACTCAATAACCATGGAGTCAGAGAAGAAATTAAAGACTTTTAGTATTCAATGAAAACTAAGACACAACATACCCAAATTTATGGGACAGAATGCAAGTAGTGCTAAGAGAAAAGTTCATAGCACTAAGCACCTTCACAAAAAAATTGAAGAGATCCCATACTAGTAACCTTGCAGTATTCCTGAAAGCTCTTGAACAGAAGGAAGCAAACACTCCAAAGAGGAGTAGATAACAGGAAATAATCAAACACAGGAATGAAATCAATACATTGGAAACAAAGAAAACAATACAAAGAATCAACGAAACCAAGAACTGTTTCTTTGAGAAAATCAACAAGATAGATAAACCCTTAGCCAACCTAACTAAAAGAGAGAGTGAGAGTACCCAAATTAACAGAATAAAAAACAAAAGGGGAACATAACAACAGACAATGAGTAAATCCAAAAAAATCATTACATCTTACTTCAAAAGCCTGCATTCCAAAAATTTGGAAAATCTAAAAATGGACAATTTTCTTGATAGATTTCACCTACCAAAGTTAAGTCAAGAGCACATAAATAGTTTAAACACCCCAATAACCCTTACAAAAATAGAAGCATCATCAAACATCCCCCCAAAAAAATAATGAAAAGAAATAACCAAACAAACAAATAAACATACAGACAAACAAAACCTCAGGACCAGATGGTTTTAGCCCAAAATTCTAGCAGACATTCAAAGAACAGCACATATCAATGCTCCTCTAACTATTCCACAAAATAGAAACTAAAAGATCATTACCAAACTCATTCTATGAAGCCACAGTCGCTTTGATACCTAAACCACACAACTACTCAACAAAGAAAGAGAATTTTAGACCATCTCCCTCATGAACAATGATGCAAAGGTACTCAATAAAATACTCGCAAACAGAATCCAAAACATATCAAATATATCATCTAACATGATCAAATAGGCTTCATACCAGGGATGCAGGAATGGTTCAACATATGAAAATCCATCAACATAATCTAACATATACACAAACTCAAAGACAAAAATCCCAAGATTATCTCATTAAATGCAGGAAAAAAAATGCCTTTGACAAGTTACAACACCCCTTCATGATGACAGTCTTGGAGAGATCAGGGATACAAGGGACTTAAATAAACAGCAAGCATATAGCCAACATCAAATTAAATGAAGAGAAATTCAAAGCAGTTCTACTAAAATCAGGAACAAGACAAGGCTACCCATTCTCTCCCTACCTCTTCATTATAGTACTAAAAGTTCTAGCTAGAGCAATAAAACAAATAAAGGAGATCATGGGGATACAAATTGGGAAGGAAGAAGTCAAAGTATTTGCAGATGATATGATAGTATACATAAGTGACCCCAGAAATTCCACCAGAGAACTTCTACAGTTGATAAACAGCTTCAGCAAAGTGGCTGGCTACAAAATTAACTCAAAAAAATCAATAGCCCTCCTGTACACAAATGACAAACAGGCCAAGAAGAAATTAGGGAACCAACACCCTTCACAATAGCCGCAAATAATATAAAGTATCTTGGTGTAACTCTTACCGAGAAAGTGAAAAACCTGTATGAGAAGAATTTCAAGTCTCTGAAAAAAGAAATTGAAGATGATATCAAAAGATGGAAAGATGTCCCATATGCATAGATCAGTAGAATTGACATAGTGAAAATGCCCATCTTATCAAAAGCAATCTGCAGATTCAATTCAAATCAAAATACCAACAAAGTTCTTTGTAAAGCTTGAGAGAACAATTCTCAACTTCATATGGAAAAACAAAATCAAAACAAATAAAAAAAATCCAGAGTAGCTAAAACAATCCTATACAATAAAAGAACTTCTGGAGGTATCTCCACACCTGACTTCAAGCTATACTACAGAGCAAAAGCAATAAAAACTGCATGGGACTGGCATAGAAATAGATGGAATCAATCGAAGACCCAGAAACAAACTCACATACCTATGGACACTTGATTTTTGACAAAGGAGCCAAAACCATACAATGGGAAAAAGACAGCATCTTCAACAAATGGTTCTGGTCTAACTGAATGTCTACATGTAGAAAAATGTAAATAGATCCATATTTAAATCCAAATGGATCAAAGACCCCCAAAATAACACCAGATACACTAAATTTATTAGAAGAGAAAGTGGGCCTCAAACTCATTGGCACAGGAGACAAATCCCTTGAACAGAACACCAACAGCACAGGCTTTAAGACCAACTACTAATAAATGGGACCTCATGAAACCGAAAAGCTTCTGTAAGGCAAAGGATGCTATCAATAGAACAAAAGGGCAGTCTACAGATTATGAAAAGATCTTCACCAATCCTACATCCAATGATGGGCTAATTTCCAAAATACATAATGAACTCAAGAAATCAAACACCTATAAACAAGATAATCTAATTAAAATGTTGGGTGCAGAGTTAAACAGAGAATTTTCAAGAGAGGAATCTCAAATGGCAGAGAAGCACTTAAATTATCAACTTCCTTAGTCATGAGGAAAAAGCTAATCTAAAGGACTCTGAGATTCCATCTCTCACTGGTCAGAATGGCTAAGATCAACATCTTAAGGAAAAGTGCCTGCTGGCAAGGGTGTGGAGAAAGGGGAACACTCCTTCGTTGCTGGTGGGAGTGTAAACTTGTATAACCACTTTGGAAATCAGTCTGGTGCTTTCTCAGAAAATTTGGAATAGCTTTACCTCAAAGACACTCCATCAAGCACACTTGCTCAACTATGTTCATAGTAGTTTTATTCATAGTAGCCAGAATCTGAAAACAACACAGATGTCCCTCAACCAAAGAATGGATAAAGAAACTGTGGCATATTTATACAATAGAATACCACTTAGCTATTAAGAACAAAGAAATCAGGAAATTTGCAGACAAATGGATAGAACTAAGAAAGATCATCCTGAATGAGGTAACACAGACCCAGAAAGACTCACATGGTATGTTCTCACTTATAAGGGGATTTTAACCATATAGTACAGGATAAGCATACTACAAGGCACAGGCCCAAAGAAGATAAATAAAGGAGGAGTCAAAGGAGGATGCATAAATCTCACGTGGAAAGAGAGATAGAATAGACAGCTGCTTGTTCTCCTGTTGAGGGTGAAGCCTCCATCAGGACCATTCCAAACAGGTTGCACTAGACTTCTCTTGCGACTATTTCCACCTAGACTGGAGGTGAAGCACTCCCATTGGTGGTCCAGCAGAGAGATTATTATGTCTCATGAAGGACAATGCCATGACTCATATAATACAATTCTTCTTGAAGGTTTGCCATGAGATCCACACACCCTTTTCTGATTGTCTAAGCAAGCTGCTTGACTCACATGGTGAGCCATCCAGGAGACACCCTGGAGTGCTGTCCCCTCATTTGCAATATTAGGCTCAATAAAACGCTTCTCTTGAGTAGCTTCTGCCTGCTTTTGCTCTCTGCTCTTTGCTTTTGCAGTGAGGGTGACATGGTAACATGAAAAACAATGAGATGGTAGAGGAGACAGCAGGGCTTGTAGAGTGGCTGGGAGACCAAGCTACTTCCCTCCCTGAGTTGTAAGAAGCAGAAATGGCAACAGAAGTTAAACCAACCATAAGAGAAGCAGCAGTGGCTGTCACCCCAGCAGCAGCAGCAGCAGCAGCAGCAGCAGCAGCAGCGACTATTGCTGCAAAATCCAGCCAACTGAATAGCTCAGGCAAGTGCATGCGACAAGAACAAGAGGAATGGCAGAAATTAAAGAAAGCAAGAAAAGCCAGACAGCCAAGAAGACAATGCTATAAAGAGATAGGGGAAAGGGGCCTCTGGCCGTTGTCAATGGAAAAATTGCAGACAGCAGTAAAAGCTTTACTACCAAAAGTCCCAGGCACCCTAGGCCAAGAAGTTTTAACACTGGCCACTCTCATGACCTAGGGTATCCTAACTTCCTAGGCTGTCCACAGAATTCTGTCACTGATGGAACGTAGAGCTAAGAACTTGCATAAGAGTTGTTACACTAGACGGCTCTACCTGCTGCTACTCATAGCTGTGTGCTGACACCACTCCCTGGTTTCAAACAATGAAGGAAACAAAAGGTACTCAAGACCAACACTGGAAGAGACTATTTTTCTACTTTGACTTGCATCATGTAGAGCAAAAGGCCCCAGCCGCACTGTGACATTGGTGTGACAAGTAATAATAGAAGTTTGAATCACTATGTTCGACCACTTCTGGTTCCAGTGGAACATCAAACAGAGTTTCTGTGTTTCAGAAGCTTGCATAAAGCTTGCATGTTCTGTACAACAAGGATAGCCAGAGAAGGGAATGACATTTGTGAGCACAACTATCTCTGCTAAATGAACGAGATCAATGGCTTAGAGGCCTAATATAGATTAGTCACAGATTATTACTTGACTTAAGTTCACTGACACATTTCAGTGGCAGACCAGGTGGTAGGCAGGAGGCAGAGAGAAGTGAGTAAATTGGGCTGCCCTTGTCTGTTCTTTGTGAAGCAGATCCTTCCCTGCAGTGGTCTGTGCGGCATGGCGTAGCTATCTACATACTTGTAGCTATGATGGGTCATTGATTTTCACATTCAGTTTGATGCTTGCCTTGTGGTTTGTGATCTCAAAATCTATTCTGTGCAGAAGGAAGCTACAAATGACCATAGTGATAACAAATCTTGGACTCTAACTATCCAGAAAACAACAGCCTTTGAAATTGATGACCTAGTAGTCAAGGGCATTTTGTCTCCTGTTTCCAGAGCTCTGAGAAACATCTATTGTAGTAAAGGAAAAGGAAACACACCTTCCACTTCCTATCCAATTGGTAAATTCAAGTCCTTCCCAAGCCCTTTCGGTTGATTTCTCTGGAAGTCTCCATAGGGTTGAGCTTACTTTAATGCCCTGTTATGAGGGACATTTGGGTTAACATTTACATTGCACATCTGAACGGCCTGATGTGTTAACAGCCATATGAAAACCAGTTGCTGTAAGCATGTAGGTCACCACCAATGGCTACCTAACAACATTCTTCTCAAGTTCCCATTTGCATATGGGAAAGAGGCTACGTAATTGGCTACTTTAAAGATAATGTCACCTGTATTCATGAAACATAGTTGAAGGCAGCATTATATTTATCATCTTGAAGTCAAGTTCATCATAGTAAAAGCACTCAGAAATAGCTCAGGAAGCTAGTGGTATGTTTTCTAGCTAAGGAAAATGATTTTTAACACACAACACACTGCAAAGCAATATATATATATATGTATATATATATATAAAATTAGAGGGCAGCCATTTTTCTATGAACACAAGCACAGTTGTAACAAAAGATGAGGTCAGCCTCCCTGTTCTGATGCATTAGAGAGCTCACAGGTAATGACCACTTTTACCAAACACCTATCAGAACAAACCTGCCATTTCCTGAAAAAGAATTTTCAGTCTCAACCCTTGCCCAATTATTCTAAGTCATCATCCACTCAAAAAAAAAAAAATCTGAACACTGTAAGAGAGTCCACGCCATTCATTGAGTTGTGTTATCAAAAATTGCAAGATGAAAAGAGAAACTTGTTTATACAATGGAGATTTTCAAACACATTTCAATACCATAGCTATTGCATGAGTAAACTACATATTTGTGGGATTGCTGTTTAGACAGGGTGATTTCTGTTCCTTGAACTCTCTCTGGGTCATCTTATCCTTCTGCTTTGAGAAAAAGAAAATAATCCCAAGTTTTCTCAATAAGCACCATTCTTCCAGTTCCCTCCAGCCTGAGCACTAGGGCCATAGTTTTCAACTGTTTTCTCATTTTATTCTCTTTAAAATGAGGATATGGAACAATACATAAGCTCTGAACTACAGGAAAGATTACAGGAGAGAAAGCATGCAATGCCTTTTGATGAGCACTTCCTATCATTATCATCCAAGTTGGAAAAGATGCTTCAAATGGACCATGTAGTTCTAGTTCATCGTGTGGATGCAAAGATAAAGTACTATTTGTAAGCAAGTTATAGCAGGTGAGGGAGCACTGCCTTCTAAAATATCTTCTCTACTGGATGGTGGACAAAGCTCTACAGGCTTGGGTGTCCTCTGGTTACCTGGACCCTCAAGCCAGCAACCAAAACAACCATTTACTCCCATGAAGAGCCACCTAAAGAAGGCAGAGTCCTCACTTGCCTTACTTAGTACTGTGATTTCCTTCCATTTGTTTGAAGTATGATAAGTTACTTTAGGAATTTCACTGGAAAGAAACACCACTTTTCTACTGGGGGTGCTGAACTGATGAAATAAAGAATGTTAGTTCCAGAGGGTCATTCAGCTTAGTCCCATAGAATGAGAGTTTTGTGGGTACTGTTACATTGAAGGGACCAAACCAAGCAATAAATCGGCTTAGAGGAAAGAATTGTTTTCACTCTCATGTTCTGATGGTTCAACCCACATTAGCTAGCTGACTGTGATCTATAACACCATGATGCTAGTGGCATGTGGCAATAGTATCTCACTCCATGGCAGACCAGAATCATAGAGTGAGTACAGGCCTGGGAAGCATATAATAACCCTCAAAGACATACCCCTGGCTCCTTGCTTCCTCCAACAAAGACTCATGACCTGAAGTTTCCAGTTTCCCCCCCCCCCCCGCCCCATAGTGTCATTCAATGTGTGAGATTATGAAGACACACTTCACATCTAAATCATAATGGAGAGGCTGCTTCAAGGTGAAGACAAATCAGAGTCAAAGGAGTCCAGTGGAAGGAGATGGGCTGCTGAAGATACCTAGTGCCTGGGTACTGCAGAGACATCGGGAAACACATACATTTTAGCTTTAGGTGACAGCAAGTTCTGTCTCCTTCCATGCTCTTCTTATTATGGTTCTTTTGAAGTCAATTTAAATAAGGCTTCTGAAACTTGCATCTGCCTCCCCTGACTTAGTGTCCCTGTATGTGGACCCACTCAAATACTATGGATTCCATTGCATTGAGAACCTGAATAGAGACCATGATCTCAGGAAAGATGGAATGGAAGTTCAAGAGAGATGGGTTCCTTACAGACTTGTTTTACACAGAGGCATGCTCCATGGCCTTCCTTTCTCCAAACAAGACCCTGAAGGAGAGAGGAAACTTTCCAACAGTGTCCACCATTGTTCTTGTAGCCAGTCCGTCCTACTCCAATCTGTTACAACACCCAGAAAATGATACAGATCCTGATAGGCAAGTTTGCCCAGGCAAAGACATGTCCATACCACACAGCTTCATTTCATGCCCTTTGAAGTTGGCACAATATAAACAATTAAGCATATTTCAAAGCCATGCCTTTTTTGAAAAGCTTCAGTATCTTAGTCTGAGGTTCTCTGTGAGAATCACCTAAACCACTTTCTTGTTAACAGGAAGAAAAAAATCACCCCACCACACTTAAAGGTAAGAATAACACCTTACTAGAATTTTAATTCCTATTCTGTTAAGCAGAAGGCCAAGAAGCAAGCAAGCACCTCCTGTAATCAATTCCTGCCAAAGCCAAGGAAGACATATTTCATCTTCCGATTGCACCCTCAGGGCTGAATTTGCAAAGAATGCATCCTAAGCCATTAAGCCACTAAATGAACCTGTTTTCAAAAAACCCATTTAAGCAGTTAGCTCAGTTACTTAGAGGGAATTTAAGAAGTACAAAGCTTTTGGTTGAGGCATGGAGGGGATGCAGACCATATCTAACCTTCTGTTCCTACTGAGTGGTTACACAGGTGCCCCATCCATCTACTTCTCTGACATTGGCATCTAGATGCACAGAGATAATCACAGACCACCTTCTCCACTGCAACTGTCAGCCAACAACAGAGTTGGATGTCTGTCCGCTGCCATCTAGTCAAGTTGCAACCAAGAGTGAGTATTACACATTGTCATCCAGAAAGGTAGAAATTAAAGGATTTAATTCTGTCCCAATATTGTGAAAATAGTGTAAAAGTGACTCTTCTTTGCTATTTTCAAATCTTCTGTGTTTTATTATAATGAATTCCACAGTAACTGTGATTCAGTTAAAAAGGGAATCTAATCGCTGCCTCTTCTCACAGGGCTTATGAGCAATGGCAAGACTTCTTTGCCAGCTTTCTCTTGGCTCACACTTCAAATCTGTCCCCCAAGGACCAAGGATGACTATGGGAGTTTTATTATTCATGCGCTTGCCGTACAAAGGCCACATCGTATGCTTCTCAACAGAAATCATCCACATTCATCTCTGCTTCTTATCAGCTTTGCCACTAGGAGTTCTAAGGGAAGCAGCTCTCATAAAGAGCCTCTTAAAGACAAAGGAAAGGCTCATGGTTAAGTCAGATTGGGAGCATTACATGCTGTATCCTCCCATCCAGATGCATTACGTGTGCCGTCAGGTTTAAAGGCATATTAAAGTTTGGATCTGCAATGTTACTCACCCAGTCATGAGAATGTAGTGGATTTGCTTCTCAGCCGGTGGCACTTCTGGGTGGGAGCTTTCAGAGTAAGACCTGCTTGGAGGAAGTAGGTCATGGAAGGTGTGGGTTAAAGTACATCTGTCCCCTTTCCTGACTTCTGTCTTCAGTCTCCTCCCCAACTGTCTCAAGATCGGCAGCTCTGCTCTTCATGACTCATTCCCTGCTATGATTTGCTACTCTGCCTCAGTACAGACCTAAGGGTAGTAAAATCAGTTGATCATCAGCTTAAACGGGTGAAACTGTGAGCCAAAATAAATCTCTTTCTTGAGCTGATTTCATCAAGTACTGTGTTAACACCCATAGAAAATTGATTATTACAAGGTTCTTCAAAGTCTTGCAGGTCAAACCTACAGATTGTGCGTACTTTCAGAAGGCGTCCAGAGAGGGGCTGGAGAGATGGCTTAGCAGTTAAGACCATTGGCTGCTTTTCCAGAAGACTCAGATTCTTTTCTTAGCACCAATGTGGCAACCAAACACTTTCTTCAGGCTTCCACTCACAATGTATTTGCATGCTGAGCAGACATTCATACATGCAGGGAAAGCTTCCAGTCACAAAAAAATAAAAATAAATAAATCTGTTCTTTTGAAATAGGTAAAAGTTACAAAGGGAGCTACTAAAAGTGACAGGTTTCCCAATTCTTTCTTCTCCTCTGTCTTCTATTTTCATTTATTGAAGTTTTGTACGTGTATATACTGTATTTTGGTCCAATTCACCTCTACTCACTTCCTAAAATTCCCCTTGGTCCCCCCCCAACATATTTGCCCCTCCCCCAAAGAAAACAAGCCACTGAGTCCAATTAGTGTTGCACATATGTACAGGACTCATCTACTGAGTCAACAGCAACCTACCCATGGCCCCTCTCCACCAAGAAAAGTTATTACTCCCATGAGGTCCTCAGTTAGGTGGGACATCATGAGCCCCTCTCCTATCCATGCTCAAATGTTTAACAGACTTGCACTACTGTGAGTTCATGGAACAACCATGTTGTTTCCAAAGGCCAGCCTTTCATATCATTCCTCCCCATCCTCAGACTCTAATATTCCTTCTGTTCTTTCTTACAAAATGTTTCTTGAGCTTTAGAGTAGAGGTGTTCATTTAGATGTCCTCCAAGATTATATTTCCTGGTGAAGTCATAGCCATCTTAGTTTAAGTAAGCATACTCCATGGTGTTCATGCAATAATGACATTACCTAGTGGCATGCTTCATAGAGGAGGTCACCATCATTAAATAATGCAAGGTTGTACTAAATTATGTTGCAACTTTAGAACTACAGCTTCATACCTGGCTTAAACACTCACTGTTACCCACCACTGTGTGAAATGCCATTAGATGTAGATTGCCTTTAACTATGTCCTTCTATCCTTCTTCTTTTCATTCCCTTTACCAGACTGTGAAAGTGTTATACATTTCTAAAAAGAGGTAACATCCTGAAAGTACTCAGATGTCTAGAGGCATTTTACATAACAGAACAAGCCACCATATGAAGCAGACATGATCCAATCCTCCTGCTGCTTGTCTACAAATATCAAACAACCAAATACTTGTTTTGATTGATTTTTCAAATTGTGCCAAACGAGTGGATTGGCAGTTCTTCTGTAACAAACATACTACTTAATATTTTTCCTTCCTAAATGGAACCTCGTGGTCAGCATCAAACTGCATTGTCACTAATTATGAAGACATGCACACTGTGAATATTCCACACTCTAAAATGTGTTGCTTGCCTGTATTAATAGGCATCTGTGTTTATTAGATTTTTTTAAAGCAGGGAGCTTGTACTGCAGAAAAAGAGTTAGACGTAGCCTCTGCCTTTAACCTGTTTGGGAAGAAGCAACCTTTATTTGTAGCTATCCATTGTGAACTCAGACAGAATGACGGAGAAATGCACAAGGCCCTCGGTCTCGTATGTAAGGTGGGACCCAACTTGCAGTAGTCTTGTGTGTTTAGATTTAGTGTCTGCACCTCACTAAATGTATGCGGAGGGTCTTAATATCTGACACATATCCTGGGGAGGGAGAAAACAGTAGCTGAGAGCATTGCTGCTTCCCAGCAGATTATTTGATACCTCTAGGCTTCCGTTGCTTTGTCTGTCTACACATTAATGTCTGTGAAGTCCCTTCGATGTCTAAGGGCATTTTATTTAACAGCAGAAACTACCTTGTGATGCAGAGGAAATTCAATTTACTTATTGTTTTGTCTACAAATGTCAAGCATCCAAACACCTGGTTTGATTAATGCAGAATACAATAGCTCTTTTCTGCCAGGACTGATGTGAGAATTAGGGGAGTTATTCATTCAAATACAAATATTTATCAAGCATGTGCTATTTTATAGGCTTTCATCTGAGTGCCAGTGACAGTTCTGACAGAAAAGGATGAATTCCTGAGGAGGGCTACATTCTAATGTGTGAGACAGACAGGACATCATCTAAATTAGGCTTATAAATTATGACAAGTGCTACAAAGGAAAAGAAAATACAGAAGGGTAGTTTGGAACAAAAAAAAAGAGGCAAATATGAAGGGGAGATTTGAAACAACAGACCATAGGTTGGCTAAAGAAAAACTTACTAAAAGTGGCTTTCAAGTAAAGACTACAAATACATATCAGTATATAAAAATCATAATATCACTTCTGAAAACTCTCTATTCAGACAAGAAGCATGCACAAATGTCCTGAGCTCAAAGAGTGACTAAGGTGTGTAGAGTGACAAAATCCAGGGTGTCTAGGCAACATGAGAGGTAGGTTCATAGAGGTCACAGTGGGTATCAGGTAGGGACACTGTGGATGAGACCCATGTAGGACCCCTGAAGTTTATAACAAGTACTTATCTTTTGTTCAGAATGATATTGGAAGCTATTGAAGAATTTCAAAATGATACTTAATAGACTCTCCTTTTTAGTGGTATATTTTATGGTACAAAATTAGATGTATATATAGATATAGATATAGATATAAATTATAGAGAGAGAGGGGAGAGAGAGCGAGAGATACATCAGCCCAATACTAGAGATATGATACGGCCTCAAAAATTATTCACTATAATTTCTTTTCTGTTAGCATTAGAAGGTCTGGGAACTGAACTCTGGGCCCTAAAACAACAGTGATCGATCGTGTTTCCCAGGTGAGGGGAGGCTCCCACAGCATGGGAATCGGTCGGGTCCACTCTCAGCTGGAATTAGAATCAATAAAGAAAACAATAAAGAAAACACAAACAGAGAAAACCAGGAGCTGGAGAACATAGAGAAAAGATCAGGAACTACAAAGGTAAGCATCACCAACAGAATACAAGAGATGGAAGAAAGAATCTCAGGAGCCGAAGATACACTTGCGGAAATTGACACGTCTCTCAAAGAAAAAATAAAATCAGAAAAGTTCCAAACACAAAACATCCAAGAAATCAAGGACACCATGAAAAGACAAAACCTAAGAATAATAGGAGTAGAAGAAAAAGAAGACATCAGGCTCAAAGGTCCGGAAAATATTTTCAAGAAAATTATAGAAGAAAACTTTCCCAACTTAAAGAAGGAGATGGCCATAAACATACAAGAGGCCTACAGAACACCAAGTAGACTAGACCAGAAAAGAAATTCTTCACGTCACATCATAGTCAAAACACTGAACCTACAAAACAAAGAAAAAGTTCTAAAAGCAGCAAGGGAAAAAGGCCAAGTAACATATGAAGGTAGACCTATCAGAATCACACCAAATTTCTCAACAGAAACTATGAAAGCCAGAATGGCCTGGACAGAAATCATACAGTCCTTAAGGGACCACAGATTCCAACCCAGACTACTATACCCAGCAAAACTTTCAATCAACAGAGATGGAGAATTCAAGATATTCCAAGACAAAACCAAATTTAAACAATATCTACATAGTAACCCAGCTCTACAGAAGTTACTAGAAGGAAAACTCCAAACCAAAGAAAACAACTGCATCGAAGGAAACAGAGGAAATAGATAACTACACAACAAAAAAACCAAAAGAATACAAGCAATGAAACTCAGTGACACCACCAACCAAGTAAGTAACAATTGTTGGTCACTAGTTTCTATCAACATCAACGGACTCAACTCCCCAATTAAAAGACACAGACTAACAGAATGGTTGCGGAAACAGGATCCATCATTCTGTTGCATCCAAGAAACACACCTATGCAACAAAGATAAACACTACCTCAGAGTAAAGGGTTGGAAAAATGGCTTTCAAGCATGTGGTCCCAGAAAACAAGCGGGAGTAGCCATCCTAATATCTAATAAAATAGACTTTCAACCCAAGTTAATCAAAAAAGATAAGGACGGCCACTATATTCTCATCAAAGGAAAAATCCACCAAAAGGACATCACAATTTTGAATATCTATGCCCAAATAAAAGAGCACCTACATTCGTAAATGAAACAATATTAAAGCTTAAATCACACATTGATCCTAAAACCCTAATAGTGGGAGATTTCAACACTCCACTCTCACCAAGGGACAGATCAACTAGACAGAAAACAAATAGGGAAATAAAAACACTTACAGAGACCCTAAATCAAATGGACCTAATAGACGTCTACAGATCTTTTCATCCAAACTCAAAAGAGTATACCTTCTTTTCAGCACCACATGGAACCTTTTCCAAAATAGACCATATAGTTGGTCATAAAGCAAGCCTCAACAGATACAAAAAGATTGAAATAATCCTTTGTATTCTATCTGACCACCATGGACTTAAGCTGGACCTCAACAACAACAGAAATAACAAACAGCCTACACGCACATGGAAACTGAACAACTTGTTACTCAACGACAGCTGGGTTAAAGAAGAAATAAAGAAAGAAATTAAAGACTTCTTAGAATTCAATGAAAATGAAGGCACAACATACCCAAATTTATGGGACACATTGAAAGCAGTGCTCAGGGGAAAATTTATAGCACTATGTGCCTGCAAGAAGAAATTCGTAACATCACATACAAACAACTTAATGGCCCAACTGAAAAACCTAGAAAAAAAAAGAAGCAGATACACCCAAGAGAAGCAGAAGGCTGGATATAATCAAACTCAGGGCTAAAATCAATCAATTAGAAACGAATAAAACTATTCAAAGAATCAATGAAACAAAAAGCTGGTTCTTTGAGAAAATCAACAAGATAGACAAACCCTTAGCCAAACTAACTAAAAAGCAGAGAGAATCTATCCAAATCAACAAAATCAGAGATGAAAGGGGTGACATAACTACAGACACTGAGGAAATTCAAACAATCATTAGGTCATACTACAAAAGCCTATATGCCACAAAACTTGAAAACCTAAATGAAATGGACAATTTTCTTAATAGATTCCATCTTCCAACATTAAGTCAAGATCAGGTAGAAAGACTGAACAGCCCTATATCCCCCAAGGAAATTGACGCAGTCATTCACAGTCTCCCCTCCAAAAAAAGCCCTGGGCCAGGAGGTTTCAGCACTGAATTCTACCAGACCTTCAAAGAAGCGCTCACACCAATTCTCCTCAAACTATTCCACAAAATAGAAACAGAAGGTACATTACCAAACTCATTCTATGAAGCAACAGTCACCCTGATACCTAAACCACACAAGACCCAACCAAAAAAGAGAACTTCAGACCTATCTCTCTTATGAACATTGATGCAAAAATACTTAATAAAATATTTGCAAACCGAATTCAAGAACACATCAAAGATGTCATCCACCACGACCAAGTAGGCTTCATCCCAGGCATGCAAGGGTGGTTCAACATACGGAAATCCATCAATGTAATCCACCACATAAACAAACTGAAGGAGAAAAACCACATGATCATCTCCTTAGATGCTGAAAAAGCATTTGACAAAGTCCAACACCCATTCATGTTTAAAGTCTTGGAGAGATCAGGAATACAAGGCACATATCTAAACATAGTAAAGGCAATATGCAGCAAGCCTATAGCCAACATCAAACTCAATGGAGAGAAACTTAAATCAATCCCACTGAAATCAGGGACAAGACAAGGCTGCCCACTCTCTCCCTACCTCTTTAACATAGTACTTGAAGTTCTAGCCAGAGCAATAAGACAACTAAAGGAGATCAAGGGGATACAAATCAGAAAGGAAGAGGTCAAAGTGTCACTATTCGCAGATGATTTGATAGTATATATGAGCGACCCCCAAAATTCAACCAGAGAACTCCTCCAGCTGATAAACACCTTCAGCAAAGTGGCAGGATACAAAATCAACTCAAAAAAATCAGAAGCCCTCCTGTATACCAAAGACAAAAGGGCCAAGAAAGAAATTAGGGAAACAACACCCTTCACAATAGCCACTAACCACATAAAGTACCTTGGGGTGACACTAACCAAGCAAGTGAAAGACCTGTTTGAGAAAAACTTCAAGTCTCTGAAGAAAGAAATTGAAGAAGATCTCAGAAGATGGAAAGATCTCCCGTGCTCATGGATTGGTAGGATTAACATTGTGAAAATGGCCATCCTGCCAAAAGCAATCTACAGATTCAATGCAATTCCCATCAAAATACCAACTCAATTCTTTACAGACCTTGAAAAAAAGATTCCCAGCTTCATATGGAGAAACAAAAAACCCAGAATCTCCAAAACAATCCTGTACAACAACAGATCATCTGGAGGTATCTCTATCCCCGATCTCAAGTTGTACTACAGAGCAATAGTAATAAAAACTGCATGGTATTGGCATAAAATCAGAAAGGAGGATCAATGGAACTGCATAGAAGACCCAGAAATAAACCCACACACCTATGAATACTTGATTTTTGACAAAGAAGCCAAAACCATTCAATGGAAAAAAGACAGCATCTTCAACAAATGGTGCTGGTCCAACTGGATGTCCACATGCAGAAAAATGAAAATAGATCTATATTTATCACCCTGCACAAAACTAAAGTCCAAGTGGATCAAAGACCTCAACATAAAACCAGATACTCTAAATCGGTTAGAAGAAAAAGTGAGGAACAGCCAGAACTCATTGGCACAGGAGACAACTTCCTGAACAGAACACCAACAGCACAGGCTCTAAGAGCAACAATCAATAAATGGGACCTCATGAAACTGAAAAGCTTCTGTAAAGCAAAGGACACTGTCATCAAAACAAAACGCCTGCATACAGATTGGGAAAGAATCTTCACTAACCCTTTATCTGACAGAGGACTAATATCCAGTATATACAAAGAACTAAAGAAGCTGAAAAGCAGCAAACCAAGTAATCCACTTAAAAAATGGGGAACAGAGCTAAACAGAGAATTCTCAACAGAGGAATATCGAATGGCAGAGAAACACTTAAAGAAATGCTCATCCTCATTAGCCATCAGGGAAATGCAAATCAAAATGACCTTGAGATATCACCTTACACCCATCAGAATGGCCAAGATGAAAAACTCAAGGGACAACACATGCTGGAGAGGTTGTGGAGAAAGGAGAACCCTCCTCCACTGCTGGTGGGAATGTAAACTGATACAACCACTCTGGAAATCTATCTGGCACTTTCTAAGACAATTAGGAATAGTGCTTCCTCAAGACCCAGCCATACCACTGCTAGGTATATACTCAAAGTTTGCTCAAGTACACAAAAGGGATATTTGCTCAACCATGTTTATAGCTGCTTTATTTGTAATAGCTAGAACCTGGAAACAACCCAGATGTCCATCAACGGAGGAATGGGTACAGAAATTGTGGTATTTTTACACAATGGAATACTACTCAGCAATCAAAAAGGAGGAAATCATGAAATTTTCAGGCAAATGGTGGGATCTAGAAAAGATCATCCTGAGTGAAATATCCCAGAAGGAGAAAGACAAACACGGTATATACTCACTTATAGAGACCTATAAGATATGATAAACATAATGAAATCTACACACCTAAAAAAGATAATCAAGAGAGTTGACATGGGGTAAGATTATCAATCTTGGTTTAGAAAGACAGATAGAATGCGCATTGAACGTATGACAGGAGTCTACTGAGCGCATTTGAAAGACTCTAACTAGCAGTGTTTTCAAAGCAAAGACTCATGACCAAACCTTTGGCAGAGTACAGGGAATCATAAGAAAGAAGGGGAGTTAGTCTAATGAGGAAAGAATAGGAGCGCCACAGGGACCAAATATATCTGGGCACAGGGTCTTTTCTGAGACTGACATGCAACCAAGGACCATATATGAATGTAACCTAGAACCTCTACTCAGATGTAGCCTGTGGTAGCTCAGTAACCAATTGGTTTCCCATAGTGAGGGGAACAAGGACTATTTCTAACAGGAACTCAATGACTGGCTCTTTGACCTCCCCACCCCCCAAGGGAGGAGCAGTCCTGTTAGGCCACAGAGGAGAGCTTTGCAGCCAGTCCTGAAGATACCTGATAAAACAGGATCAGATGAATGGGGAGGAGTTCCCCCCTATCAGTGGACTTGGCAAGGGGCACGGTGGAGATGAGGGAGGGAGGGAGGGACTGGGAGGGAATGAGGGATCGGGACACGGCTGGAATACAGAGTTAATAAAATGTAACTGATAAGAAAAAAAAAATTCAAAAAAGAAAAAAAAAGATCTCAAGCAAAAACCAAAAAAAAAAAAAAAAAAAAAAAAAGGTCTGGGAAAAAGCAAAATCTCTAGGACTAGCCAGGATCCACAGGATTATAGAGAATAAAGCTTTTGCCTAGGACTGTTTTTACACTATGATATGTGTGACTGTGACAATGGGCCCCTCATCTAGATGACGGTATCAGACAGATCAGCAATGAGCTGTGCCTTCCTCAGTGATTGTGTCCCCTGAATTTGCTGGGTGATCTAATTACATGTGCAAATATCAAGCTATTGTCCAGCTGTAATATAGAGACTTAGGAAAAGTTCTAGACAAGGGTTGGCATGAATACACTTTCTGAAAATTCTAGAGGCTCTTGCATGCTACACTGTGTCCTTACCAAAGTAGTTGGTGACCTTCTGTCACTAAGCCCCTCTGCCCACACTCAAAATTCTTCCCAGAAGGTTGGAAGTGGTATGCCTGGAGCCCATTTCTTCCTCCTGTGTTCTTAGAAACTAATGAGCATATAACAACTTAAGAACAATGTCTGTAATACAGGAGAGGGAATATCCCGTTCACTCATCTCACACAGTCTGTGCAAACATACAATATTAAAAGTTTCCTGAAGACAGCTTATGTAATAGAAATAATAAGCTCCATAAAATATATACCCTTTTACCTAGTAATCCCATCTTTCCATGTAGTAACAGTATGTAGTTACATACATTTTTTAAAAGTAATGTGAAACTTCTACTCTGCCCTGCTACAACTTGAAACACAGGAAGGTGGCTTTGTATCTCTCAAAGCTGACTTAAAGATATGCTCATTATAGACACAACATCCACTGAGTACAGCCAAGTAGTGGGTGAGTGGTTCCAGGAAGAAACAGAAGTCACTCATGAGTAAGTGTTTCTCAAAATGAAAACGGTGGCAGGAATATTCTGGCTGAATTTTGCAAAATAAATTCATGGCTTTTGTCTGCACTTTTCTCTCTTTCCACAATTACACATTGTGGGTCACATTGGGAAACTGTGTTTCGGGTAATTAGGGCCTTTTTTATACAAGTTTTTCCAAAACAGGTTTGTATGCTGTTAATGGAAGTGAACAGGCGTTACTGGAAAATGTTTCACAACTGATTTCTTGGTATGATGTGGTAACATTTATCTAAGTATCTTGGGTTCAGAGTTTCTCAGAACTTTGTTTCACAATTTATATTACATATACAATTATATCAGGAATCAAAGTCAAGCAACATGGACAGAAGAATGCTACATTGTGTACTATAAAGTTTAGGTGGATTTTTTTTTAACCTCTGAGGTTTACACAATCCAAGAATAATGAACATCCAACTCTCAAAATTTCTAAATTAGCAACAGAAATTTTTAGGTTGGGCCTTGTCGAGATAGGAAAGTTCCTTTTCAGGCTTGCCTTTTGCTAGAATTACTTCAGGAGAGTGACTCGAATTTGATGTTCTGACCACTGAAGAACCCAATTTAGATTAATTTGTGGTGGGAGAAAACCAACAGCCATCAAGAGCATTGCATTCAAGATATTAAGTCCCTTCTTAAAAAAACAACACAAGTGCCAGTTGCCATAAATTTGTTTATTTAGACAGCGAAACCATGCAAGCTGTCATTCAAGAGAAGCCTGGAGAATTCACAAGAGTGTTTTCAGAAAGAATGCTCAGGCAGATGTGTATGTGGAACATACCTCCACATTCCAGTCTTACCCTAAACGCTACCTTGAGGCAAAGCACCACATATTTGAGGGGACTACAGAGGTTCACCTTGTGTTGTCAACAGTAAACATGTCAATCACACTCAAAAAAATGCCTGACAGCTTCTGATTCACATTTGCATGCAATTCAAAGTAACTGCCCACAGCCGCCTTTGGCTGCATGGCTGCATGGCAGGCTCAGGACCCAAAAGAGGAGACTGTTGCAATGACGTAGTCACTTTCTCGTCATCTGTCACCCTGAGGGGGGTGGTGTTTCTAACATTTACTACATGGAGACCTTGATACTGCATTACATGTAGAAGCTACATCAGCCCAAGACAGGAACAAAACAGTACTCTCTGGCTCCGGCAGCCCCATTGCCAAACTGATGCGAGGAAAGCTACTCAGAGAATTCCTACCAGATGATGTACCTTCAGATGTCCTCATAGTCATGTGCCCATAGCCAACAGAGAGGGTTTGAGTTTACAGCTGGAGTGACATTTGTCTTTCAGGCTAATTCGTATAAGAATCTACATCACATCAAGGTAAGGTTTTAGGAGAAAGTGCTGGAGGTAGATTACTGAGATTTGAACTTTTACTGTGCCACCCATGATCTCTATCCTCCCTGGTTGTGTTTACTTTACCTGCCTGTGTTTCAGGTGTTCCTCTCCAAAGAAAAAAAAGTGATGCTATTATCTTATATTCAAATTATTTTCACTTGTGAAACTTAAGTCAATACAGATAGTGAGTATCTTGGTTTTTTTTTTTTAGATAGTTTATATTTTGATCATGTATAAGTAAGTAAGAACACAGCGCTTTCTCCAAAGCTGAGAGATTCTATTACTGAGCCAAGAGTTAGATGGAAAATGTTTCATTTTTCTTTTTAGATATTTTCTCTAATTCTCTATTTATCTCTCTTCTCTCAAGTACCTCTTCAACAAAAATGCATGGTTCTCTATTGAGAAAACTGAATTTTCATATCTGTCTGTGTCTGAAATATGTTTGCAATGAGAATGAGAATGAGTAGGACACAGAATGAGTAGGAAGAGATGTGGCAGGTAAGGTGCCGCACTGCTGTTGTATCGCTCTGCCTGGATCCTGTCATCATTTTTGCAGGGAGTCTTGTGAACAGTTGACTGTGTATCACAGCTAAGGCACATGTTTATTTTGGTAAGAAGTTGTACTGGGGATCCATCTCCAGGAACTTAACTCGTCCCATGCTAAAAAACAATTCCATCCTGTGAAATCAAATGTTTATAGTAAACAGAATCCATCTATGACAAGAGGTCTGACTTACAAACCAAGATTATCTGTGAAGTCAGTGATATATTCTTCAATGACTATACCAGGAAAATGGGAAAGCCGATGATGTGCCAACAGGGCTCAAGCTCTGCACCTCCAGCAAACTTGAGCCACACAGAAAAATTCACGTGGGACCTTGAGACCAGAGAGAAACAAAGCTTAGGCAATATTAATTGCAGATGAGGAGAAAACGGACAAAGGGGAAAAAATGGATATTCAGAGTAGGGCATGGAGAATGCTATGTTGCTATGCAGGTTTAATCCAGAGGCAGGTAACACCTATCCTATACACACTGAGAATAGATAGGCGGGACTCACAGTCAGGAGATTCCAGGACCCGAACTAACAACCTAGAAGGAAGGGATTGGTACCCTATTTGTAACCAGTTATTTTGCATACCTGAAATATATAGTGGTCTGAGTAGTATTTACTCAGTAATAGATTATTTGCAAAGACATAAATGTTTTATTTGACAGTAAGCTTTTCAGTCTCTTTTAGAAGTTTACAATTCAAGAAACTAAAATAGGCCAAAGAAGCATGGATTCCACCTACCTGAGGGTCTTGTAACAGCTTCACAGGTGTTTCCCTTCATCTATGTCTATCTAGTAGGGTGGCAATAGAGATAGACCTGTAGGGAGAGTAAAACAAATGGATATGTTCTCTGTCTAGTATTCTTAGGATCTCACAAGATCAACTAGTTAATCTCCATTAGCAGGAGAAAGTAAGGACTAATAGAGGTTAGGTAAAGAATCTGAAGATGAAAGAGATGCTGAGAAAACTAGAATCAAGAGCTCTTGGCGTTTTTTGTAATGATCCAATATTCAAATGAGTACAAAATCATAGCCAATTTTGTAGACTTTGGGACTGAGAAAGGAAAAGGATCCCAGCGAATGCCCAGACTGAATATGATTCTAAAAATGCTTTTGGCATTAGTGTCTTTGCTCCAGGGGAGTGACTTCCAGTAATAAGACACTATAGACAAGGATAATATGGTACTAATAAGAATGGCTACTATTTATTCAGAATCTCCAGGCATTGTTTCAAGCACTTGAAATAAATGAACTCTGTTAACTCTCACAATTCTATGAGGCAGATTTTTATTATCTGGGAACCAAACCCATGTCCTTTAGAAGATAAGTGTGAGCCTGAGACTTTAATGGCTGAGCTATTTCTCCAGCTTGGATTTTTATCATCTGTATAGATCAACATAGTGAGCACAAGGAGGCTACACACCTGACATCATAGCAGTAAACGGCAGAGCCAGGCCTGGAACCCAAATAGGCTGTTGGTAGAGCCTATGATCTTTACCATTAATGTTTGGCTGTATGTTAAATCAGACATCACTGCATCCCTGTACAAAATTTGAAAAGTATCTTAAATTAAAGCATAATTATCACTACATCTGTAGATTATCACTTTAAAAATGCAGCACAATGATTGACTGACCAACTGTGTGTGTGTGAGAGAGAGTGTGTGTGTGTACATTTGCGGGAGCATGCATATATGTATATATTTGGATGTATTCTTGCCACAATGTGTGTGCATGCGGAGGTCAGAAAGACAACTAGTAAGAGCTTGTTCTCTTCTTCTGCTAAATAGGGACCAGGGATTGACCTCGAATGATCAGGCTTTGCAGCAAGCATCTTCATTTACTAAGTCATCTTGCTATTACTAGTTTAAAATTTTTGTCATTCATAGATTTATGTGTTATTTGTGACAAAACCCTACACAAGCTTCCAAAAATACCCTGTGTATAAAAATGAGGCCCTTCATAAAGATTTGTCTCTATGTGCCATAGGCTGACCAAATGCCTGGCATAGAGCATTGTCCACTGTCCATTTGGCAAATGGATGTGGTAACTACAGTGAAGAACTATCTCATGCCAACAACATCCACCCAAAAATGAATACAGCAATTTTCCTCTCAGACCTTAAACTGTAATTAATTGTCCACAGTGTCTGTCTCTTCCAGTAGGCTTACAGGCTGTATGAGTTCAGGGACTGAATATTTATTTTTTTGTTTTATCCCAGGTGAAAATCAAAATACATGGGGCATAGCTGAGTGCAATAACTTTTTGGTAACTAGGTGAATTAGGTTTATAGGACCTCGTAACTTCCTGTGGAGAGAGCGGAATTCAATGCATGAGTTATCAAATGAGTGTTGCTTGGGTCACCAGGATTCTGCTGTGATCTCATTCTGACTTGGGGAGGGATTTTTTTATGTCAAGCCAACCAGTGTTCATTGAAATGATAAAAGGCATGGGTTTCCTTAAGCATGAGGCAGCAGCTGTGGCAGAAGTAGGATTGGGGAAATTGTGGAGACACCCTGGGAGATAGAGGTGGAGAGATGAAGAAAGTCACCAAGTATGCTTAACTGAGAAATCTCTGCCTTGAGTACCTCTGTATGAAGCACTGGGAGGCCCACTCTATGTGGGCACTGAGAATTGGTGAGAAATTTAAAGAAACTGTAGGATTCATCTATGGAGGCTTTTTAACCTGGGGGAAAAAAGTCAATGACCCAGAATCTCTGTCAAAAGGGAGAAAAAAGAAGGAAAACAGAATTTCAGGAAGAACACACAAGCATTTAGTAGTGATGAGAAAAGAAGCGGGGGCCTTAGTGTAGAATTTGTGTGTGTGTGTGTGTGTGTGTGTGTGTGTAGAAAGGAATAAGGCAGAGTCTTTTAACTAATGAAACTAAGTTTGGCCTCATAGTATGAAGAAAATTTTGTTGTTTTGGGGGTGCTTGTTTTGGTTTTGAGACAGGGTCTCATCTGTCTTAGGCTGACCTGGAATTTGCTAGGTTGTTGAGGCTGGCCCTGAATCTCCGATCCTTCTGCTTCATCCTTCCAAATGCTGGGTGACAGATATATATTACCATACACCTTGTTGGGAAGATAATTTTGATCAAAAGAAGACTTCTTGGTGCCAGGAATCACACCTTTTCAGTAGTAATGTGGGCTATAATAGATATTTGAGATCTGAGAATTAAATTTGATGGTTTTTCATAAAGACACAGTTTGATCTCCAGTAGTCAGTGAATCTCAGTGTTCATTTCACAAGTCCCACAGCTGTGGTATCAGATACTTATTGTCTTAAATGTGCCCTTAAAACTATTCTGATATTCTGAGAAAGGTGCCTGGATTGTAGAGCATACCTGGGAATCACAGCTGACGAGGAAAATTCTGGATCAGAAATGAGGATGTTCAAGTTCAAGTACCAGCTTCGCTACTTGGTGCTCATGTGGTCTTGATAAATGATTGTATCTCTAAATTCTCAGTGTGCGACATCTAAAATATTTAAACACCAATTCCTAACCAAATGCAATAACGTGAATTCCTTTGAAAGATATACAGAATATAACTCACATGAACGGTGTAATGAAGATTTGTCCTGAACCTTACACATAACCTATTTTGCCTGTCCAGTGATGAGGCTCCAAGACATCATGACTGTACTTTGAGAAAAAAAAAAATTCTTTTAATGAAGGCTGAATGAGGTGTAAAAATGAAGCCCTGATTTAGTAGGGTTGGTGACCTTATGAAAAGAGAGAGATCATTTTTTCCCTACACACGCTGAAGAAGCGTCGTGCAAGACATAGCAAGGAGAGAACGTCCAGAAACAAAGAAGCAGGCCATGTGGGTTTTCAACTTTGGACTTTCTAGAACTATGAGAAAATAACTTTCTGTTGGCTTAGCTGTGTAGTCTATGGTATTTTGTTGTGGCAATCTGAGACTAACATATAACATATCTATATATGTTAATTTATTTTGTGCAGTTCTCCACAAGAACAGAGGCTTAGTTCTTCTTTTTACCATATATTAATTATATAAAATAGTAGGTTTCATTGTGGCATTTCCATACATCTATATCACATCCACGCTTCTTTTCATATTTTTAGCATTGATGTAAGGAATTCAGAAACAACAGCTGCCATAAACACCAGAAGGAACTCACTCTCATCCCTCGTCAGAATTCTCTGTGGGAGCAAAACTAGGTTTTTTTTAAGACACAGTAAGGAAAAAAAAAATGTTTAGAACTGAAAGGCAGGAAAGAAGGATAGGGAGATGGCTCAGCATGGAAATGGCTTGCAGCACAAGCATAAAGGACACACTGGAGTCCCTACAACTCACTTAGACCCTGAGTGGGAGTGGAAGCTTGACAGTAACAGCAGCACAAGGAAGGTGGAGATGCAGAATTATTGGCAAAACAAGCTGACTAGCTGGAAGAGACGAGACAGCAAATTCTGGGTTGAGAGAAAGACCTTCCTCCCCCTTGTAGAGTGATTGAAGAAGATGCTCATCATAACCCTTAGCCTCCACATGCACTCAAATACATATGCACACATCTGTGTGTGCCCACACAAATTAAAGCACAAACACACAAGCATACCGCAATTACAAACAATTTTGAAAAGCAAGGGGAAAAACCCGGTAACACAGTGAGATGTCTTATTTTAAGTATTTTAAGGGTTTTGGGGGGGTTTTTTTGTGTGTTTTTTTTTCCTTTAGGACTGGGAAGAGATGAGGGAGGGTATTACTATCAGGATATAAAGTGAAAAGATTATAAGAAAGAAAGAAAGAAAGAAAGAAAGAGAGAGAGAGAGAGAGAGAAAGAAAGAAAGAAAGAAAGAAAGAAAGAAAGAAAGAAAGAGGGAGGAAGGGAGGGAGGGAGGAAATAATGGAAGGAAGGAAAGGAAAGAGGGAAAGGAAAGGAAAGAAAAGGAAAGAAAAGGAAAGGAAAGGAAAGGAAAGGAAAGGAAAGGAAAGGAAAGGAAAGAAAAGGAGAAATAATCACAATGATGAAAACAAAAAATAAATGTAAGTAAAAAAGTAGGAAAAAGTTTAGTTTTAATTCTGTGTGTGTGTGTGTGTGTGTGTGTGTGTGTGTGTGTGTGTGTGTGT
>NW_026596079.1:24095998-24096435 GCF_907164565.1 Psammomys obesus | reverse complement strand
TGTGTGTGTGTGTGTGTGTGTGTGTGTGTGTGTGTGTGTGTGTGTGTTCATGTGTAGGTGTCACAAAGGCCAGAATAAAGTGTCTGATCTCCTGGAGTGACTTACAGGCAGTTGTGAGCCTCAAGACATGGTAGCTGGGAGCTGAAACTTCGGTTTTCTAGAGCAATAAGCTCTTTAACTGCAGAGCCATCTTCCCAGCCTCTCCACGAGAACTTCTAAAAGGCAGTGTGAGGTTGGAAGAGGTCACATGACATGAAGAAATCACTTGAAAATAGGGTCTACATTAATTCTTTGGTCTAATCATCATATCAGCTTATTAGTTCACGCCTTGATTCACTTGTATGTTTTCAGCAGATGCACACACACACACACACACACACACACACACACATATATATATATATATATATATATATATATATATATATATATATATA
>NW_026596079.1:24059735-24095988 GCF_907164565.1 Psammomys obesus | reverse complement strand
TATATATATATATATATATATATATATATATATATATATATATATATGCTTATAATAGTAACAGGGGATTTCATAGAGCTTAAGAGATAGAGGAAAAGTTGAACTGTAACCTGTTAATTACATAATTCTTTTTCTTTAAAGATAATTATTATAATAGCTATGAAAGAAATATCAAATAGTCTGACACTGTCACATAAACGGTCCTTATCTAACCCAGGGTAAGACAGAAAAGTCTTCCCTAAAAATTCATTTTCACAGCTGGAAATCTGGAAAAGTGATGAAAATAAAAGGAAAGGGGGAATATTTATTCTGAGGAAGGGGTCCAGGTGTGGGGCAGGGCAGGAAGAGTGCAGAGTAGGAAAACAAGAAGGACAAATAGAGCCAGAGTGTGAGGAGCAACAGGGGCCTACTGCAGGAGAAGGAGGCAACAGCCAGGTAAGTTACAAGCTTAAGCATTTGTAAGACACACATGCTGACAGAGCCAAGGGAACTCTAGCGCCTAGACACACTCATGCCAGAGGCTTTACGTTGGGAGCAGGATGACGATCAATCAGGGAGGCTTTTACCTCTTCCTTTAGCCTCCTTGCATGTCAGGGTTTGTTTCCAAAGCAACCTAGTCCTGACTAGAGGAGAACAGAAGATTCCACCAGCCTTAGTGATATCACGGGCTGCCCTAGCCACTCCTATTTGAGGAATTGTAGTTATTCTTGGTACACAGGTAAATATTTAAAGGCAGAGCTGCTATGGACTTGGACAACAAATGAACAATTGGTTCTGGGCAAAATTGTCCTCTGTTCTGGTCTCCTGCATCCAATTGGCTGCTCCTGCTGTCATAGATAAGCACAGAGCTGGGAGGGAACTCTTCACAGAGCCTGTTTCCTGTGTTTAACTTTAATCTCATAAAAATGTTATCCTATGGAGAACTCTCAGAGTAGACGTCCACTTGGACACAGTCATTACAAATTATGTAACCTGCCTGGCTTCTCATTGCCTTTTCCTGTACAGCAGAGGATAGAAAGTCCTGACATCACCAGCAGACAACCGTGAAAAGTTAGGTAAGTAGCCTTAGTGCATTTTAGTTAATTGCTGTTAATTAATTAAACCAAGCTTTCGGTTGCTCAAAAGTAGATTTGTCGACTTATCCATCCAAAGGCTCATTAAATAAATAATTTGAAAGTCATTTACTGAGTGACATCCTAGAACTGGAGACCTAACAGTCAACAGAATTGAGTTCTTGTCCTCAGAAGAGAACTGCAAACTGTAGGGTAAGGATGATGAGGTTGCAAGTAAGTGCTGTAGGGATTCCCTCAAGTGCTGTAGGAATGCAGAATCGACCCGAGTGAATCTTCGCTCTTAGCTCTTCATCCTAAAATAATTTCTACATAGGTGAATATTTTTTTTTAAAGATTTATTTATTTTATTATGTATACAATGTTCTGCCTGCATGTACACCTGAACGCCATAAGAGGGCACCAGATCTCATTACAGCGGTCGTGAATCACCCTGTGGTTGGGAAATTGACCTCAGGACCTCTGGAAGATCAAGCAGTGCTCTTAACCTCTGAGCCATTTCTCCAGCCCCTAAAATAATTTCATATGCACAAGAAGTTTACAGGGTAATACCAAGGAGTCTAGGATCTGCCCTAGCACCCCTTCCCAAAGAAAAATCTTGCATAATGATTGTACAATGTCATAGCCAGGACATTGATAGTACAAACTATAGAACGTATTTATGCTGCACCAATTTTAACTTTCCTCTGTAGGTATTATAGTCAGTGTTATTTTATTGCATATATATATTTATGCATCTACCATCACTTAAAATATCTATAAATACATATGACACAGAATTAACGGCAAACGGAACAAAAAGAAGTGTGTTGAAACTGAAGATGGAATTCTTGTCTCAGCTGAGCCATTCTAGACACAAGAAAGAAAGCTGGGCTTTTGACGCTTTGTTGGGAGTCCTATCTTACTAGCTCATGTTTATTCAACAAGTTTCTTTTTTTATTATTTAATTTTATTTTTTTCTTATCAGTTACATTTTATTAACTCTGTATCCCAGCCGTGTCCCGATCCCTCATTCCCTCCCAGTCCCTCCCTCCCTCCCTCCCTCATCTCCACTGTGCCCCTTTCCAAGTCCACTGATAGGGGGGACCTCCTCCCCTTTCATCTGATCCTGTTTTATCAGGTATCTTCAGGACTGGCTGCAAAGCTCTCCTCTGTGGCCTAACAGGACTGCTCCTCCCTTGGGGGGTGGGGAGGCCAAAGAGCCAGTCATTGAGTTCCTGTTAGAAATAGTCCTTGTTCCCCTCACTATGGGAAACCAATTGGTTACTGAGTTACCACAGGCTACATCTGAGCAGAGGTTCTAGGTTACATTCATACATGGTCCTTGGTTGCATGTCAGTCTCAGAAAAGACCCTGTGCCCAGATATGTTTGGTCCTTGTGGAGCTCCAATCCTTTCCTCATCAGACTAACTCCCCTTCTTTCTTATGATTCCCTGTACTCTGCCAAAGGTTTGGTCATGAGTCTTTGCTTTGAAAACACTGCTAGTTAGAGTTTTTCAAATGCGCTCAGTAGACTCCTGTCAATGTTTAATGTGCATCCCATCTGTCTTTCAAAACGAGGATTGATAATCATACCCCATGTCCGCTCTCTTGATTATCTTTTTTAGGTGTATAGATTTCATTAGGTTTATCATATCTTATAGGTCTATATAAGTGAATATATACCGTGTTTGTCTTTCTCCTTCTGGGATATTTCACTCAGGATGATCTTTTCTAGGTCCCACCATTTGCCTGCAAATTTCATGATTTCCTCCTTTTTGATTGCTGAGTAGTATTCCATTGTGTAAAAATACCACAATTTCTGTACCCATTCCTCCGTTGATGGACATCTGGGTTGTTTCCAGGTTCTGGCTATTACAAATAAAGCTGCTATAAACATGGTTGAGCAAATATCCCTTTTGTGTACTTGAGCAAAGTTTGGGTATATACCTAGCAGTGGTATAGCTGGGTCTTGAGGAAGCACTATTCCTAATTGTCTTAGAAAGCGCCAGATAGATTTCCAGAGTGGTTGTACAAGTTTACATTCCTACCAGCAGTGGAGGAGGGTTCCCCTTTCTCCACAACCTCTCCAGCATGTGTTGTCCCTTGAGTTTTTCATCTTGGCCATTCTGATGGGTGTAAGGTGATATCTCAGGGTCATTTTGATTTGCATTTCCCTGATGGCTAATGAAGATGAGCATTTCTTTAAGTGTTTCTCTGCCATTCGATATTCCTCTGTTGAGAATTCTCTGTTTAGCTCTGTTCCCCATTTTTTAAGTGGATTACTTGGTTTGCTGCTTTTCAGCTTCTTTAGTTCTTTGTATATACTCGATATTAGTCTTCTGTCAGATAAAGGGTTAGTGAAGATTCTTTCCCAATCTGTAGGCAGGCATTTTGTTTTGATGACAGTGTCCTTTGCTTTACAGAAGCTTTTCAGTTTCATGAGGTCCCATTTATTGATTGTTGCTCTTAGAGCCTGTGCTGTTGGTGTTCTGTTCAGAAAGTTGTCTCCTGTGCCAATGAGTTCTAGGCTGTTCCCCACTTTTTCTTCTAACAGATTTAGAGTATCTGGTTTTATGTTGAGGTCTTTGATCCACTTGGACTTTAGTTTTGTGCAGGGTGATAAATATAGATCTATTTTCATTTTTCTGCATGTGGACATCCATTTGGACCAGCACCATTTGTTGAAGATGCTGTTTTTTTTCCATTGAATGGTTTTGGCTTCTTTGTCAAAAATTGAGTATTCATAGGTGTGTGGGTTTATTTCTGGGTCTTCTATGCGGTTCCATTGATCCTCCTTTCTGTTTTTATGCCAATACCATGCAGTTTTTATTACTATTGCTCTGTAGTACAACTTGAGATCGGGGATGGAGATACCTCCAGATGATCTGTTGTTGTACAGGATTGTTTTGGAGATTCTGGGTTTTTTGTTTCTCCATATGAAGCTGAGAATCTTTTTTTCAAGGTCTGTAAAGAATTGAGTTGGTATTTTGATGGGAATTGCATTGAATCTGTAGATTGCTTTTGGCAGGATGGCCATTTTCACAATGTTAATCCTACCAATCCATGAGCACGGGAGATCTTTCCATCTTCTGAGATCTTCTTCAATTTCTTTCTTCAGAGACTTGAAGTTTTTCTCAAACAGGTCTTTCACTTGCTTGGTTAGTGTCACCCCAAGGTACTTTATGTGGTTAGTGGCTATTGTGAAGGGTGTTGTTTCCCTAATTTCTTTCTTGGCCCTTTTGTCTTTGGTATACAGGAGGGCTTCTGATTTTTTTTGAGTTGATTTTGTATCCTGCCACTTTGCTGAAGGTGTTTATCAACTGGAGGAGTTCTCTGGTTGAATTCTTGGGGTCGCTCATATATACTATCATATCATCTGCGAATAGTGACACTTTGACCTCTTCCTTTCCGATCTGTATCCCCTTGATCTCCTTTAGTTGTCTTATTGCTCTGGCTAGGACTTCAAGTACTATGTTGAAGAGGTAGGGAAGAGAGTGGGCAGCTTTGTCTTGTCCCTGATTTCAGTGGGATTGATTTAAGCTTCTCTCCATTGAGTTTCAACAAGTTTCTTATTTCATTGATACAAGGCCCATTTCATGGGTGGTAGACCGGGCTCAAACATTCTTAGCGTGGGGTGTTTGGTTTTCTAGATAATCAGGTTCTCAGTGAAGGTCATAAAAAAGCCATGATTGGGAATGGGACTCTGAAAGAGCAAGGTTTTGTCCCTTGTAAGGACTACCCCAATGCAAACTCCTTGCTGCTAGAAACCATTTTTCTAGGGGTATCTTTATGTCTTCAATGAACACCATGTCTTCCAACTGGAAGATTTCCAATATACCTTGACGAGGTCTCTGGCCATGTCAGTGATTCTTAACTAAAACCATAGAGTCAGTTTTTCATAGTGAGCTGAAGATAGAAGTTTGAATGAGATGAACAAAGTAACAATGAGCTTTGCTGGGAATTTATTTTTTAAAACAGAGAGAGAGAGAGAGAGAGAGAGAGAGCACTACCTTATTGAATTCTACACTGAGCCCTAATGTCTTAGTCAGGGCTTCATTGTTGTAAAGAGACTCCATGAGCACAGCAACTTTTATAAAGGAAAACATTTCATTGGGGCTGGCTCACAGTTCAGAGGTTTAGTCCACTATCATCATGGTGGGAAGCATGGTGCATGCAGGCAGACATGGTGCAGGAGAGGCAGCTGAGAGTTCTGCATCTGGGTCTGCAGGTGGCAGAAAGTGAAATGGCTTAAGCTTCTGAGACCTCAAAGCCCACCGCCTAGTAACACAGTTTCTTCACGAACATCACACCTACTCCAACAAGGCCACAACTCCTTGTAGTATTACTCCTTACGGACCAAGAACTTAAACACATGGATCTATGCAGGCCATTCCTGTTCAAGCCCCCTTGCCTAACTATATATTATTTCTACTATTTTCTCTCCCGACGATATTTTGTGTATGGACGGACACATGTGAGGAGGTATATGTGCATGTGTGTGTACACATGTGAATCAAGGTTGATGTCAGGAATCATCTCCATTGTTCTTCCACAGCATTCACTGAGGCTTACCATATGGTCAGTCTCCCTAACCAGCTTGCCTGTCTGCCTTCCCCGGCTGGAATTACAGGCAGACTGCCATGCCTATCTGGCATTTTTTTTTCTTTTTCCATTATTATTATTATTATTTATAATTCTTGCACTTTGTATCACAGTTATAGCCCCCTCCTTCATTTCCAACTGGTCCTACCCTCCCTCCCTCTTTCCCCCCTGTCCCTCAAGGGAAGTTCTCCTCCCCTTGTATCTGACTCTAGCTATCAGGACTGCCTAGATCCTCTTCCTCTGTAGGCTGGCTAGGTCACCCAAGCCAGGGGGATGTTATCAAAGAGCAGGTAACCTAGTTCATGTCAGAGGCAGCCCCTCCTCCCCTTACTAGGAAACCCACATGGAGACCGAGCTGCTATGGGCTACATCTGAGCAGGGGTTCTGAGGAATCCAAATTCTGGTCCTCATGCTTGCATGGCAGGTTCTTAACAGCTGATCCATCTTCTCAGACCCTTCCAGTGACAGCACATACCTCCCTATTGTTCCACAGGGAGGAAATTCTAGGTGGAAGACACTCATTTGCTACAGCACTTGGCACTATATTCTTTTTGCCTCCTTCCATGAAAAAGTGCTCCTTTCCTAAACAGCTAAAACTCAGGTTACGAAAGTGGAAAATAACTGAATGATGGATCAAAAATAGACGAACAAAGAAAGACAAAACTCTTGTTTTATACAAGACAAGAAACACTCTATAAATCATCTTAGGCTGAAAAGAACTAATTCTTCTTGCAAAGGCTTGATCTTGACTTGTTTCTCATAAACTGCTTGTCAGTCAGTTAAAACATGAAACTTCTGTGTACAATAAAATATGATGAATTTACTGCATAAACATCCACAGTCCTTCACACACTCCAGAACCTGTGCCCTTTACATGTTTGTTTCTTTTTCTTTTTATTTTTTGAGATAGCTTTGCCATATAACCCAAACATGCCTTGAACTCACTATCTTCTTCCTCTTCTTCCTGGTGTAGAAATTATAGATATACACAATTATGATTGGTTTACATGTGGTTTTGAAGCTTTTTTTAATGTCCTCAAATTTAGGTTGCCTTCCTGATTTGCTTTGGCCATCAAAATGTGAGAAAGGTGATAAGCCTACCAGTTTCACCTTCTAGCTTCCATGAGCCTGACTGGTTCCCATTACTCTCTTAGACCCTGCCTTTCCATGAGAACAGTCCTGGATTTAGTCTATTGGAGAGTGAGAAGTCACGTAAAACAAAGCCAAGATATTTAAGCCATGGCCACCATCACAGCCAACCCCCAGAAGACCTGCCAACAAATACATTTTGAGCCCAGATGAAATAACCATATGACTCAGATTATCAACATCACCTCAGTCACCCATAGAAAAATGAGCAAAATGAAACTTTCATTAATACCCAGAAATCTATGGCTGATTTTCTGCAGCACTACGGTAGCAATAGATAGCCAACACAGCAAAACTCTTAATCCTTTTCCTATCAGTATTTCATTTTCTTTTGCCTAGAGAGTGAATCTGCAGCTTTCTCTGAGTTAGGCTGGATTTCTGCCTGGTGAGAGCAAGCAACACCCTTCTGGTAGAAAGACAGTGATGTGTTTTTCTCCTGTGTACAATACAGCCCACAAATTTCGTGTAGGCTGCTCCGTTGCAGAGCCAGAGGCTAGATGCTGGCATCATCTTTCAACCCAAAAGAAGTTAAATCGAGCACTAACTCCCAGGCTCAACCATTTTCCATCCAGTCCCTAGCACAAGTAAGAGCTGGGTAGAGAACTTCAAACCTTGGTTTCTAGTTTGATAGGCCGGTACCACAGTATTTCCACATGCAGATATTCATTGCAAATATTTATAGGTAAGGGGGAATCATGTCTCAGTGCAGCCTGAATTGTGATATTCTCTACCGTCAGTAGATGTCATGTAACTCCATAGTTTCTCTGACCCTGATAGATTTTTTTTTTTTCTTAAAAAATTGCTTCAAACAGAATATTGATCTTCCTGGATTTCTTTTCAAAGGCTGAAATTTTCTCCAATAGAATAGGAAAAAATGCATCATGGGGATCTATTAACAAGCATTTCACCAACTAATTCTCACTCATACTTTATAGCTAAATCTAGCAAATAAACTAGCCTTGGATACCCAAGTTTGTGATTAGAAATGCAGAACCATCAATAACTGCTTGTGTCCATTACCCATCCTCACAATAATGCAATAAAAGGCTTTCATTTCTAGGCAAGCTACAAATACAACTCAATACTGCTATTGCTGTGCATCAGCTGACGCAAGGCCGCCTTTAACCAATCAATATAAAGACCGAGTTCTCTCCGTCCCAAAGAAACAGAGACCAAGGACCAAGAATTAGCAAATTGGTAAACCTGAAAAGGCTTATTTGCATAAAGAACTAAAATTTGTTATGTTAATGTCTACCTATTTGAAGGCTCACATTGCTCTATGAAGGCTGCAATTCACATACACACACACACACACACACACACACACACACACACACACACATACCAGTATTCAGCTTTACAGTCAGAAATGTATGTTGGACCTACAGAGAATGTTCTAGAAGTGAGACTACTTCCACTCACAGTCTGTATTTTTTTTTTTTTACAGTCTGTATTTTTACTTTTTTTTTTTAACTATTTTTTATTTTTACTGGAATGAGACAAGCACTTAAATAAGGGTAAAAGTGCTGGTTGTTGCTGGCACTTCAGAGAAAGATGCAGTGAGACCGAGAGTGAGTTCGAAACTATTCTGTGCTTTGTAGAAATATCCTGCTAAAGCAAAATATGAAGCTGCTGCTGCTGACGACGACGATGGTGATAAATGAGAACTTAAACATTAATTGGGTAGAGTCCTATTCAATATAGCGGTTAGAGTCTGATTATAGACACACTAATTGAGAAGAGAGCGTGTATCCTACGTCCTGTTCAGTATAGGGAGCATATTCACTGAGCTGGTTTTGACTGAGCATTGGAGCTCACAGCGTTTAGTCACGAAGTCTTTTTTCACTCTGCATGCACATCATCTAAGTGGTGAGTGTCAGCGCATCACAGTGGAGCTCCACTACACCATAGCAATTATCTTCATCATTAGGCTTTAAGTCCCTTAAGGTCAAGGACCACATTTTTCTGTTTCATTGCTACTGAATTAGTGCCTGGAGAGATGGTCTCCTCTGCAGTGAATATACAATACTTATTTGTTAAATGAATGCATAAGCAAATGAATTAATTAATGCATCAACAAATTCAGCAAATTTAGGATGATGGCCAAAATAGTCACTATGCTCAAATAAGGAGCTTAAAGCTCCTGTATATACAGAAGTTTCCTTAGCCATTCATCTTGCAGAAGCCTCTCTCTTTATAATAGGACTGTTGGCACCTTCCCCAGATCCTTTTACAAGGCTGGTCACCCATCCTCCAACTTTTATGAGGGTCAAACTCTAAAGGCACATGCCCACATCATTTTCTTTTTCTGGAAAATTGCCCTCAGCTGATGAGAGATGCCTTGCCTGTAGATCTCTGGAAGGTTGTATGGTCCTCTCCAAAGAATAGTCATGCTTCAATGTCAGGATGAAACAAAAATATAAAAATCTGTGCCCCTTCCTTAAGATGGAGTGATTCTGTGTTGTTTTCTGGTTACTGAATCTCCACTTGAGAATAGGAGTTGGCTCAAATTTAGCTAGGCTTGCATTTGGACTCAACGTCATTCCCACCATATATCACGTTCTTAATTCTACATGAGTTTCCCTGAGAGCCCTAGCTCAGTAAAGGCATTACATGAGAATCATTCTTTCAAATCAGGCTGTTAATGAAAGCTTCCTTCACAAAGAGAGCTGAGCCATGAAGACCCTCATGCATGCATACCTAAGTACATATCTTTTTTTCCCTAAGATGAATTGGCATTGGTGCAGGTAGAAGGGTATGCCCTTGCTTCTGTGTGATGTGTCTGGCTTCTGGGAGGAACTGGAAAGTGATAATTATAAAGCCTGTAAGAGTATCAGAAATGACCAGTGGCTTGTTGCAGAGAAAATATAGAGATATGGGTAAAGTGATCAACACTCTTCATGGTGTGAATATCCAAAATCTTATTTGAAGGAATTCAGAAACACCTCTATTTTCAATAATTGGAGAAACTTGTGCTGAAGTCTGAGGCCAGAACCTAATTTTTTAAAGTAGAAAACTTGCCCAGGGATTTTAATTCTCAATTTTCACAAGGCTCCTAGACAAAAGTCAGGTAATGATCATAGCAAAACTTGACCTTGATACTGAAAACATCCCAGGAAAAGATCCTCAAGGTCCTGTCAGAAAAGGTAAGCTATGAAGCCAGAAGAGGGATAATTTACTGATATGGAACACCTCCCATGACACAGAAGTTAATATCCTGAGATGAGTCAAGGCACTACTCCTGCTGCACTCCTGGGATGCCTCCAGTAGATTGAAAAAAGTAATAGCTGCATTAAGTACAATAGAGATGTCGGAATTTTAGTTGTAGAGTATAGTGGGAAAGATTAAAATCTCCAAGAAATGAGAATGCAAGAATGATTTCACCTATCTGGTCAGGAGCCCAGGATATGACACCATTACTTTGGAGGGCCCAGGGAGCCATTTGTTTTTCCAAGGTGTGGGTGATGGAGTGAGCAGCATTATGAGAAATCTGTAGTGTATATCCTCAGTGGATCGGGACGACAGCAGGCAATGCTGTTATAGAACTGGGCTCCTTGGTAGTCATGTGGAGAATTAAGAAACAGCTGCACATGCCAGGCGGCAGCACCTGACCATCTAAAGAAATGTGGGCATACGTGTCTTAGTTGGCATTAGGGCTGCGTAGTCTATTCCCTGAAGACTCTTAAAGCAGCCAGTATTACCTACCATCGGATCATCAATGACTTGTCTGATACCAATATCCCTGCTATGTGAATCTTAGACTCAATGCAACCTTATAATTTTCATATAAACAAAAGAATAAATGGGCATTTTGAAAGAAAACAACTGTTCCCACACTAAATGTTATGAGAGAAGTGCTTTTGACCAGATAATTGGAAAATGTGTGTTTCAAACAAAACAATATTATGCTATGACATGCACACACATATGTACACATATGAAAAGAAAGTTCACTTGAGACTCTTTACCTCCCTCAGGTTCAACTATTTCATGTTTGTAAGTACAACCCAAGAATGTCCTTTGGCACCCTCCGTGAGGAGGAGAGTTCTCAGAAACCATCTCTGTTTTTGAAAACTTGATTTCAGACCTGGTCTTATGGAACAGTAGCTATATTAGTAAAAGAGAGTTAACTGCTGTCATAGCATCTCCAAATCTCTATGGCTTCACATATTCACTATTGGTTTCTCACTCACATCACAGGCTAATGGAACGAATGCATTGAAAACATTCACTAGGCCTGCTATACAGACGTAGCAGATGGGTAGATCAGAGTTCATGTGGGTTCCCTAATAAGGGAATCAGAGGCTGTCTCTGACACGGACTTTGTTGCCTGCTTTCTGATAATTCCCCCTCTGGCTGGGTTGCTGTGCCAGGCCACAAAGGAAGAGGAAAAATCCTGATCCAACTTAATGAGCTGGGGTAGGTGTGAGGGGTTGGCTCCCCTTATCTGAGGAAAAGACAAAAGACAAAGGAGGGATCGACAAAGAGAAAGGGAAGGGGGGACGCAGAGGAGAGAAAGAAGAGTGCTAAGATTTGGATGTAAAGTGAATAAATAAGTTAATTAATTGAAAAAAGAAAACATTCAGTTTGGGAAATATTCGCCTGGAATCATAGCTTAGTGGTTAAGAGACCACAAGTTCACTTACCAGCACCAGTGGCATAGGGCTTGAACCATCGGTAACTCCAGCTCTATGGAGATCTGAGACCTCTGGCCTCCATGCGTACCTGCGTTCAAGTGCACACAGCCACACTCAGACACATGCATACACACATATACATAATTAAATACTCCATAGCATAAGTCTCCATCTGAATGAAAAAGTCTGAGAATGCCATTTAGTGCATTCTGGGTAGAAAGGAAGGAGAAGCAGATCCCAGGGAACAGCAGCTCTCTCTCTCTTCTGGTGTGAAATTTTCACTGGAGTGTTGTGTTCTTTAGAACTCCCCTGGAAGATCGAAATAGATCCTTACTAGAAGGGATCGCCACACTTCACAGACGAACACACTGTAAGCTCTTTGCCAGTGGCAACGCTAAATGGCAAGCCTGCCACCTTTTTTTGAGACAAACATCACAGCAGTTGGTATTTCTAATACACTCAATCTGGGAAACAGAACACTTATCTTTCAGCTCCTTAGGCGCTGAAGTTTCTGCAATACATCACATTTTTTTGTGTCACTGATCATAATGGCTGTTAATGGGGTGATCAGTAGATTTCACAACTGGGAACATTAGAAAGTATGTCTACAGGACTCCGCAGCCCTTTCAATACAGTTTGATGTAAAATATTCTTCAACTATTGAGGGAAAGCCTAATTTAACTTTCATTAGCTTTCCTCTGCTTTGACTTGCTCCTCCTGCAGTCATCCCTGCCTTGTGATATTTGTGCCCTTCTGCAACCCCTTCCTCTCGAGTGCTGGCTCAGTGTTTTGACGTACTTGTGAAGTGTATGGCAAGAATAACAGGATGTCAGTCCCAAGCTCACTTTCTAAAAAAGATTGTGGCTGCAAGTTTGGCTATCACTTACTGATTTTAAGAAGAGCCAGCTGCCTGGTGGTGAGCTAAATTATGGGTAAGCCCAGGTGGCAAATGGGGAGAACTCTAGGCAACAAAGTGAGGAACTGAGGTCTCTCTTCTCACAGCCAGTGCGAAGCTGGGTTCTGCCAGAATATGTTCCCATTAAGATTGCTGTGGTGACCAGCCCAGAGCTTCTGAGCAAAGCTCTTGAGAGACTCTCAGACAGAGGGGCCATCACTGTACCGCGGATCATAACTGTTTTTACTATGCTCTTGTCTACTCTTTATTCTAAAATAATTACAGATTCATAGGAGACATAAAACATAGGAAGTTTTAGGAGCAGTAGAGGAGCCTCATGTACATTTTCCCTAGTTTCTTCCTGATGGTTATATCTTATAAAAGTACACTGCGATGTCACAACCAAGAACAAGACCAGGTTCCTATGTCTACAGCATTCACTGTCATTTTACGTGCTGTGTAAATTTGTGGGTTCATGGTCTTACTCAATATATGCAATTCTTCTACAGCCACAAAACTCTTCATTATACTCCCCGTTTGCAGTCCTCCCCTTCAAAAACAACAGTTATCCTCTCTGGCAATCACAAGGCATTTCTCCACTCTACTTTTATTAATTCAGGAGCATTACATGAATTAAGTTTTAGCATATACCGTCTCTTTTCTTGAGAAATAGTATCCTTGTGTAGCCGTGGCTGTCCTGGAACTTGTCTTGTAGACCAGGAAGGCCTGAAACTCACAGATAGCCTCTGCTTCCCAAGTGCTGGGATCAAAAGGGCACGCCACCACCATGCATGCACCACCTTTTAAAGTTAGCTTTTTCACTGAACACAGCGCCTTTTATATGCAACTGTCTTTTAAGCCACTAAAATTTTCAGTGGTGTGTTATGCAGCAATAATTGGTGCATCACTCTTATGCAGAAAGAAAAAATGCTCTCTGATTGGAGTAGGGGATGGAGACAGACGAACTATTCCTATGGACTGCACACTTCAGTTACATGTCCATCAGATCATTAAACAACGGAAAAGAAATTGGCAGCCATGTTAAACTCGTGGTCTTAGGACCCCTCTATTGCACACAATGCATGAATTAGAAGTGATTATATTTGCATAAATAAAAACCAGCGTTTTCTCGAAGTGTATATTGGAGCAAGAGTGTGATGAGAAGTAGCTCTGTAAGATGACGCCAGGCAAATGTATGAGGCCGTGTGTAATGGTGTTAGACCAACACATACATATAAGAATTGTTTATATCCTCAAGTTCCTCATCTAAACATCTATCGTTTGGAGTTCACAGACAGGATTGTTTCCCTCTGAATAAGCTTTCGGAGATGATTCTGAGGCTTTTATCACAGCATCATATTTGGAGAAATTCCATTCTGTAGCATCTTCCCTTCCCCTGGATGTTCTGGTCTTAAAAAACCTTGTCATATCTGTCTAACCTCCAGAGCCTTACTCACTAGCTTAACACTAATCATTGAATAGGATCCAGAAAATGGATTTGCAGATCACACTGGTATGAGATATGCTATAATCTCCCTCACTGCATGTAACACTAACTTTGAGCTGCTTCTGCATGGCAGACACTCATCCCACATTTTGTGTGCAGCTTTCAAAAGCATCTTTTGACTTATGCTGGTACATAGGAGTGCCGTACGCATTTTCTAGTTGTTACCACTCTTCTCTTTCTTCATAAATTATTTGGAACCCTGGCTCTGTACATGATTCTTTAGAAAACTTAGCTCATCCTTTTCTACTGTTGCTGATCTTCTGTTCTGCTGCTGTGCCCAGGACATTGATAACCACAATGCATTTTCTTATTGCTTTCAGTATTGCTGTTCAGGTGGAAGTTCTATGTCGTGACATTCCTCCACATAAATAATTTTTGTGGGCCAACTGCCAATAAAAATAACCACAGGAAGGACCTAAAGGCTGAGTTTGTTTTTCAGTACATTTTCCCTTTTGAAAGAGACACCCTTATTAAAACATTCTTAACAATTTCTGGAACCAGTTACCTCTTTACAAGAGTCTCTGTTTGGTAATGAAAGAATGAACATTAAATGCTTTTACGTAAGTGGCTAGGGGGAAAATAGGAATAGTTGTGTTAAGAATAGTTATTTAATTATGAGCATTTTATGGTGCTGTTAAGGTATCGGAACCCCACAGCTTGCCTTCCTAACAGTGCATTTCTAAATCTAGCTTATACTGGTTTCATTCCATTTTCAATATTTTGTTTCCTGGGCAATTTGAAAACAGCAGGCTAGTTCAGGGATAAACATTAAAATACAAATACTTCAGCTCTAGTGACTTTGCAAAGCAGCCACACAAAGCACTTGTGGGTTTAAGAATATTTTCAAAAATGTACATTTCTTGGGGACTGCTGTGCCATAATATCTTACCTTCAATAGGTTGTTGATTCGTGGTGACACATTTAATGTCAGTGCTTTTATTACTTAGCATAAAATTTGGCAATAGGCCTGGGCCAGGTTCAGAGGGAGGGAATGCTAAGAAATCTGTTTTACTGTGTTATTCTTTTTAGTGGAGAACCTGAATTTGTAAAAATGCATTGACTGGACGTTTCTAGGGTAATTGTGGGTGGAGGGACTCCTTTCATTATGTGCTGTTGTAAATAAGGTTCCTATCATTATGAATATTAGTTTTGCTGATAGGATGATCCCCAAGGGAACCACTAAGCCCATCTCAAGGAATACTTGCAGTTTAAAAAGGGATGTTTCTCCCATGTACTGGACTTAACTGAAACAATAGCTCAGAGGGTAAAGGTTACCTCCATCACATAGATGTGGAAGCTGAGTCTTAGGTGAGTGAAGCAATTAGTATGAGCTCCAGCTGAGAGAAGTAGAGGTTGAATTCAGATGCCTGGCCATTTATAATCTCATCTTATCTTGTTTTGTATTAATGGCTTTTATCACCCTGACAAATGCCTGAGAAACATAACTCCAGATTGAACTTACACTTATTCATGGTCTTAGTTCTTGGTTTTCCAGCTCTGTTACTTCCAGGTCCATGCTTGGTGATGCAGAGAGTCATGAGAGCATGTGATGTAGCAAATCTATAGAAAGTAGATGGAAGGGACTGGTCTAGCTTTTGGGGACAAGCGTTCAGTGGCCTGCTTATCTAACCAATTCCTACTTCTTTTCCTCCACCTCCACAACATGCCAAAATATTTTGCTACCAATCCATCAAGACATTAACTGTTTGATTAAGTCATAGTTCTCTAGTTGCAATAACTCTTTAAAAGCCCATCAGTTGTTGCCAATCAAGATTTTGATGCAGAAGCCCTAGGGGAGCTATTTCCTATCTAAAATATAACATCTAATAAAGGTTTCCTAAGTTCCAAAATAGTATTTTTAGGTAAACAAAAAGTTCACGTGGTATAGATGAATCCAGTGTGTTAGTTACTTAGGAGTGGCCTAGCGGTTTTAAACATTCCTATTGCATTTCCCTGATTATATCCTATTCTGCCACACAGAACCCTCCTCCTTTTTTTTTTTACCCTCAACATCAGTTATATAAAGTGCTTCATGTATTTAGAATTATGCTAAGCATTAGGGATTTAGCAGGACACATTATTGGGCTTTAGGATGTTGCTGTCAAACGAAGTGGCAAAATATTAAACTCAAAATTGCAAAGGAGATTTCAGAAAAAGAGCATGGGTTTTTCTTAGGATATACAAGGAGAGTATGTAATCTAGGTGGAGAAAGAGGAAAGAGGACAGAGATGGTAAGGAGTTTAGTTAAAGCATAGGTGGTAGGCTTCTCTGAAAGTACAGCATGGCTTTCCTGTCTAGATAAGAGCTGGTAGCTTATGTATTCTTCTCCCATTAGTCTATATATATCTTTTGATAACAGAAAGCACAGTTCCTTGTATTTCATTCATCTCTCTGCTTAAGGTAGGAATTCAATGACACATGCAATTGCTTTTTTGAACCCACAGCAAAACTGAGTCAAATCCTTTCAGCCAAAGGAAAAAGGATAGAATACATGAAGTTTGCAGTTGCTATTACTTGGTATCCTGGGGCTGTTAAAACTCAAATAAGGTGAAAAGAACAGTTAGCTAGTGTTGCTTCAGTTATGTCCTCTCCTGAGGTCACTATTGTCCTTAGTAACCCTGTGAGATACTGCATATTGTTGTATATGCCTTTAAAAGTATCCACCGTGTCCGTCCATCAGCCCCGAATTTAGCAAGAATCCATATATTTACTGTTAGCTATGGTTTATCAACACTAATTATGTCAGCAGCATCACACTTATTTTGTCCTGTAGTGTTTTCTAATCCTTTCATATTTGCTCAGGGCGAGGAATTAGTGTTTAACGGATGGGGAAAGCGATGCAAAAGCTGAGATGGCTGGTTCAAGGGCCAAAGGATGAAGGCACAATATGAACTCTTCAGTCTGCATTTGGAGCCTGCAACCTCAGGGACTGTACAAACAGATGCTTCTCCACGTCTTCAGCCACATGACATACACTTGGTCCAGTTTTGTTCCTTATTCTCCCAAATTTGCTGTTTTGTTCGAAATATAATTGTCCTGGGGAAAGGCTGTGACTCAGTGCCTCCAAATGTGAAACCGTGTGGTGATAATCATTCAGTAGTGCAAGACGGCGCTGTCATGACCCTATAGATGAGGGATGATAATGACCTTATTAATCCTTATCCTACCAGTTGACCAGATGACTGACCTGACTTATTAAGAGAAAGCTTGAATTGTTGTTTAATTAATAGGACTCATAGACAGTGAAAGGCTTTCAATCACTCAGCTTATCCCAAGGAATTCTGAACTATTTCCAAATCAGCTCTTCATCAGATCTTGATAAGCATAAACCACAATGCCATTTCCATTTCTGTTCTATGGGATCTTTTTGTCCTCATAGTAGAGGGGCCCTGTGCAGACAGACCAGAATATTTGGACCCAGCTTAAATATTCTCCACACTGGTGCACTTGACTTTAATGGATCAAAGCCACAAACCTGGGAAGATCAAGGAGACTTCCACTGCCTCTCCTACCTCCCTTCCTAAGTAGTCAGCACTAGATTCTCCAGGATTTAAAACAAAAACAAAAACATCAGGACAAAGAACTATGTGGTTCACACATCCATGTGTCTCCTGAAAGGGCTGTCAGCATCACTGCTTTTACTATCACATATGCATTGGCAATTCCTCCACATTTCACTTTTGACACATGTAGATCCAGTTGATTTGCTCTCTTAGGATGATGCTCTGTATGTGCAAACAGGTCCTGATGAGACTTTCTTCACAAGGACTTCCCTTAGCTTTCTTCATTTCCACTGCTTGGCCACCAGTCCCCAAAGCCTCCTGCTTCTCCAGCTGTGAATGCTGCCAAGCGCTTTGTAAGGATTCGGATTTGTAGTTTAGATTCTTCTCATGAGCCAGCCACATGATTTGATCCTCACCTAAGGTCATCTTCCTCTTGCAAAGCGATGTGTGGCTCGGTGGTTGGATCATGGTGAAGGACCTTGCCAAATGGAAATAACGTTCTTCCACTTTCTTTATTTCTAGTTGTAGTAAAGTATAATGTTGAGAGAGAGAGAGTGTGTACCAGTGACATGGTTGCTGAGGGTAAAAGCACCCACGGTGGAAGGAGAGAACTGTCCCTGCATGTTCATGCATGTCCCTGCATGTTCATGACCTGCGCATGCATGCTGTGGCATGTACATGATACATACAATAATAAGTTAAAATTTAAAAATAACAGCAAGAGAGAGAGATTGAGATAAGATATTCAGATGTTTGCTTGCATGACTTGGTCTAAATTTCAGTCACAAGAAGAGTGTTCTCTGGTTCACAGACAGTGCCTAGAAAAACAAATCACCTTTTGATCCTGGGTGCTTTAAGTGACAGACCACACAAGGGGCAAGGGTAACCCGACACTCAGCTTTTGCTGTGACCACACTTGACCCTGTTTTTATGCCTGAGCCAAGTGTCTTCTCCAAATGGCTGTCTACAAAAACAGGCAGAGGGAAACTTATGTGTTTTGGGACTTGGGTGGTTCTCTCTGATATTAATCTACTGTCAGTGGGTTTGTCCCTGAGCCCAGAGCTGGCACCATGCATGGTAAAAAAAAAAAAAAAAAAAAACTAAACTAAAAGAACTGCTTTAGTTTACTTAATATTTCTTTTTTTAAGAGTTGATAACTTTAATTTTTTTATTTTTATTAATTGGTTTATTCACTTTGTATCCCACCTGTAGCTCCCTCCTTCTTCCCCTCCCAATCGCACCCTCCCTCCCTCCCTCCCTCTTCTCCACCCATGCCCCTCCCCCAGTCCACTGATAGGGGAGTTCCTCCTCCCCTCCCCTCTGATCCTAGTCTATCAGGTCTCTTCAGGAGTGGCTGTACTGTCTTCCTCTGTGGCCTGTTAAGGCTGTACTCCCCTGAGGTGGAGGTGATCAAAGAGCAGGCCAATCAGTTCATGTCAGAGATAGTCCCTGTTCCCATTACTGTGGAAACCACTAGGACACATAACTGCCAAGGGCTACATCTGTGCAGGGGTTCTAGGTTATCTCTATGAATGGTCTTTGGGTGGAGTAACATTCTCAGAAAAGACCCCTGGGCCCAGAGTTTTTGGTTCTGTTGCTCTCCTTGTGGAGCTCCTGTCCTCTCCAGGTCTTACTATTTCCCGCTTCTTTCATAAGATTCTCTGCACTCTGCTCAAAGTTTGGGTTTAAATCTCAGCATCTGCTTTGATAACCCTGCAAGGTAGAGTCTTTCAGAGGCCCTCTGTGGTAGGCTCCTCTCCTGTTTCCTGTTTTTTCCCTCTTCTGATGTCCATCCTCTTTACCTTTCTGAATGAGAATTGAACATCTTACCCAGAGTCCTCCTTCTTGATTAGTTTCTTTAGGTGTACAGATTTAGTATGTTTGTCCTATATTATATGTCAGAAGCTGGAAACAACCTAGAAGCCCCTCAGTTGAGGAATGGATACAGAAATTGTAGTACATCTACACAATGGAATACTATGAAGCAATTAAAAACAAGGAAATCATGAAATTTGCAGGCAAATTGTGGAAACTGTAAAAGATCATCCTGAGTGAGGTATCCCAGAAGCAGAAAGACACACAGGGTATATACTCACTCAAAAGTGGATATTAGACATATAATGTAGGATAAACATACTTAATACTTCTAAAACTTTACATTATCTCCTTGCACTTCTGAGTCTCTGAAAGGCCCATTCCGAAGCTCAGACAGTGACAGTACATCATGAATAGATACTAATATCTCTGTTCCTTGCTGCAACCACAGGTGTCTATTGCAGAAGTTGGATCCCTTCTTTCAAAATCTCCCACTGTTATGTACTAGAAAACAGTATTTGCCCTGTAGTTGACAAATAAGTAGTTACTGTATCTCTTTAATTAATGTTCATGGCATGTCTTAAATTTTATATTACCAAGTTTTTAATTAAGTATTGAAAACATTTGTGGTACAACATGACGGCCTGCTGCCAGATCACCTGCATTATCACATTCCATTGTTTTGCAAAGCGCTTTCCCTGGTAGGCAGCATCTTTAAGACATGTCACCAAGCAAAAATACTTAGGTTTTCTACAAACTAAATTGAATGAAAAATGTTTGGTGAGCATTTCTCCTTCTACACGACTCCAGACTTTTTTTTTTTTTAGTATATTTCTCAATACTAAACATACTGTTTTCTATTTTATATTAAAATATGTTGAACTATTAAGTTAATTAACTATATTCAATGCCTTTATCTTATTTAATCTTTAGAAACAATCTGGAATTTCAACTCCAAAGGCAGGATCTATACCATACCGTCTACCCTGAAGCTCAGAGAACACTGCAGAACAGGAAACGGGAGGATTTTAAGAGCAGGAGGTTGGGAAAGACTGTTGTGAAATAGTGTCTTCCGGATATGACAGGCTCTTCTACTCATGAGCTCATAGCAGCTCAATCTGCTGTTGCATACAAAAGATATTGTTTCACAGAGGCATCCCAACTCACCCCTACATGAAGGGACAAGATATTAGCATTTGATGGCTTCTGGGGAGGGAAAGTCAGTTGCTTTTAAAACTGGTCCCCCAGTAATTTGCCTTTGTTCCAGTGAATAGCAAAACATCCATGTGCATACAGACAGCACTAATTGGACTCAGCTTATTTTAAAAGTGAGAGAAAAAGAAGTTGACAGGGGAGGGTGGTATTGGGGATAAGAGTAGCTGATGGTTGGGAATAGGTGTGGATCTGATCAAAACATACTGTATGCACATCTAAAAATTTCAAGTAATAAATTAAAAGATTTTAATCTAGAGCATAATAATTCTTATTCCACCTGGTTTCCTCTACATTTTCACATTTCCTTCTACAAACTACTTCCTCCGGCTGTTGTTGAGTCATCAGTGCTGGCAACCTCAGAAACTTAGGGTGCATATTTTCAAGTTGAACTGGATCTTATAAGACGTTCCAGCACTTATTTCCGTGTATTTCTTAGCCCTTCGTGTTATTGAATGATATTTTTGTTTATTTTCTTTCTACTTGTCTTTCTTTCATTTTTGCTTAACATTTTATGTGTGTTATTCTCACCTCCCCATCCTGTCTGTAGCTCTTTGAGTCACCGGCATGGTGGCTTAACACATAGCATCGGCTATAAAAAAATATCCACTGAATAAATCCAAGTCCATTTTTTCTGTCTCCTATTGTTGCTGTGTGTCTATAAACATGAGGTGGCAACTCTAAAGACATATTACACCAAGCTCCTGCAAATATGAATAATACATACACCCCAGGAAAATTCACCATCCCATGCAGCAGACACTGCCCATAAATGATATGACCAATGACGATAACTTTTTGATGAATACAACAAACCCTCTCTTAAAAGTAGGTTTTGAACTTTTCTTTCTTTTTTTTTTAGCTTCTCTCTCTTTTTTTTAATAAAACAGTACAGAATTGGGTAGGAGGAGGAGGGGTGGCAGGACCAGTTGTCACATTAGTCTTCACCTGTACCTTGTTGGTCTTATCTTGGATGTACCAAAGATAGAAGAAACTGTAGCTACACCTCTAAGGTGTGAGAGTATCTTTATAAATAATACCATATTTCCTGTGTAAACAAGTTTTTAACTATGTATCTTAGCTACTATGGGAAATTTTTTTATTTTTATTTCTTCACTTCTTGTTTTCTGCTTTTATCATGCCAGTTTCGTGCCTCATTTCCTTACGGATGTACTCTCAACTCCAACTACTTATAGCAAGATGTTAGTACTGGATAATAGCTTCATTATCAGCTGACTCTAGACTACACTAATAGTGTAGAATCCGTGGATACGGTGACTTTCCCTATAAAGCAAACTAAGGTAAAACTAAGAAAAGTTGACACTATTCATTCTGCAAAATATAGAGATCTACAATCTACCTGTTTCCTTTAAGAATAACAAACCTTGCTGGAAGATCTCTCTTTGGAATGTAGAAGAGTACTTAGTGATGAATGTTTGAAAAGAATTGCCATAGTTCATTTGTGTCAGGTTGACACAGTAGACATAGCTAGGAAGAGAGAATTTCAATTAAGGAGTCGTCTCCATTAAACTGGCCTGTGTGTACATCTTTGTGGATTTTCTTAGTTGTTAATAGATGAAGGACACATACCAGTGAAGGTGATGCCGTCGTTGGGCAGATTGGCGTGGATTGTATAAGAAATGTAGCTGAGAAAGCCATTAAAGCAGCATTCATCCACGGTCTCTGCTTCAGTTCCTGCCACCAGCTTACTCCCTCCAGTTCCTGCTTGCTCAACGATGTGTTGTAAAGTATAAGATGAGAAGAAAAAAAAAAAACTTACTTCCCTAAGTTGGTTGTAGTCAATATTTGACCACAACAACAGAGAAGCAAACTAGAACAGAGAGAGTTAATATAATTTTTACTCTTAATTAGCACCTATGCTAGATACTGTTTTATACAAATCAATTAAGTCTTCACTGCATTCCTTGACTGCATCTTCCTAGGGAAAAGCAATATTACCCCTCACTAGCAAGGAGTGAGAAATTCCTGAGTCTATCAGCCTGACCACTGAGCCTGTCCAACCAGTTTCCCTGACATGATGAGAGCCACTGCAATGGTGGCTACTAGTATTCAAAGTTTCCCAAGAACCATGAGACATACTAAGATTACTGGTTCTGAAGATTCACAATACCTGGTCAGCAATATTAGGCTTCATCTTCTGTTCCCTATTCTTTTTTTTTCATGGGTTCATAAAGTCTCTTATAACTTCATTTTTGTGCAGTATCATCATTGACTGGTGTTATTCATTTCTCAGTAATTAGCTTACCATTCACCTCCAGTAGGAACTATAGATGCTTATGTGCATTGGTAAATGAAAGCATCACATAATGTAAACATCTGTTTATTTACCCATCCAGCAGGATGCCTTTCTCGGGAAGTGAGTTGAGACTTCCTTTCCTCATTTTACAAGCCACTGGCACGCTCTTTGGCACAAGAAATATGATTTGTAACCCATCATCTTTGAGTAGAACTGGAATGAAACTGACTTTATATTAATGAAAACTGCATCAAGAATCAGAATTCTGGAAAGCATTAGGCATTTCCATTTTCTTATGTGGTTTTCCAACTCAGGGAACTACCTGGGAGGCATATTAAATGGTTTGAAAATTGAGTAATGAAATGAATCACTCATTTCTTGTAATTAGTACTATGCTATATGTAACCAGATTTAGGAGTTTGTTTTCTGCTTCCTTCCTTTCTGTACCCTTTCATGCTCCTTCAGTGGATATGATAGTATACATAAATGACCACAAAAATTCCACTAGAGAAGTTCTGCAGCTGATAAACTCCTTCAACAAAATGACTGGTTATAAGATTAATTACAAAATCAGTAGCACACTTGCATACAAATGAGAAATAGCATTAGAAAGAAATTAGGAAAACCACACCCTTCATAATAGCCACAAATAATATAAAGTATCTTTGTATAACTCTAAACAAGTAAGTCAAAGACTTATATGACAAAAACTTCAACTCTGAACAAAATATTTAAGAAGACACCAGAAGATGAAAATATCTTCCATGCTCATGGATTGGTGGGATAATCATCTTATCAAAGGCGGTCTATGGATTTGATGCAATCCCTATTAAAATATTTCACAGATCTTGAAATAACAATTCTAAATTTCATGTGGAAAAATAAAAACTCGGAATAACTAAAACAATCTTATACAATAAAAAAACTTCTGGAGATATCTACATACCTAGCCTCAAACCATACTATAGAATAATAGTAATTAAAACTGCATGGTACTGACATAGAAATAGATTGGTTGATCAATGGAATTTAATTGAAGCCCCAGAAATAAACCCACATACATATGCACACCTGATTTTTGACAAAGGAGCCAAAACCATACAATGGAAAAAAGATAACATCTTTAACAAATGGTGCTGATCTAACTGGATGTCTACATATAGAAAAAATGCAAATAGGTTCATATTTATCATCCTGCACAAAACTCAATTACAAGTGAATCAAAGACCTCAACATAAAACCAGATACATTAAATGTGCTAGAGGAGAAAGTGGGGAAGAACCTTGAACTCAATTGGCACAGGAGACAACTTCCTAAACAGAACACCATCAGCTCAGGCTCAAAGTTAATAAATGGGACTTCAGGAAAGGTAAAAGCATCTGTAAAATAAAGAACACTCCCAAAAGAACAAAATGGCAGTCTACAAATAGGGAAAAAATCTTCACCAATCCTACATTAGACAAAAGGATAATATCCAGAATACATAAAGAACTCAAGAAATTAAACATTAAAAAACACAAATAATCCAAATAAAATTGGGATACAGAGCTAAACAAAAATTCTCAACAGAGGAATATTGAGTGGAGGAAAAACATTTGAAGAAATGCTCAATGTCCTTAGCCAGCAGGGAAATGCAAATCCAAATGATTCTGAGATTCCATCTTAGAGTCAGAATGGCTAAGATCAAAAACTCAAGTGACAACACATGCTGGTGAGGATATGGAGAAAGGAGAACACTCCTCCATTGCTGGTGGGAGTGCAAACTTGTACAGCGACTTTGAAAATCAATCTGGTGCCTTCTCAAAAACTGGAAATAGACCTACCTCAAGACGCAGCCATACCACTCCTGTGCATACAACTGAAAATGTTCCACCTTACAACAAGGACATTTGTTCAGCCATGTTCATAGCAGTTTTATTTGTAATAGCCAGAAACTGGAAACAGCTTAGCTGTCCCTCAACCAAATGGATAAAGAATCTGTGGTACATTTACACAATGGAATACTACTCAGCTATTTAAAAACAAGGAAGATAAGAAATTTGCAGGCAAATGGATGGAACTGGAAAATATCTTCCTGAGTGAAGTAACACAGACCCAGAAAGACACATATGGTATGTACTCACTTATAAGTGGATTCTAGTCATATAATACAGGATAAGCATACTACAATGTACAGACCCCAACAAGATAAGAAACAAGGAGGGCCCAATGGAGGATGCATTAATCTCACTCAGAGGAGGAAACAGAATAGACAGAGGTAGTGGATGAAGAGTGGGAACAAGATAGAAGAGGGACTGCAGAGAGAAGTAAGGGTGGAGATCAGACCCAGGAACAGTGGAGGCTGGAGGGCAGAAGGCCTGAAGGGAAAAGAGAAACAGTGAATGGGGTGTCTCTGCAATAAGCTACAGACCTAAATCAGAATCGGCCTCATGAGAATATAAGGGGGACTTTAGATTCCTAGTAGCAGGGGCCATGGAGACTGAAGAGGTCACTCTTTATCTAGGCACTCTTTATCCTCCTAGTGGATGGAGGAGCTCACCAACCCATCCACAAAAACCTTAATCCAAAACTGATCTTACCTACAAGGACTGCATGGACAAAGATAGAACAGATAGAGCAGAGATTAGAGGAATGTCTAACCAATGCCCAGCCCAACCCGAAAAGCCACCCCATGGAAGAAAGCCAACCCTATCACTATTAACACTACTCTGCTATGCTTGCAGACAAGAGCCTATCAGAGTTGTCCTTTGAGAGGCTTCACCCAGCAATGGTTAGAAACAGATACTGAGACAAATAGCCAAACATTTGGCAAAGCATAGTGAATCTACTGGAAAAGAGGGGGGAATGATAAATGGACCTAGAGGTGACAGAACTTCCACAAGAAGACCATCAGAGCCAATCAACCAGGGCCCAGAGGGGTCTATGGAGTCTGAAGCACCAACCAAGGACAATGCATGGTCTGGACCTAGGTCCTCTAATTATAAGTAGCCGATGGGCATCTTAGGCTTCATGTGGGCCCACTAGTTAATGCAGTGGGGATATCTCTGACATGGACTTTTGACCACCTCCCTCTGATAGGAGTGTCCTACCAGGCCACAGGGGAGGAAGAAAAACTCATTCCTCATGTGAATAGGTGATCTGGGGTGTCTAGGTAGGAGGACTCCCCTATTCGAAGGAATAGGGAAGAGGGTATGCAGGAGGGATGAGGAGGGTAGGGGAGGATAAGAAGAAGGGGCCCATGATCAAGATGTAAACTGAATTAATTAATTTAAAAAATAAAAAAAGGAAGAAGGACAATGTTCTTTAAAGTTCCCTTCAAAAGGGAGGGTGCTGGTACTGTCTATAACTGATGAGCAGATTTCTTTAATTTATTTATTTTTATTAATTACAGTTAATTCACTTTGTATCCCAGCTGTAGCCATCTTCCTCATCCTTTCCCGATCCCACCTTCCCTCCACCTTCTCCTGCCTTGCCCCTCTCCTAGTCCACTGATAAGGGCTGTCCTCCTCCCTTTCTATCTGGCCCTGGTCTATCAGGTCTCATTAGGATTGGCTTCATTGTCTTCCTCTGTAACCTAGTAAGGTTGCCCCCCCCCCATCTGGTGGAGGTGATCAAGGAGCCAGCCACTGAATTCATGTCAGAGAAAGCCCCTGTTCCCCTTACAAGGGAGCCCATTTGGAGTCTGAGCTGCCATGGGCTACAACTGTGCAGAGGTTTTAGGTTATCTCCATGCATACTCTTTGGTTGGAGTATCAGTCTCACTCTCCCTGTGGCCAGATCTTTTGGTTCTGTTGCTCTTCTTGTAGAGCTTCTGTTCCCTATAAGTCTTTAATTTCCCCCTTCTTTCATAAAATTTCATGCACTCTGTCCAAAGTTTGGCTATGAGTCTCAGCATCAGCTTCAATATCCTCCTCGGTAGAGTCTTTTAGAGGTCCTCTGTGATAGGCTCCTGTCCTGTTCCCTGTTTTCTCCCTCTTCTTATATCTGACAGAGGACTAATATTCAGAATATGTAAAGAACTCAAGAAGTTAAACAGCAACAAATTGAGTAATCCAATTTAAAAATGGGGTACGGAACTAAACAGAGAATTCTCTATAGAGGAATATCTAATGGCAGAGAAACACTTAAAAAATGCTCAACATCCTTAGTCATCAGGGAGATGCAAATCCAAACGTCCCTGAGATTTCACCTTACACCCATCAGAATGGCCAAGATCAAAAACTCAAGTGACAACACATGCTGGAGAGGTTGTGGAGAAAGGGGAACCCTCCTTCACTGCTGGTGGGAATGTAAAAGTGTACAACCACTCTGGAAAGCGATCTGGTGCTTTCTCAGACAACTAGAAATAGTGCTTCCTCAAGATTCAGCTATACTACTCCTAAGCATATATCCAAAAGAGGCTCAAGTGCACATCAAAGACATTTGCTCAAGCATGTTCGTAGCAGCTTTATTCGTAATAGCCAGAATCTTCCCTCAATTGAGGAATGTATTCAGAAGTTGTGATACATTTACACAAAGGAATACTACTCAGCAATTAAAAACAAGGAAATCATGACATTTGCAGGCAAATGGTGGGAACTAGAATATTGTAAGTGAGGTATCCCAAAAGCAGAAAGACACACATGGTATATACTCACTTATAAGTGAATATCAGACATATAATAAAGGATAAACAGTAAAATCTGTACACCTAAGGAAACTAAGCAAGAAGGAGGTCCCTGGAAAAGATGATCAATCCTCATTCAGAAAGGCAAATGGGATGGGCATCAGATGAGCAGATTTCAAAGCCATCTGCAGCTAATACTTCGTTGTAAACCACTCAGACCATATTTACTTATGGGATATAAGTCTCATAGCTCAGAATGTCCACGTGAATCAGCCCTTGGAGGCTATGAGTAGAATGTGAGTAAGATTAAAGATTTTTTTTCCTCCTTGTGCTTTCCACATCACCCCCTTTTTCTCCCCCTTTCACTCTTGTAACAAAATGCCACTTAAGCTCATTACCAATCTAATTACAAAGTGAAATCTTAAAATTTCCTCTACTGCTCCAAATAAATTTTCTACAATCAAAGGAGGTGACAATTCCAATCAGATGTCAAATGCTTTTAAGGTACAGTTTTTAATATCTAGGTTCTTTCCTTTAATCATTTTTATGAGGAGCATTTATATAAATATTATGTTCTAAAGAAATACACAGCATTGCTGTTTTTCCTTTTTTGAAGCATAAGGTTTTCTTTTCCAGTAGAATATCAAGAGCACAAAGGGTTTTTCTTTTTCTGAGGCAAAATTGGAGTTTCTAAGAAAAGGATTTAATGTAGATCCAGGCATGGGAATTAAAAGAGAGAGACACCTGAGAAAAGAACATGAGCTCATGTTCAAGAGTACATACCAGATTTCAAGGGCGAAATGCCAGCACAAAAGACGGTCTCACTGCCGAACTACAAACAACACTTATATTATCAAGCTGGCCTAAAAACTCAACAGTATGGTCACAACTGTCTTTATATTACATAACGATATATATAATGCTGAGCTGTGGACTGGATTCTACACTTGAGAGACAGGAAATAAACATTCTCACAAACAAAATGTTAACCTCATGTGAAACAGGAAGAGAAAAAGAATTTCAGGTAGACAGAGACAGAAGCGGAGAAACACCAAGAGATAGAGACATTCAAGATAAGAAATCATTAAAAAGTGAGGAAAGACAACAAAGATATTATCATCATTCAGCATAAGGAATAATTATAATAAACTCAATCCAATGGAAAGTAAAGGATGCACTTTTCCATGTAATGCCAGAAAGTATTTAAGTCTCATCAAGGGTAATTTCTTCCATATTAGCCATACTTGGAGTATTTTTTACTTGGGACCTAACATCTGTACGTAGTTTACTTCTTTCAAGTTAAGAGAAACACATCTTCCTTCAATCTTGTGTTCAGTGGAACAACTCCAAGTTTCTGTTTTGACATTCAAAGGGAGGAATTGCAAACCTGTCCTGTGATGAGCACTTGTCGTTCTCATAGAGAAAGGCGAAAGTTACTTTGTAAAAGTTATGAGTTTTACTTAATACTGATGTGATTCTGGTGTCTAGAAATGTGAAATTTGATCCTTTTACCTGTAACTGGAAGTTGCAGGCTTCCTTGGAGTATCCCTGTTGACAAAGCATCCTTCTAGAGCAGTCGTTCTCCACCTTCCTAATGCTGCGACTCTTTAGTACAGTTCCTCGGGATGTGGTGACTCTCAACCATAAAATTATTTTCTTGCCACTTCATAACTGAAATACTGCCACTATTATGAATTTTAAATATCTGACATGCAGGATATCTGATATGAGACCCATGTCGGGCTTGTGACCCACAGGTTGTGCACAGCGGTTCTATGGCTGAAACTCCTGGTGTTCATTCTTAATTCCATAAGCACCTAGGCCTACACCTGTGATTTGCCTTCACCAAACTATCTCTGATGCTCTGGACTTCAATTTCGATGTGATGAAGTGTACAGCGGTGATCCCAGCCTCAGATGGTGGTCACAGAAAGACTAACCATCAAGAGCCACGATGGTCACTCTGTAGATGGTGGTGTCATAAGTCAAGTTCCCCAGGCCGCAGTGCGCATACTCATGGAGGTGGCAACAGGGCTCAGACGGGTCTGCCTCCACCTGTGGCTTACACTATCACTGGCTATCCTGCAATCCATTTATTCTTAAGATATTAGTGGCATATCTCCATCATCATCTCTGCAGAGTAAAACATGCTTAGAAGCAGTGCGTCACGGCAGCTAAGCCTCCCATGCCTGCCTCGCTCAACATCTTAACAAATTTAGTATAATCAACACAGGCAGAAGTGATATACAGTTCAAAGAGTGACTAGAAACCCCTTAAACCAGCTTTCTAATGTTAATGCTATTCTCTCGGTATCTTTCCGTGTGTCTGGCTGTCTCCCCAAACCTCAGAGTCAGTCATATTGCCAATGCTGTCCTTCTCCTACAACATCGTTGTATGTTTACTGAAAAGGTCCTCTGACATAAGCACAACACAATTTTCAAAATCACATGCTAACATGGATATAATCATGCCATCTTATTATGCTATTACATTATCTACAGATCTTACTCAGAATTTATCAGCTGTCCCAACCATTTTTAATATAATAAAATGGAAATTCAAAGTCATCTGAAATCATTAAGTACTTTTCAGATAAATTCCTCCCTGGTATAAATCAGTCAGAATTATTTACCACTGCTCGTGACAGATAACACAAACTGCTTTTTTTTTTTTAATTTGTAAGAGGAATAATGAACTTTAAATGTATAATTACCTATGTGAAAAAAAAAATGGAGTCAAGAGGAGAGAGGAGACCTGTATTGGTCTGGCACAGTGTGGGACTATTTCCTGTTGAATCTTTGAGACTGCCAACATACCTACAGAAGCTGATAGATGAATGAGAAGTGTAAGAATTGCTCAAAGGATTCGCAAATGCTTTTCATATTTTATAAATATGTTGAATCCTATAAGAAAGAGACATCGGGAAAATGTCCTTTATTTTCCTCAACATGATCTTACATATTTGTAGTTAATAACTGGCATCCTAAAAGCCATTTAGCAACCAGGAAAAGCTCTCAAGAAAGACATGGAATGACACTGGACCCTTCAAAGCATGCTTAACATCTTCCTTTCAGACTGGAGCTGTGTTTACTTGTTACTGAAGCCAGTGTCTGTCATGGATTTCTGTAATTCACAGCTGAAAACACCATAAAAATAGACATACTCAGTTAAACAACTCTAGCTCTGTGCTGACATTTTGCTTGATTGCTTAGACATTCTAATAAATATAAAGCTAGATTCAGGGTCATTATCCCCAACTATACTACACAGCTTGTTTTCTATATTCTTATAACATACTACTTCTCTACTCAAAGTAGCAGAATATTGAATAAAAATGTTAACATACTAACAATATGTAAGAAAACAATATGAAAAGGCCTCTTAAAATCAGCTTCATATACAGATAAGGAGAAAACTGCTGTTCTGTGGCCTATCTGGGTGGATATAAATAATAATAGTGTATTTATACATCTCAAAATAACTAGAAGGGAAGATTGGAGGGTTAGGGGTATAAGGCAGTGGCAAAGCACTTGCTTGCATTTGCAAGGCCCTGGGTCAATTCACTTCCAGGAGTGGGAGGGATTTCGAGTATATGTACCATAAAGAAATAAATGGTATGCAAATAACTATGAGCCAATCAGCATCCAGTATATACAAGAGTCAAAACAAAACACCAAACCTTATACATATGCATAAATATTACTATCAGTTGATAAAATAAGGTAATGACTTTCCAAAATGCTCCATGTGCTAAAGGAAACCAATGAGATGTCCCATTAGCATTGTTAAGTGCAAGTTGCCCTTTATATAGATTAGTTTGTTAATATACATTGTGTTATGCAGCAGTGATTTCCATTTTATAGATGATAAAAGTGAGTGTTGGAGCGATTAACCAACTTCATCAATTTCACAGGTAACCTCAATGATGGGATTAGGATTCTGACTGAAACAGTCCAGTTCAAAAGTGATGTACTACCTTTTGATAATGAGGCCAAAGTAATGACTACCCTCAAGGCAAAATTAATTTAGAAGGTTCATTTGAACTGAGGGAGGAATATATGTGCTGAGTGAAGGGTGTGAGAGAGCTCTCATTTCCAAACCTTGACGGGTACTTTCAAAGAGCTTGGAGGCTGTAAGCTGTGGGAAGGGGCTCACCAGCATCGTCAGGAAGAAGTCCTGCTCTCCCTAGAGTGGTCAGTGCTACCCAGCTGTCACTGTGGAGGAAAGTGATTGGCACAGAGGAACCATAAGAGTAACTACCGTTTTTGAAGGAATTGTTATGTTTAACAAAACCTTTTCATAGAGCAGCTAAGGCTAACGGCTTCATTTTCTGCAAAATAAATCTGACACACTTGCTCAATTATATCCCTGACCTGTTCTCTTGTGCTTCAGAGGATAAGATAGGCTGTGAGCTGCCCCAAGGTGGGAAAATGCCTACTTATTTTAACAGAGTTCACGACTCTTTCTCAGCTCTGCAGAGGCCTCTGTTCCCACTGTATCTGCTCCCTGGCAGCCTGCTACTCTAGTCTCAAAGACAATTCTCCACTAGAGGAGAACTGCAGCTGGTGCCACTCTCCTAAGCCATAACTCCTGAAACAACGTTTACCTCAGTTTCATAAAGACGATTTCTGAAGCATGACCTATGTAGCAGACATAGACATGGCCTCTACACATAGAGGCCATACTAGAGTCCTTGATTTGTACCTTACAGCAATATTATCTAAATGTTTTCTCATCAGCACACTTCCAAAGGGTTAACCAACCTATCTGTGCAATTACCTTTATATTTCTGACCAAAAACTTAAGAAAGGCATCTTAAGAGAAGAAGAAACTGACATGGTTGCAGGTTTCATAGGCTCTTGGCTTCACAGATTCCAGGCCTGTGATGAGGCAGAACACCATAGCAATGTGCACAGGTGGCAGAGGCTGTTCCCTCAAGGTGGTCAAGAAGTACAGTGAGAAAGAAACAGTGAAGACAGGAGGTGGGGCAAGATACAGTCCCTAAAGACACATCCCCAGTGGCCTACTTCCTAAAGTCTCCAGAAGTTTCCAAAATAGAACCACTAGCTGAGGACACAAGCCTTTTGGAGGAAGGCTTCATAGCCAACCCATGGCATCATCTTCCAAGAATTCCTTGCTAGTAATACACCTTCCAAGTCTGCCAATCAGAGGACAGGAAAGAGATAGCAAAAGCTGCCCCCTTGTAATCCACTTAGCCTCTGCCAGGCCCTGAGCTCAGTACTTTTGAACGACAGTTAATAATAAACCTGTGTATAACAATAAACCTGTGCGCAAGAATTGGCATCCCAAGATGGCAATGGGGAAAAGAAGGCTCTGAAAGGCTTCATGACATTCCCACCCTGGTGAAGCCCATGTTCATGGTACTTTCCTTGTCGGTAATGCCAATGCTGAAGCACAGACAGATGACCCTCCTGGTTTATCACATGCCTTCCTCAGCTAATGCAGCCAGCTAAGTGAGAAACACATCAAAGAAGCACTTTCCTGTCTCTCACTTTCTTTCCAGTGGGATCAAATGCTAAGGAGCAAGCATTGAGGGTGTTTGGGAGAAATACACTGCAAAAAATGGAGCAAGACACTAATCAACTTTAAACATGTAACTTTCTCCTTGCAGAAATGCCTCCTCTTGGTTTTCAGAATGCTTCTCATCCCTATTTTTCCTCCTCAGACTCTATTTCAGACCCCTTCTCCTCTGCTAACCCTTAGCTTTGTCCTCCACCCTCTTTTCGCACTAAATTCCTTTCCTAGGTGACCTCATTCTCTTGTGTAGCTTAAAATAATATTTTGTACCAATGACTCATAAACCTCTATCCCCAGCTCTTAACACTCCCTTGGGCTCTATATTTATTTACCCAACTGTCTATTTGACATCACCTCTTAGCTATCTACCAGACGTCTTAAATTTAGTATGTTCAAAATGAAATTCTCCATTTACCCACATCCATCTTCTTTATCTCAGTTAATGACGTCACCACTATCAAGCCAAAGATGTAGAAGCAACTCATTTTCTTTCTTTCCTTATGCTTCTCATACAATCTATGCACAAATGTTATCAACACTTATCTTCAGAATATGCTCCATTGCTCTATTCATAACTGAAGTCACCGATACACCTGGGTTACTTCCACTCCTCGCCTATAAGAGTTCATTCCTTGTCCAAGAGCCAGCCAAGGTGACTGTTCTAAAGCACAATTTAAGTTCACTGTTTTAAATTTTCTAGTGACTCCACAAGGTTTAGAGAAGAAGCCTTTCTGGACATAGCCAGCAAAGCTGAACATCACACACACCTTGCCAAACTCTCAGGTATGACCACATTCCTCTCTCCCCACCACCCTCCTACCATCCTGGCTTTCTTTCTATTTATGTAACACACTAAGTTAATGGCCATTTAGGTGTTTTTTTGAACTAATTTATTTTTTATTGATTACAGTTTATTCACTTTGTATCCCAGCTATAGGCCCCTCCCTCATCTCCTCCCATGCCTCTTCCCAAGTCCACTGGTAGGGGAGGTCCTCCTCCTTTTCCCTCTTACCCTAGCATATCAGGTCTCATCAGGACTGGCTGCATTGTCTTCTTCTGTGCCCTGTTAAGGCTGCTCCCAAGTTTGTTTCTTAAATCTTTATTACCACCATCATTTCCCCTCCTTTGAGTCTGAACTAGAATGGCACAACCTCGGCACTACTTTCAATGATCTTTCTAGCCAAATTAACTTTGTCTATTCTCCTCACCAAATTCACCATATACAGTGATCCAGTATTACTATTTTAGAGCATTCACATTGCTGTGTGAGCATTGTGTATTTCCTGCCTCTGCTCCATAAAATACAAAATATAAGAAAAACCTGACTAAAAGAAGATATCTCAATTGACAAAAGGTTCAGTTCTGTGGTATCAGAAGAGAGGTTAATATCCTAGAGATTGGGTAAATTAAGGTCAATATCGTCCACTCATGGTGAAGCCATTTACTAGCAATTGGTTATCAAAAACAAGATTGAAATAATGGTTTCTGGAATGTTATGACTTACATTTCAAAAGAGCAAAAGTCCAGTCTCTTAGGTGTACTTTCCATTTTAGAATTTGAAACTGACACCTTTATCTCTAATCTCTGAGGAGTTTGAATATGCAATCCAGTCGCATGGGAACAAATCATTTGATGATAATCAAATTTCAGGACCTTATAAAACTGAAGATTAAATTTCTCTCATCTCCTTCAATATAGAATTACATGTCTAGAGCTGGACTACTGTATCAAAGCCACAAAATATGTGGTGCTGGCTCAGTGGTCAGGTAGCAGGTAGCAAGGAATCTTTAGTGCTGCTACAAGTGCAGCCATCTGTATTAAGTATAAATTTTATACTATGCATATAAGAGCATCACTTGTAGAAACCTAAAATAAAAATCATTTACCTTGCACATTTATAGTTCTAGGAAAAATTATGCTACAATAAAACAATGCACTGAGAATAAAAGTGACAGATTCCCAAGTAACTGTAGGTCACAGGGAAAGTCTAAAAAGTTTGAGGATTTGAAGGAATGGAAGAAGCAATTGTTCTGATTATCAATTGGTAGAGGTATTGATTGTATACAAGTTGTAAGAGCAAGATGATCAGGGAATTTTCTGTGAGACTGTACCGCCTAGAAATGTCAGATGCTATGGCCATAAAACCTCATCAATATGACTGCCAGAACATGAGCTAAACAAGGACAAAAACAATAGACATACTAGAGTGGACGAGGAAATGCCACAAAGCTTCAACTCTAGGCAAAGGACTATACAGGTGTCTAAGAGATGCTGTGAATAGAAATAGTCTTCCCCAGGGAAGAGCACATCAACTAGTTATACCATACCAAATGGTCAGCCCTGAAGACATGCATACAAGGTAACAAACTGAGTGGGTTATTTTAGGAAGATATATATATATATATATGTGTGTGTGTGTGTGTGTGTGTGTGTATGTGTGTGTATATATATATGTATACATCACATGTGTATACATAGGCATATATGTATATAACAAATAATAATAATAAGAAACCATTAATCTGAAAGAGAGAATGAGGATGTAGAAGGGATGTGGGGGAAAGGAAAGGAAAAGAAAAAATATGTAATTATACTATAACATCAAAAGAAAAAAATAATTGATTCCAATACGGCTTCTTTACAAAAAGGGTGGAAGTTTCACAATACTTGTTAAGCTGTTAATCCATTTACCAGTTTAACAAAAAAGACTGAAGTTATGACTCTCTCTGAATTTCACTTGGCTTATGGTACCCCTAGTTATACAGAGGAATGTACCTAACAAAAATAGTGTGTGTGTGTGTGTGTGTGTGTGTGTGTGTGTGTGTGTGTTAGCACAAAATGTTCATCAGAATCAGCTAACAAATGAAGCTGAATAAATTTTGGAAAAAATTATTGCAGCCTAAGAAAGAATTAGCCTAAAAGAACCTGGAGGGGACAAGAACTCCACAAGAAGACCAACAGAGACAAATACCCTAGGTCCATGAGACTTACAGAGACTGAAGCACCAACCAAAGAAGAGGCACAGACTGTACCTATGCCCTTGACACATATGTAACTGATGGGAAACTTGGTCTTCATGTGGGTCTCCTAGCAAGTGGAGCAGTGTCTGTCTCTGACATGGACTCAGTTGCCTGCTTTTAGATCACTTGCTCCTAGCTGAGCTGCCTAGTCTACATTCAGTGGATGAGGACGTGCTTAGTCCTGATGCAACTTGATGTGCAGGGGTGGGTTGGGGGGCTTCCCTTTTCTGAGAAGAATGGGGGAAGGGGAAAGAAAGTGGGTGGGTGGGGCTGGGAGGAGGATGCGTTCAGGATGTAAAGTAAATGAATAAATAATTTCTTTTTAAAGGAGAAGAAGATGAAGAAGAAGGAGGAGGAGGAGGAGAAGGAGAAGGAGAAGGAGAAGGAGAAGGAGAAGAAGAAGAAGAAGAAGAAGAAGAAGAAGAAGAAGAAGAAGAAGAAGAAGAAGAAGAAGAAGAAGA